>NC_061117.1:85926995-86136598 GCF_002878395.1 Capsicum annuum | reverse complement strand
TGGTAGTAATAATATGTGATTGCTTGGTCAAAGTGGTTCATAGTAAAGTAGAGTGGTTATTCAATAGACCCCAGCTCAGGACAAATAATAGTATAAAAAACAAAAAACATAAAAATAAACAACAAAATAGGATAGCACACCGCTAGATAATAAAAGAAATAAGAGATCGAAATGTAGCAAATGCTGCCGCCGAAGCTCAGCGACTATGAAAGAGATTTATTGGAGTAGACAAAGGCCATCAGTGACCACAAGTTATTATAATAAAAATCCAACAGAGCTATATTGATCTCATTCTTTCAAGATCTAAAGAATGAGAAGCTTATTAGCAAACTTATATTAATTCTCTTCGACTTGGCATCAACAAAACTGCCATCCTTTTTTTGGTGAAACTTCTTAAATATCTCCCATAAATTTGGTTCATGGCCCATTTCGGTTGCCTGAGAAAAAGTTCAACATTAAAATCAGAGATAAAGTCACCGAATTAATCTATTAAAGTACAAAATTTACCAATTTTATAGTATGCTCTACTGTTGACCTGGAACCACCGGTATGCTTGCTTGGACCAGTGCTCGGACCACCAGTTTCACTACATTAATTTTGAGTTACAATATGAGATTTGATATTAAACTCATCAGAAGCCCAATATGTCTTCCAGCTTTTCTAAAGATCATCTGACACAAAATTTTATTTGTTTATTTCTCTTCGCCAATGATATGTTCTTTTTGTAAATAAGTTTGATGCCACCTTCTTCCAGGTGTATTTGATTATGGAGTTTTCTATAGGATTCCACTGATATGATTTCTAGAAAAAAAATCAGTAAGAGACATAAATACAACAACAACATTATAAATTTTTAATATAAAGCAATATTTACCATGAATTTATGCTAATAGAATTTACGAGTGGATTCAGTAACAGCCCTCCATGTGTATCCAGTAGCATCTGGTCGTCCCTTAAAATCTTATGTGATGCCAATAGAATGTACTAGTGGATTCAGTAACTTTTGTAAAAATATCTTCTCTTACTTTTCCCCAACAACTGATATGACCAAGTGCCTAACTGTTGATGAGCTGCAACTAGACCTAATAGGGATATCTATGGAACCAGGAGTATCGAGAGAACCAACAACCAATGATGGCGTATCACTCATATTCTACAATGACAGCCAATGATGTGAAATAAATTGTTTAGAAAGACATAAAGAAAGAAGAAAAAAGTTATCAATTTTACCCATTAACAATCACATATTTAACTATTACCCGCTCAACCTAAACTTCCTATTTATACCTATCCAAAAATCTTGACATATAATGGATAAGACTATTTAGATGGAGAGTAATAATGAAAATAGGAAAACTTTCAATTGGTAAATCAAGTTAAGACAGCTCAATTTTACTCCAACAACAGCAACAATAAGTCAACAACATACCCAGTGTAGCTCAATTCTATTCCAATTTATGAAAATGTCTAATATAGTACAAAGCAAAGTTTTAAAAAAAAAATTACACTGTTCATCCACATAACTTCAATTCATTGTTCAAATCTTGATTATCACAGAGAGAAAAAGAGCTCAAAAGTGTATTTAGTAAGATAGAGAGAGAAAAAAGGAAAAGTGAGCTCACATAAAAACTATACGAACTCAATGAAGCTAACACAAGAGCTATTTATACAAATCATCTAACATACTCACCAACATGTAACTATATACTAACAAGAGCAAAAATATCTTAAGTAACAGGAACACATTTTTGGAAATCTTTGAAGTGTTTTGGGCACAGTACCTATGATGTTATTGTTTGACAAATTCAATAGCAACAAGTTGGGCAAACTAATATCAGGAATAGTACCAAAAAGTGAATTATTAGCAAGATTCAAGGAAGTAAGATGACTTAAACCTAATATCGATATAGAAATGGTTCCATTGAATCTATTATTTAACAAGATTAAATAGGTAAGGTTCTTCCAAATAGAGAAATCAAAAGGCAAAGGACCCGAGAAAATATTTTAATGAAGGTAAAGATAAGATAAGTTTTTGAGGTTACCAAAATCCAACGGGAATCTCCCATCAATACCATTAGATCTAAGACTCAACATATGTAATGCAGACAAATGACTCAATATATTATTAGGAATTGGACCATTGAACCTAACGCCATGCAACCTCAACGTTATTACTCAGGAATCGTCTTGATTATAGCCAACTCCAATCCAGTTCTTGCAACCTAAAGAATTTGCATCCCAGTTCAAAGGGTGAAAATGAGACAACTGGATAAAAAAATTCAATAATGCTTGTTTATTATTTTGAAGAAGAGCATCAGTGCCTTCTGACACCAGAAACAACCCCACCAAGAAGCATCAAGAATCTTAAAGTTCAAAACTTTTCAACTATTTCAAGGACTCTAACAAAACCCACAATCCACAAAAGGAAATTTAAAGCTCAAAACTTTAATTCAAAAAACTTCAAGAACTTAGCTTTTACAGTCACACAAGAAAAAGAAAAGAGCGTGAAGATACAAGAACCTTAAAGTTCAAAACATTAATTCAAAAACATAAGCTTTTTGAAGATATATAAGAAAGGAAGTAGTATCAAAACTCATCACAAGCTAGTACATATAACTACTAACAATAGGAAAAATATCATCAGCTACTGTTACAACTAAGCTATTATAAATATTCAAAAATTAGATTCTTCTTCTTTTCTTTTTATGAAGTTCAAATTTCTCCTCCTCCTCATCATCATGATCAGCATCCTCATCATTGTCCTCATCCTTATTTTCATCCTCATCCTCATCCTTCTCATCATTCTTATCCTCCTCCCTACCATCCTCCTCTTTCTCCTTCTCTTTCTTCATGTCAATAAGAATACTATCTATATCATTCAATATGTTAAGTATTTTATTTTCAACAATATCAATCTGATATATTTGACTATAATCCTCTTGAAAAGCTGGATCAATCAATGTATGAGGTTGCTCTACTTTTTTGGGAACATCTACAATAGAGCGTGCCTTTATTGGGCAAACGGCTAACCATTCACTCATTGTCTTTTTTATAGTAGGATACATTTCAAAATACACCTAAGATGCTTGCACAGCCAAAGTAAATGGTTTATATATGTTAAAGAATCTTCTCTTATTAACATCAACAAGATTATACCATGGATCTACTCTTGTACCATGCTTTGGAGTCGGATCAAACCAAGAATACTAAAATAACATGGTTCGCTTGAATGGTAATGCATTATACTCTAGTTGTAAAATCTCTATCAATCGACCAAAGTAATCAATAATATCATCACTATGGCTACAACCCTTGATGCGTACACTACTATTCATCATAGATTTATTTGAACCATATTCTCTAGTGTGAAACTTGTAAACATTTATGACATATCCATTAAAGGGTTGAACCATATGTATTGGTTCTTCTACAAGATATTTCATGATTTGATTATTAATGCCGGAAGAAGGATCCCATGCCTATTGACATTATAAATAATAAGACATTGAATAAGATTGCATTTTATGAATAATAATAATAATTAAGAATAATTAGACCTTTTAATACTTACATATTTTTCAAACCATGATACAAACTCTATTTCATGCTTAGCATAAACCTCATTATCCTGAATACGTGGTTGTATTTGCCTTACGATGTATTCATAAATTCAAAAAAAAAAGCTAAATTAATTTCACTATCAAATTTTGTACTGATATTTATAGATGACTCATGATAAACTTACTTGATATATGGTTTTAGTTTATCATAATTCAACAAAATATGTGTACGAACTGCATTATATTCTTTGTCATCTAACCTCCTCTTTTTCAGCTTACCAAAACCACGACCAGCTTTCTTAAAATAGAAAGCATTTCAGGATGGTCCTCTTCAAATCCACCATCATCTAAATTTTGTGGCACTTTTCTGTGTCATGTCAGAATGTGTGACTTAAAGTAGTGCACACAAAATAAAGATGCTTCTTCTGCTAAAGTAAAAGCTTCAACTTTATTCTTATTTTTGACATCATTCTTGTATCTACGAAGATTCCTACAAACATTAAAGTATGTCAATATGGTATAATTGATAAATATGTACATATATTATTATACATAATTAACTTTATTTACCTCTCAGTTGGATACATCCATAGTCCTTAACCCGGGCTCGCTAAACATGCTTCATAAGCTAAATATATAGGAAGATGTTCCATAGAATCCCAGAAGCTTGGAGGAAAAATATGCTCAATCTTACTCAAGATAAGAGGAATATTTTTTTCTAATTGTCTCATGTGTTCCTCTGTAATTTTTGTAGAGGTGAGATCTTTAAAGAAAAGATTCAACTCTGTCAATGGTTGCCACACATTTAGTGGAGGCAATTCTCGGAATACAATCGGTATTAACCATTGCATAAACACATGAAAATCATAAATCTTCATGCCAAAAAGTTTAAGCATGTTTATGTCAACACATCTTTCCAAATTAGACATATAATCATCTAGAAATCTCAACTCTTGCAACAATTTACAAAGCTCTCCTTTAGCCTTATCATCTAGCATATAACAAGCCTTTGGATACTTTTTGGTAATTTTATTTTGGTGTAAGTCTAGACGATTGTAAAGTAGTTTCAAATCTTCCCTAGATTTTGCATCCTTTTTTCCAATGACATTCATCACAGTGTTGAAGATATTGTCAAAAAAATAAATTTTTATATGGATCAAATCAAGGTTATGCCTAATAAAATTTGTTTTTCGGTAAGACAAGTCCTAAAAATACTTCTTTTATTCAAACCACATGCACTATTATTTGAATTTTTTGCATTTAACGCATTAGAACCTAGTTCTATCAATTTCATGAGTCCCAAATCCTAAATCTCCTTAAGTATTTGTAAACCCGATAGTTCAGTAAATGCAATCTTATATATTATTTCACCTCTCTTGAACCACTTTTATTTCTCCACCACAGATGATTTGGTGGTAAGAAATTTCTGTGACTATCAAACCATGAGATCTTTCTACCATTGGGTAGTGAAAAAGCATTAGAATCTTTTATGTAATAAGGACATGCTAATTTTCCTGTTGTACTTTTACCCGATAAAATTAAATACATAGGAAAATCACTTATTTCCCACATCAATGAAACTTTCATTTGAAAATTATTCTTACTTGAAACATCGTATGATTGAATTCCCTACTCATGTAATTCGTTTAACTCTTGAATGAGAGGCTGCAAAAAGACATCAATTTTCTATTTTGGATTTTTTGGACCAGGTATATTCACAGAAAAAAATATGTATTCATCCTTCATGGACATCCAAGGTGGCAAATTATATGGTATAGCTATCACAGGCCAAGAAGAATATTGTTTGTCAAATTGACCAAATGGTTGAAAACCATTAATTGACAAACCCAATCTAACACTTCTCACTTCAGATGCAAAATAAAGGTGTGCCTGATCAAACAATTTCCAAGTAGGAGAGTCGGAGGGATGATGCATCACACCATCCCTTTCATACTTAGCATGCCATCTCTTATGTTTTGCTATAGCATCAGATGCATACAATCTTTGTAAATCCAGAGCTAAAGAAAAATAATACATCTTCATATAATAAATATTAGTTTTCTTCTTGGAACATTGATTTTTTTATCTCTTAAATTGATTTTTATAACAAAACTTGCAATTGAAAAGTACATTATCCTCCCACCAATATAGCATATAGCTATTTTTGCAATAGTCAATCTTTTCAACCGGCAAGCCCAATCCTCTCATTAACTTAATGGTACTATAAAATCTATCTATCATTATGTTATCAGTTGGCATAAATTTTAATATAAATTGACACAACTCATCATACAATTTTTCAAAAAAATAATGTTCCATCTTTAGAATCAACAGACTAGAAACGATAGACATTGTGTGTGTCCATGAGGATTTCTCAAAAAAATTTCTTGTTCCGATGCTTTGAGCAAATGATAAATATTTAATGTTGTGGAATTTGGATCCTCTGCTATGTTACCATCATAAGAAAGCCTAGCAACGTCAAAAATCATATCTAGAAACTCATTATGAGACTGAGAATTCATAGTTTCACCTGAAGTTGAAGCTTACTCTTGATGAATATCAAGAAAACTTGGATCTGGGATGTAACTTTCCCCATGATAATGCCAATAATAATAATTTGGTACAAAGCCATTATTTCCAAGATGTGTCATAATTGTAAACATATCCAAAATATTATTATTTTGACACTTATAATGATTACAAGGACATCTTAATTTTTCACCGTCCGTACATTCTAGATGACTTTTAGAAAATTCAACAAAGCTTTCAACCACATAAATAAACCTAGGATTTATGAATCCACCTTCCAACAATCTATCATACATCAACTCACGGTCAGAATTATTCATATCGTGCACTCTGAAACCAAATAAATATATTAAAACTTATGTGTTGATAAGTTATTTTCGTATAACAGTACAACATATATAAATTTAAGCTACAAATAAAGCTACCATAGAAATAATAAAATTTTAGGAAGTTTTCCAACTTCTAGCATTACATAGGTAGTTTCTTTTGGGAATTTGACTTCTCATTATTGGTATTGTGTATAATTTAAATTCAATAGAGAAACTAGACATACAGGGCAAATTAAATGGTTAATAAACATATTTTATGATAGCTTCATAAAGGATTAAATGATACTATCACTTTTAACCTCAAGGTAGCAATTAGAAAATGACCTATTCTTATTAAAATAAGAGAGACAAACAAGTTTAGTTGTTAATTATAAGATGAAAAACAAATTACAAACACTGGTTGAATAATCAGCCACATTTGTCACTTTTATATAAGATCACTAGTGGAAACATGCCTAGCTCAAAAATAACGTGTACATAAGCTCGCCCATAGCAATTACCTGGTGCAAGTTGTTGTTGGGAGCTAGCAAGTATCCTATAAAATAAGTCATGGGAGATAACAAGTATCACATAAAGTTAGTTGTGGTGTATATAAGTTGACCCAAACACCCCAGTTATCAATAAAAAGTGGAAGCTAGTTAATATGATAAGGTAGTCAACAAATAATACCACAATGAAAGTAGAGAAAGTTGATTGAAAGTGTTTCATACATACTTTGACAAAGTCAAAATTTCAAAAGTTCAACAAAATTGATAGACTTCGTAAGAACATAGTTAAAATAATCTATACAAAAATTTCATACTAGAACAATAGTTCATTAATGGCAAGGCTAAAAATCCTACTATTTTTCCTCTTCATCAACCATACCTATTCCACAACAAACACTATTTTCCAAGGCCAACACCTTCGCATTGGTGAAAAATTGGAATCACAAAACAAATAATTTAGGTTTGATTTTTTCAACCTTGATGTTAATAAAACACATTACATAGGCATATTCTACAATTTACGCTCTAACACAATGTTATACCCCGATGATCATCACCCCGTATGGGTTGCTAATTACAATAATTTGATACTATTTGCATCAGGTAACATCTAACATTGGATGATGATGGAAAGCTATAAATTTTCTATGGAAGGGATAGTTTTGTTTTGTTAAGTACTTATAATTCAACAACAAAAAATGCTAGTGTTACACTGTTTAACAATGGAAATTTTGTTCTTGTGGAATTGAGCACTAATGGTTCTGTAAGTACTACATTGTGGGAAATCTTTGATTATCCTACTGATACATTGTTACTAGGGAAGAAACTTAGGAGAAATGTTAAAACAGGAGAGGTATGGTCACTGACTTCTTGGATATAAAAAGGTGTATCGGCCTCAGGGTATTTTACTATTGGCATAGACATGAATGACATTGACCAATGGATAATATGGTGGATAGGAAGTGTGTTTTGGACAAGTAGATGTTGGGTAAATAGGATATTTGGTAATGAATTGCTAGATGTACATGTCAAAAGCATTATTGCAAAATGACAGATGTGCAAGATGTTTAGTTACCTATAGGTTCGAAGTTTCTTGCACTAAAACCAATTTATAGGTTTCAATACGTACAGTTTTTTTTCCAGATAATACGAATACTGCAGCTTTGAAGCAACTCTTGATACTTACCATGTGAGTGTGTTATCTAATTGAGCATCTAATGTAGGAATTCTATTGAAAAGGTTTCCACCTCAATTATGCCATTCTTAAATATCATATCAAGACATATTTTCATCTAATCTAGGATTCTACAGAAAAGGTTTTCACCTCAATTATGCTATTCAACAATTCAATATCTTATCATTAAATTATAATTGATTCGTGCCTCTTAGTGTTCACCATCGTATTCTTCGTTGCCTGAAACTACTCTCATTTCAACAACACTACTTTCTTCTTTCTACATCTACTTCTAAGTTCAACCATCCATGTTTCATTTACTCAAAAATCAATTTAAAATGAGTTCTAAAATGATAAAGGGACCAAAATTATTCACTTTAAATCATAATCAAGAAAGAACGGGGAAGAACTTGAGAAAAATCAAAAGACCCAATGATTATTTTCTGTTCAAATAATTGAAATAAATGATCTATTCTATATATATGTCAAAATTGAAATTAAGAACAACAAAGTCAGCTTCTACGACTTTTGAAATTGAAATAAAATCAAGAATTTGAGATAATATAGCTAAACAAGTTATGAAGAAGAATAGAAATTCAGATGAACTCCCTTCTGTGACTGTTGAAATTACCTAAACTTGAACGTACCTCAAATAGAAATACCTCACTTTCACAACTGCTGAATGCGACTGTTGTTGTTTTGAGAGAAATACCTCAAATATAAATTAACGTAGGTAAAACTAATCTTAAACGTCGGCGAAATGTAGAGTGAAAATTTTTGTTTTGAGTGAAAATAAGGGCTTTCTATGTTTTGAGGGAAAATGAATTGTAAACAAAATTGAGGGAAAATGAAACATAGATAATTTTTTGAAGGAAAACGCGCCCAATTCTGACTGAAATAAATCCATCACAAATATTTTTTTAATTTTACTGTGACAAAGTAAATTTGTCAAAAAAATTTATTATATTAATTTTTTTAAAAAAAAAAATTTTGATGCAATGCTCAATCTGTCACTAATTTAGTCACGAATTTGTGACAGAAAGTTACTATTTCTTTTCATCAGCTTTAATTTGTGGCAAAAATATGTCTGTAACAAAAATTATATTTAACTCTATCAAAAATTTGTCACAAATATGTTACGGTCTGAATTTTTATGTGAAAATAAAATAATTAAAGATTATATTTATGCAAAAACATTCCATCATAAATTCATCAAAAATTCTTTCACAAATTGTGACAGAAGTGTTCCGTCTAAAATATTCCGTCACAATTTTGCCATTTTCTTGTAGTGATCATTTGTCAAGGCCACGTGGCTCCTTCAAAGTTGTAAGGATCCGGGCTTATTTCCAAAGAGGACTAGAACCTAAGTCATACGTCACATCCAAGAGATTAAAACATACCTCAATTACAAGATTCCAAAATGGGAAATAAATGTGGGTACTTAGACTTTGTGTCTTCTTCCACCTCCCAAGTAGCTTCCTCAAACTTTTGGATCCTCTATCGAACCTTCTCTGAAGCCACTTCTTTTGTTTGAAATCAGCAAAATTTATGATCCAAGATCCTCACTAGGACCACTTAACAAATTAAAGAACCCCATACACCAACATCATTTAAGGACATGACCATCAAAGAAGTACCTATGCACTTTCTCAATACGATGACATGGAACACCAGATGAATGGGTCTCATACTAGAGGGAAAGTTCAATTCAACTTAGACCCTTATAGGTAAAATCATCCCTCTATTCACTTAAGGGACATTCTTCGTGCACAATGAAAACCTCATTAGGGAAGGCACAACCTTAGGGGCCCAATAATCTAAAGATGTATAGCACGAATGCAATCAATTCACCCCCAATTCATATCAAACACAATTATGTCCACCTCTATCAATCAACAATACTTTCAATATGCTCCTTCCAACCATGGAGTCTTTAAATTCCAGTGCCACTTCCAGTGCTAATAGTGGGCAATGCCCAAATAGACTATATGCTCTTCAGCCCGATAGAACCAGGAAAATTCTCCTGATGTCGTTACTAGTATGTTACATATTTTTCATGTTTATGTTTATTGTTTGCTAGATCCAGGTGCAACTTTGTCTTTTGTTACTCCCCTTATAGAAGGAGATTTTGAAATCAGTCCCAAAATTCTAGTAGAGCCTTTTTTAGTCTCTATCCCAGTGGGTAAAACCATCATAGCCTGGCGGGTGTACAGGAACTTCCCAGTTATGATATTTTATAAAGTCACGTCAGCAGACTTAGTTGAATTACAGATGACTAATTTTGATATCATTCTCGGCATGGATTGGCTTCATTCCTGCTATGCCACAGTCGACTGCAAAAATAGAATAGTTTAGTTTCAGTTTCCGAATGAACCTATCTTAGAGTGGCAGGGTAGTACTTCATCTTTCAGGGGTCAGCTTATTTCCTACCTTCGAGCAAGAAGAATGATATCTAAGGGATGTGTTTATCATCTCGTGCATATTAAGGATTCCAGCTCCGAATCTCCCAGTCTCGAATCAGTCCCAGTGGTTAATAAATATTCTGATATTTTTCCCAAAGATCTTACAGGCATTCCTCCCAAAAGAGAAATAGAGTTTGACATAGACCTTCTCCCAGATACTGAGCCTAACTCTATTCTGCCATACAGAACGGCACAAGCAGAGCTTAAGGAACTAAAACATTAGTTGAAGGATCTCTCAGACAAGGGATTCATCAAACCAAGTATATCCCTATGGGGTGCACCAGTCTTATTCGTGTCCAAGAAAGACAGTTCTCTTAGAATGTGTATCGATTACCGTTAGCTCAACAAAGTTACGGTTGAGAACAGGTATCCACTTCACATAATAGATGATCTATTCGACCAACTTCAGGGCTCCAGTTACATCTCTAAGATAGACCTCAGATCAGGATATCATCAGCTCAGAGTTAGAGAATGTGACATTCTGAAGACAGCTTTCCGTACTCGGTATGGTCACTTTGAATTTCTAGTCATGTCTTTTGGTCTTACCAATGCACCTACAGCTTTCATGGACTTGATGAACCGGGTGTTCAAGTAGTACTTGGACATGTTCATCATAGTATTCATACATGATATTCTGGTCTACTCTCACACAGAGCATGATCATTCAGACCATCTCAGAATTGTTCTTCAGACTCTCAGAGATCATCAGCTATTTGCCAAGTTCAGTAAGTGTGAATTTTGGCTTAGATTAGTAGCATTCCTTGGCCACATTGTCTCCGGTGATGGAATTAGAGTAGATCCTCAGAAAATTGAAGCAGTAAGGAATTGTCCTCGCTCTATCTCTCCATCAGATATAAGGAGTTTCTTAGGTTTGGCTAGCTATTACAGACGATTTTTTAAGGGATTTTTTTTATTGCATCTCCTATGTCCAGATTGACTTAGAAGAAGGTCAAGTTCCAATAGTCAGATTCATGTGAAAAGATTTTTCAGGAATTGAAGACTCCACTCACCTCAGCTCCAGTTCTAACCCTTCCAGATAGTTTAGATGGTTTTGTGGTATATTGTGATACATCTAGAGTAGGTTTAGGTTGTGTCCTCACGTAGCATGATAAGGTCATAGCCTACGCCTCCAGACAATTAAAGCCACATGAGAAGAATTATCCTACTCATGATCTTGAGTTAGCAGCCATAGTCTTTGACTTAAAGACTTAGAGGCATTATCTTTATGGAGTTAATGTAGACGTCTTCATAGATCATAAGAGTCTCTAGTATGTTTTTTCTCAGAAAGATCTCAATCTTCGTCAGAGTAGGTGGTTAGAGCTCTTGAAGGATTATGACATGAGTGTCCTTTACCATCTGTGCAAGGCCAACGTTGTGGCCGATGCTCTAAGTAGACTCTCCATGTGTAGTATTTCTCACGTTGAGGATAGCAAGAAGAAAATAGCTCCGGACATCCATCATCTTGGCAGACTAGGCATTCTCTTAGTTGACTCTTCAGAGGATGGTGTATGAGTTACGAGTAGTTCAAAGTCATCTCTAGTTTCCAAGGTAAAAGAAAAGAAAGATAGGGATTCTACTCTTGTCAAGCTAAAAGAGTCAGTTCAGAATCGGAAGGTTGAGGTTTTCTCCCAAGGAGGAGATGGTTTTCTTTGTTGTCAGGGTCGTTTGTGCATTCCAGGTGTATATGATGTGAGGCAAAGAATTCTCGCAGAAGTGCATGGTGCGCGATACTCTATTCATCCAGTGGATACTAATATGTACCGCGACTTGTGGGAGATCTATTGGTGGAGTGGGATGAAGAGAGATGTTGCAGAGTTTGTGGTTAAGTGCTCTACATGTCAGCAGGTTAAGATAGAGCATCAGAAACTAGTGGTTTCATGTAAGAGTTCACCATTCCTACTTAGAAGTAGGAAGAAGTAAACATGGACTTCGTGATGGGTTGGCCTCACACTCATCATCAACATGATTCAGTATGGGTTGTTGTAGATAGAATGACTAAGTCAGCTCATTTCCTTCCAGTTCGTACTTCTTACTCAGTCGAGGATTATGCGAAACTCTACATCAGGGAGTTGGTCAGATTACATGGTGTTCCCTCATCTATTATCTCAGACAAAGGTACCCAGTTCACCTCTCAGTTTTGGAAAGAATTCCAAAAAGGTCTTGGTAACCAAGTCTATCTCAGTACAACATTTTATCCTCAGACAGATAGTCAAGCAGAAAGGACCATTCAGACTCTTGAAGATATACTAAGGGCGTGTACAGTTGATTTCAGGGGAAGTTGGGATGACCACTTGCCTTTGGTTGAATTTGCATACAATAATAGTTATCATTCCAGTATTTAGATGGATCCATTCGAAGCTCTCTATGGTAGGCGGAGTAGATCTCCAATCGGTTGGTTCGAAGTTAGTGAGGCCTCATTCATAGGTCCTGACTTGGTATTCGACACCTTAGAGAAAGTTCAGTTGATCAGGGAGAGACTTCGGGCTGCTTAGAGCCGACAAAAGTCTTATGTAGATGTTCATAGAAAAGATCTTGAGTTTGAGTTCAATGACTATGTCTTTCTTAAGATCTCTCCCATGAAGGGAGGTTCGGCAAGAAAGGGAAACATAATCCTTGCTATGTCGGTCCCTTCAGAATTCTCAGTTGCTTTAGCAAGGTAGCTTATGAGCTCAAATTGCCTTCAGATCTAGACTCAGTCCATCCAGTCTTCCATGTCTCTTTGCTCAAGATGTGCATAGGTTACCTAATAGTTGTAGTCCCTATTCAGAGCATTGACATTCAGAATAGTCTCTCTTATGAAGAGATTCCAGTTGAAATCTTAGACTATAATACTCGTCGATTGAGGAACAAAGAAGTTCCTCTAGTCAAAGTTCTTTGGAAAAATCAGTCTCATGAGGAAGCTACTTGGGAAACAGAAGCAAATATGAGTACCAAATACCCTCACCTTTTCTCCGCCAATTCGGATCAAGCTCAAGGTAACAGTCCTTCTTAAGCTTATTCAGTTTCATATTCAGCATTCAATATAAACTTGGTATCTATTGCCATTGCATACTCAGACATACGTTCCTGTGTCGGTATAGTATTTAATCATGCATCAGCTATGCATTCTCACCTTGAGAAACTCAGTTTATCAGATTGCTCAGTTACGTATTCATGTATCAGTTATCCATGCATCAGATATACATGATCAGTATGCTATGTATAGTTTGTAAGTCGTGAGATCATGTTCCATCTATTCATGTCAGATTATTGTTTCCCCTCACAGTTAGATTCATTCAAGGATGAATGTTCACAAAGGGGAGATATTGTAATACCCATGTCTTTGCCTAGCTAGAAATCATCTCAAGAATTCTAGGACTTACTTTGAAATGAAAATTTATTTTTGTACATACAGTATTTTTGAGATTTTCACTCTCTATTACGTGGGAAATTGAGTTGGCTTTCCAACAATACCAATTATGTCCAAATCACACATCAGACGAAGGAGTTATGTACATTTTACTCAAAACTGTCAGAATCGCCCAGGTGCGATGACCCTGTTGGTGGACCGTCAAACTAGTGACGAACCACCACTTGGACCGTTACTTCCAAGGCAGAAGGGCCCTATTCTGGTTAAGACCTGACGGCCAAGTTGAAAGACCAATAACTTAGTGACGGACCACCATTTGGACCGTCAAAGCCATGCCAGTTGATCCACATTCTGGATAAGGTGTGACAGATGAGTTGACGGACCACTAGATATTTGACGGACCGTCACTCATACCATCAACCCTTATCTAGTGAAGCCCATTTCCGGTCCACGATTGACGGGATAAATGACAGTCAACCAAGAGTCTGACGGACCGTCAGTCAGATCGTCACACGCCACGTTCAGTTTATTTTTAGGTTGTTTTAATAGGGGTATTTTGGTAACTTACCACTCGTCTATATAAATCCTATTACACCCGATTTCAGCCACTTTTCATCATTCTTTCACTACAAACAACTACGGCTTCTTCCTAAATTAAATCTTTAAGACCAAGACTCAATCTTTTTTAAGAATCAAAGGATTTAAAATCCTTCCAGTTCATCTATGGACCCCTTTCGTTCATAGAGTTCAAGAACTATGATTTTAAATGAGAAACTTTGATTTCCTTGTTGCTATGTGATGTTGTTCATGTCAATGGCCATTCTTTAAACTTCAGAATATTATTTTAAGATAATTTCCATGAAGTATGCATATTTGTGGTTAAAACCCAAGAAATAATGTGGTTCAAGATGATTAACATTTGTTGAGAAAACCTATGCCCAAGGTGTCCATGCAAGGTGTTTGTTAAAATGCCTAGGATGCTAGAAGTCCATATTTACATGATTTTATGACACCTAAATGACAAGTCCATATTAGCTATACACTCAATATGAATTTCATGCTATTTATGTGTTGCTATTGTTGTGGTGTGAAGCATGTGAGATAATGGAATTATAGAACATGTACACAAAATGTATCTATGCTTTCCCTACCATGTTTGAGATGTTGAATAGACTCAAGAAGTACACTATCCCTTATGATATTATGAATTATGGACTCAAATCTTATGATCAAGTCATATCATGTGTGTCAGTTTCCTTCTATCGAGTCCTGGGGGTATTCGTACCCAAAATTATAGTTGTGTGCCTAGAGCAATGTCATGTTGTCACTATATCTTCAGTCAAGCCACGTTTCATAGAATTTAGTCAGTCTGTGACTCAGGAAACCTTAGAAACCTTATGATCTCAGTTCGTTATCAGTATTGTTCCGTCAATCAATGAAAATTCAATAAACCCAGTTCATGTATAGTCAGTTAAGTCATGTTCAGTCTCTTCAGATGGGAGTAGGAGTTAGCATGTCTTTACTCGTGGCACAGTATTGACACCTTTCCAATCAGGGCACGGATTGGGTCCCAGTTCAACTACTTTAGCATACATGGGGCATGTCGGTTAAACAACTACCTCCCATAATTTCAGACTCAATCTCAGTAAAAGAACTCAGACAGTTCTTCAGATATCCGTATACCAGGAATGTTAGATACAGTCAAATCTCAGTTATAGTATAGAACTCAGATAGTTCCATCAGATTCAGGACTGTTAGTACAGTCCCTCATGCTATCAGAACTACATTTTCAGCTATGTATTAGCGTACAGATTTAGCTATTATGTACTCACTACCTCGGTTACTATGTATGTATGTTTGCACTCTTACGTTCATATTAGTCAGTCAGTTAGCATTATTCATGCATGTAAACCCTTCTCATTAGCCTACCTCACTCGTATACTCAATACTCTAGTTGTACTGACGGGTTTGCACTATGGTGCTTTCTTTTCATGTTGCATCATAGGTTAAGAGACACGAGTTCCAGACCAGCAGTAGCAATCGCATTCAGTACACAGAATTACAGTGAGTCCTCTTTATTCAAGGACGATGTTACTTGATTTATTCATTTATTAATTTAGTTAGTTTTTGGTTTACGAAGTTAGTTGGAGACATGTTCCTTCAACTCCTTATCCAGGCAGTACTTAGAGATTTTCAGATTTAGTATTTAGATTCAGTTGTTTTGGGTATTTTCTACCCTCATGGATGTCATGTTTTGATAGTTTCTTTATTCAGTTGAACCTTATGGCCTATTGTTCATGTTTTCCACATTTTACAAGTATATTATGCAGTGTATAGGTACAAATATAAGTCATGGGTTAGCTTCTGGTCCTTCGGGGTCATAAGCATCGTGTAGCATTCCAGTTCAGAAAATCAACGTGTTACAGATATATAGCCAACTCTGCACTCTCACTCTAAGTTACACCCATGATATCAGGCGATTTTTGAACCATATAAAAAAATCCTATGGATCCTGCTCAGATTTGGATTCTAAAAACAAAAGGGGATTCATTTGAGTGAAATCCTAATCCTAGCTGCAGGTATATTTGCCAGTGGGTTAGTTGGGGCAACAACCTTATGGTTGTTCTGAGTAGCTACTGAGTGAGCTAAGGTAGTGAATGTAGCTCTAAACTCTTCATGATAGACATGATCATTTAGGAGATCTTCCTGAACAAGCAAAGGTACGGGCTTATTTCCATTTCTTTTTCCATAGTTTCTTTTGGGCGGCGTTAACTGTAAACAGAATGAGGAATAAGTCAGAAAGAGAGTTTTAAGTAGAGCTTAAGCTCATTTGCACGGCATGAATAATGAAAAAAAAGAAACTTTCCAAAAACGTCTTGTTTTCTCTTGTCCATAAGTGTGGCACTCTTCACACCCATGTACAAGACTCTACTTAACGCGGCTTTTCAGACTAACTAGGACACTGTAAAACCTTAGGCTTTGATATAAAGTTTTGTCATGACTAGAGGCTACCCCTAGTTGTTACAACAATGCTTACGGTTACAACTGACTACAAGCTAACCCATGAACTGGTACATGTTGTAAGAACTGAGTAAACTGATAGTAATAGACATGTGGGAAAAATACAGATAATGCCATAAGGTTTAAATACCAAAAATACAATTGAATTTGCAAGTATGGAATATGTGCGAGAATTACTGAAATCCAACTGATAATTCTGATAAACTAACTGGCTATCTGAATGACTAAAAGGCCTCCAACTAACTGACTATGGAGTTGATGGGACAAGCCCCCAATAACCCCAACTGACTGAATTAGAGGAATACTTAAATAGCTTAATAAAAGATAAACTTGTCCTTGAAATATAAGGGCTCACCACTATTGTTGCTATTGTAATTGTAAACCATCTAAGTAGAGTCAGGAAACTATGCGTCTAAACCAATGATATAAGTCATCATAGTGCAAAGAAAGTATGCGATCAGTACTTTGAATATACTAGTATATGAGATTAGGTTAGATTTAAATACATGGTTAAACTGTGCATAAAGTAATGACTAACTAAATAGCTTGAGATAACTGAGTATGCATGCATGAAAACTAAAACACTGACAATTCAAGACCAAGCATATAATGTTTCTAAAATAATCTATAAGTTAATACTAAAATCTGATAACTAAATAGTTTGATGTTTGTATGCTATGGTCAAGCAAACCTAAACTGAATTCTATACTGAATATTGAATTGAGACTGTGGGAGGTATCATCTAATCAAAATACCCCATTTTGAGGTAACAAGGGTCAAACCTGTAACCCCAGTTGGAAGGGTGTCGGTACTATGGCACAGGTATTAATAGTGGCTATATGGATCAACTAAACTGATGTTCTGAAGAACTAGGGTGTCAAGACTAACTGACAAGTGACCCTTAAGAGGAAGTCAAGCCTAAACTAATGGGTAAATCCTCATATCCTACGCTAGCTACATAGTTATGCAATACATGGACTGCTACTAACAACTTGCCAAACAGGTAGGGTAGCCACAATCCCTGCATTTGGTCGGTGCTAATTCCTACTCCCAATTGAATGACATGAATTACTGAACTGAACAAAGTTTAACAAAACAAACAACTAATCATATTAGTTGATTGAATGATAATGCTCATGGTATATTTGAAATCATTCTGAAGATACTGAAATTATTTAAACAGCTAAGTGTCGGGTATTCATAACTCTCCAATGCTGAAAGTAAATAACAATACAAATATATAAGACCTGTAAAATAATAATAGGGAATGATTTTCCATAATCAAACACTTATGCATTTCATCAAACACATGAGAGTCACGAATTTAAGCATGAGAGTGAGTAAATCATGTGATAATAACATAGTCTCAATACTAAAATAATGAATTTAGTTTTTAAATGACAATAGTTAAATATTCAAAACATGTAATAGCTCATTTCGTTAGGTGGGATGAGCAATGAAATACACCTTTCAAGCTCAAGAGTTGGATCATGGCACTAGTTATATCAAATTTCACATTAGGTGGAAGTGCAGGAGGAATGATAGCTCTTTTTTGCTGACTTAACATATCCTGTATCCTTTTCATCATCATATGGCTGAAAATAGTGGTATGCTGACATCAATAGAGCACGACCACCTAAAACTCCATCCCAATTACTGTATAGAGTTGCTCGATGATAAACTTTTGATCTTAGTTTGGCCAGCTCTACCTCCTGAGCCAGTAGCCAGGCCTCTTTATCCCTTCTCTTATTAGCTATATTTGCTAATAATTGGTTTTTTTCTCTATCAACAATATTATATAGATCACCTGAAGGACAGGGAGGTACAATATTATGATCATCCCAAACCCTTTCTGAATAGCCTGTACATACTAGTTCTATCATCATACGACTAGGCTATAAGATTCTCTTTAGGTTATGATTTTGTAGAAGTAAGAGATTGCCTTGACTCATGGTGTTAGGCATACATCGGAGTATACCAAACTAAGAATAGAAAGATAAAAACAAAAAAAATCTAACAATCTTTAATCCATAACTCAACACCAAATTCACGGCAATGGAGCCAATATTTTGATCAACGCCCAAACTACTCCTCAAAAGAAGATAAAGTGGTCACTATCAAGTAAAGTAACCCAACTCAGGATGGGGTCGAACCTACAGTGAATATGTTTGATTTGTATCTCTCATTTATCAAACTCAACGGGAAGAACTTAAAATAAATAGGGGTTTTATTTTTATTTCCTCGAACAAGTAGTAGAACTCAATTTTTGTTGTAATCAGTTGGAGACAAACACTAGGGTTGTGTACACCTAGTTTCTCAACTCCATAGGTATTTTGTGATTTGTTAAACTAAACTAATATCTTGCTTACATAATCTAATAAGTTATGTACTATCAACTGTCTTGTGGACTCATAAATGGATTTCACCCTTTACCCTTTGAGTCTCAGGAATTCTCTTTCTAACTCGTATGCTAGATCCCAGTTAAGTACTACCTTTTGAGTGTTAAGTTATTAGATAAAAGATAACCATGTTATATAGATGATACAGATTAGCCTATATGGATAATTAATCTTCAAATTACAATTGTGATTATCTTTTACTTGTCACTAATCCTCTTATGGAGTAAGTAATGATAATATAGGCTGGATCCTAACATTTGCAACAGCTAAGATATCAATTAAACTGAAGATAATACAATATATGGACGAATACCGGTTCCTAACAACTTTTTAGTTCCCCAACTTTATCAATTGAATAGGGTTCCCATAACCCTAGCTAAGGGTTTTAGCCACTAATTGTTGTGAAATATACAAAGAAATTCATAACTGAAAACATTCACACAAAAACAACTAAATAAAACCCAAAGTCTGTAACTAAATTATCAACCAAAATCAAGAACAAAGAAACCCCTAGATCAAATTAGAATCTTGGAATAAAATATATGTTTTTATATTTTAAGAGTGCATAAAAAAACTACAAAATGTCAAAAGTGTATTTATAGGATACAAAGAAACCCTAAAAATCAACTCCCGATCAAAAAGGAAAATTGAGGTCGGTGACTACTTACTAAGGACACCTATGGACCGTAGGTACTACATATGAATCGTAGGTGGTCTGTGGTAAGTAATAGACCTCCTTCATATCTCCTAAAGCTCTCTGTACTTGGCCTCTAGCACTTACTAAGGTCATCCAGAGACTGTAGGTGGCACCTACTGACTGTAGGTGCTCTTGGTAAGTGGAAAGTTCTTTTTTTTCCTACTTTTGAGCATCTGGAATTTAAGTTTTTACACTTAATTTTGTCACCTACACTAGTTAAGTATCACTTATACCATTATATACCTTGGCAAGTAGCCAGACACTTAAATTTTTATCCTTTTCTTTTGTTTTAGCTTCTAAACCTAGTTTCCTACAAAACGTACCCAAAACATAAGAAACCTACATATTTTCATCATTTTAAGCATTGAAAGAGCTATAAATTCGTAGCTCATCAGTTTTAAATTAGGACTTTAGTAGTAAAAATTATGGATTTGTAATCAGTATGAAAGAGGCACTACGACTGTATTCTCTAATAACTCCATAACTATGTTGGTTCTTTGTACTTGTCTCTTATGGTGCTCATCATGCAGAATCATTAAATTTTGTATCATATAGCCGACTATGTTATGCTCCTAGTAGACGAATACTCCCAATCACAAAGGGTCATGTATCATGGATTTTGCATTACTAACCTCTATCTATGTTCCAATTTATTATTTCCCATTTACCAGTTCAAGCATAATTAAATAGAGGTTGGTAGCTCCAAGTATTGTTGTTGATGCTATTTTCCTATATAATTACCCTTGATGAAGTCCAAAGTAGAGATAAGGCAAGTTAGTCTAACATTATGCACCATCAAAAAGCAATCAATTCAAATATAATTAATAATGCATGCCTAAACACCCTTTGGGAATCACCTCATACTATGAGCACTACTTTGATAATCATCATGGTTCCTACGACCCTAGTTGTTGTATTAAGCTACTCATAATTATAAGAACATAAGAAGAATTCTGATAAGAAAGTATGCTTATGAACTTACAAGAACAAGATGTAAAACACCAAAATCTCACTTTTAATAAAATCCTAAAAATTGATGTTTCTAATTTCAACAAGAAGATTATTCCGTAAAACCATAGAGTAAAGTAATAGAACGTAAATTGTTACAAAAGACACAATAAGAGTATTATAGACAAAATAAAACCCTATCCTAAATACATAAGGATTTGTTGATTCTGTGCCTCATATGAAGGAAAGTACTATCATGGTTAGATTCCACAATAATCCTTAGTGGTCGTAGGTTGGCCTTGGACATTGTCATCTTATAAACCATCATTTTAATGAAACTTAATTCAAGAACATGCCTTCTAGTTTTGATTGTTCTTTCTTGTCCTTTGATCTATCTCTAATTTACACTTTGCAACATATATCTCTCACGTTCTTCACTACAAGTTCATGGAATCGTCCCTTGATCATGCAATTTACCTATCTAATCATTTTATCACTCAACTTCTAACAACTTCAAATATGAAATTCCTTCTAGTGATTCCTTGGTATGATTGTGACTTATAACCATGATTATGGGATGTTTTTGTCTAATCTTCCATACATAACTTTTGTCTAATTAATATTTGATTATCAACTTTTAGGTTACTTATGACAGTTGTGATATGGTCGTGTTCTGGTCCCATGATTATGGGAAGGTCGTCTGATGCCTTAAATTGCTAGATTTTTATACATTACTTCTCTTTTTTTATTGACCTACAAATACCTAAAATAATATTATATCCACATAAGAATACCTTTATACTAAAGAATATTCATAGTTTTCTGGATCAAAGTACCATAAATTCATAATTCATAAACACACTCAACTTAGAATGTTTGTATATCCTCTGACAAATAAACAAACTAAACTAAGCCACGATCTTTAACAAAGAAAAAACCCAATAGTACCATGACAGACTTTCAGAAAACCACTTTTAGCGTGAATTAATTAAAAAAACACATGTTCAATACCCTCTAATACTATCAAAATTCAACATTTGCGAGTGTACACAAGACCACTTACCATAACATAATGGGATAAACAAAATGGCATTATATTATCAGCAGACAACCTTGCACTTCAAACAAATAACACTGACTAAACAAGCAGACTACAATACAACCTTATGCCCTCATATCAAAGAAGTACCTTACACTCAGCACATGCAACGGATATCAAGACCTTGACCAAAACAAAGTACTCACTCTCGCAAAGAAGTCTAGGTAGTATTCAATTAATAAAATAGGTTTGCCTTTATTTTCTACGCCTTAATTTTCAGATAGTCGGATTAGGATCACTATAGGACTATTATTGTCTTGTAATGTAGGCTTGTGGGTGGGTATGGTACATATGAACAAAGTAACTTATTCCTCCTTAACACTACACTACTTTTCACCCTGCTTTCATAATTTTCTTTTATTTTATCCATTATTTCTATTTTTGGACTCTGGTGTGATTTTCTTTTAAAATCTTCTTTCTTTTTTCAATCTTCTTTTTTTTTTCTTTTCTCCATGCAATACTGCACCTGAATACCATTTCTTTTCTTTTAATCTTTATTCATACCCATAAAATTATGCACCCCTATAATAGCCATTCCAACTTAGGAAATATTTCTAAGTTTAGGTACATAGTATCCACGAAGGGTCCAGGTCCAAGATAGGTTCATTGTAATAAAGCAGATAAAGTGAATCGGCTAATAAAATAAATTTTTCTACTTAGGCTCAAATTTCAAGATCAAGGATATTGTTATTTCCTTTTGTAGTCTTTTTATTGGACTTAATCAAAAAGGGCCTATGATCCTTTCCTAACTTCCTATCCTTCAACTTTAGCAAGACTAGCCTGGTAAGTTCTAGATTTCATATACACGTCGACTAGAGAAAACCTCTCACGCTCTTAGATCAAGGTTACACACATTGTTACTAATAATATGGATCATGAACAGTTAATCTACCATCATGATACTCATAATTCTAATTCCATGACAAGATCCTAAAAATTGTTCACAGTTAAAGTAAGCACACCACACAACACAAAAACATATGTTCAAAGAGGGTATCACTTAATCGCAAAGTTTATTCTAAATCAGTTGCATGTTTTGATTTATTTAAACTACAAAAAATTCTCCTAATAATTCTTATTGGTTATAAAAAATATGTAAAAAGATACATAAACTCATAATGATACATAAACTCATAATGATGTTGATTCTAACTAGATAGTACATGCGGGAGAATAGACAGACGATAATAAAAAACCCTAGATAGGATACATCCCCGCCCAACTTGGAAATCATGCAATGTCCTCATTATACAAAATCATAAAAGTAAAGTAAAAGATAGGGTAGGAACATACTTGTGGAATACGAGGTGCATGTAATGCTTTAATCTATGGGGGTCTCAGATGGTTCCCTTAGAAGGTCCTCAACACTAGTGGCGTTGGCTTTGGTTGTGATACTCTCAATCAATTTGAAACCTTTTGTGGATTGCACACTCAATAATATCATGGGGGGAATATTTAATCCCCCTCTTCTATGAATAACCACCGATACAATAGGTGGAATCTCAACCACATCCAAAATATGTACCTTAGAAGTCCTCTTCTTTCTCATTATTTTGCACATATTTGTTCTTTACTTTATTTTTCTTATGGGGATACAAATCATTACCATCTCCACCACTTTTGCATCCTCACCCTTAACTGTCAAGGCTTGTGTATATGTAATGAACCTTCAGGTTATTTTCTAAATTTTTGCTTATTTTCACTATTAGAGATTTTCCATAGTTGCTTTAAGTCATGTTTTACTTGTTTCGACTAAAAGTTTGTTCACCAGATAGTTCATTTAGTTTTTACAGCCAATTCTATATTTTGAAGACTTTGTTGTTCAAAATGGCCTCTGGGAAAACTCTTTAGTCAAACGATCTCATTTAAAAATTTTAACTGATGTAACAACTTTGAAATGTCAATTTTAGGCTAGGAGGACTCTTGGTTTGGATCCTGAGGCACTCGACATTAGTTTGAGCTATTGGCCAAAAATTTAAGAAAATAGAATATAGGTGTGGGACCCACTTTTTATTGAAATGACATCGAATAGAAATTTTGACTGCTCCATTAAGTCCAAAACAACAAATTTAGTAATGTAATGTAGTTCGTTTTCGTATACAAGATTTTGAATGACTCTCGAATGTGGTAGAGACATGGAAATTTTGGAGTCTCAACTTGTGATAGTACATCAGCAATCACCATCCAATAATTGCAAACATGATCTGGTGGGATTCTGTAAGTGTTGCGAAAGTGACATCTACAAATAGAAAAGTGACTCTTCTATGTATCACACATGTACCACAATAACGGTGCTAATGTCACTAACATGACTTCTGCCCTTCTGCTATTATCGCAAATAGTGATCAACAGGTCATGATCGCAACTTCCACACACCTGGGAATGTTATAAATACCCTCTTTTTATCCCTTTTTCCCATTGTTCATCCATTCTCTAGAGACTAAAGCCTTAAATATTGGGAAATCTTAATATTAACTATTGTGGGTGAATTGGGATCTTGAATATTGATTAATTACTGGATTTTCCTCTCGATTTATGGAGAGATTTCTCTAATTCCATGGTTTATTTCCCTTTTTCTTCTTCAAAATCTCCAAAAATTGGTGACTTAATTTTATCACTACTGTAGCTCAAATTTTACCAAATTTTTAGGGTAATTTCTCTTTGAGCATAAATGAATATTGGGTTGGCCTCAGAAATACAATTTTCATAAATAGGACCCACATAAAATTATTTGGTGTATTTTTGGGCCTGAAGAACAATGGGGAAATATGGGTATCATTGTTATGTATTATTAAAAAGATTATGATTTGACTGTGTGGCATCTTCCGAAAGCTTTTTAAAAGAAAAATTCAGTGATTTAGTGGATTATTTAAGCTTTTTTCAGCGTCCAAGTAGTCTCGGTTTACCCTCCTTATAGATTAAGCTTGTTCATACTAAGATTTTAATATTATGTCAAATTTGGGATGGGTTTTAGATGTTGGTGTGATGAATTGCAATACTTGGGTTGTTGGAACATTTAGGCTCATCAAAAGCTATAATTTAGGCATAATTGAACTAGTTTCTCATATTGTAGGTAAAGTTCCTATCTTAGTCTTAATTAAGGATTGTTTAGCATCTAAATGTGAATTTTGATACCATAGCCTAGTTTGAGATATAGTTTAGTTTAGAATGTATTTTGGGGATTCAAAGTGGGCCTTTCGACCTACCTTAGGCCAAGATTGATGTTATTTTGTGAAAACCTTTAAACTATTGTCGTACTCTTTGAAAATATTATTACGATAATATTGACAAAATTCTTTACATTATGGTTATAATGGGTTGACATTGAGATTTGATGCTTATTTATTTTTATGGATTATGCTAGTGATTATGCTATTGATTATATAATCACTGATTCAAGTCTCGATATTGGTTATGATAATAATGAATTTAGTTATTAGTTCATGTCCGTATATTTTTTATGACATTAATTATATGAGTATCGGTTCAATGCTGGATATTGATGATGATATTTATGACATATATAAACTCGATTCAAGTTTAAAAGATAATTAAGATATTGCTTACATATACATATAACAAATTCAAGTCAGGAGGATGATTATGATATTGATTAAATGATTATCAGTTGGAGTCTTGGAAATTTACTATGATATTGATCATGATATTGATGATATGACATTAATGACATTGGATTATGACATTGATTATAGGGATATTGGCTAAGTCTAAAATGGGAAAATGGTTATTGTGTGGCATAAATGGGTGAATTCTTGTTGTACTATGAGAGTGAGAAATAATGGCAAGTCAATTTTTAATATCTTGTATGTACCGTCTAAGCTTATGGGGGCTTGCATTGGGTTATTTACTTTTCTATACTTATTGGCTTATAGGGTACAAATTTGTAATTATTATTACATATTTTTGATACTATAAGTTATGTTATCATTTTGATTTATTTACTTACTTTTGTAAAGAGTGGTTGGAGTTAGTTTAGGTTTGCGTCTTTACCTTAGCCTAGTTATGTTATCTTGCATTTTATACAATATATAACATGATTTAGATCAGTTAGCCGATAATGCCTACTGAGTACCCATTATTTTGGTGCTCATACTACACTTTTATACCTTTTGCTGTATATCAGAGTACTAGCTACTATCATTGATTGATGATCTTGCTGAGTTAGATTCTAGAGATAAAGTGTACTCTTGGAGTTGAAGACACTACATTTCCTTATATCATATTTATGTCTAGTATTTCATTTTGAAACAATATTATATTGACTATTTTAGATACTTAGATTCTATTAGTGGATGCTCTTATTTTGTCTCTACCAGGTCGTGGGATGGTTTTTTTATGTTATGACTACCTTTTGATATTATTTCTATTGCCTTTCCTAATTATATGTTATACTTGTTGTTTTGTGCCTTCTTTGGGTCGTTTTAATCCAAGTTAACCCATTGTATTTTGCTATAGATTACGGATTGGCTTATCCACTGGTGGGGTAAAGTAAGTTTCATCATAATTCCTAAATTGGGTCATGACAAATTGGTACCAGAGCCTAGGTTTTATCATTAATGTTGGTATAAAAGCAAGTTTCTGGTAGAATTCTGCAAATTAGAACAATGACATTTATTTCTTATCTTTTGGATCAATGGGACATTATAAGGATTTGTTCACTTCTTTCACTCATTTTTTGCTAAGAGCCTGAGTTTGTCTACAAAGAATTCCTTTGATTTCACTCTTTTATAGATAACTAGGATGCGTTCTACCTTTATATGAGATAAGGGTCTTAAGACTAAGCCTAGGGATCCTACCCCTACTCGTTGATGACCTAGAGGTCATGGAAAGTATCAAGATGTGTGCTCAGCTAGGGTCCAAGATAGAGGGCCTTCACCAGAGCCTATTCGTCTTTATGGGTAAAAGATTCCTCCACCCTTACTAGTGGTAGGCCAAGGACTAGCACAGGCTTCATCGGTTTTTATTTCTTATTTACTACTAAGGGATGCTTTGGATTATCTTATACGATTGGTTGGTGTGCACTATCTAATAGTGCATAGACTATTGAACAAAGTGGTACTTATATGGGGGCGCATCCTGTAGCTGTTGCTCCTAGAGTTGAGGCCCTTCCTGCTCCAACAGTTGCACAGTCGATAGTTACTCATCCAATGATTTCCCAGCCCACTATGTCTATTAAGGAGGAAAAGATGTTGGGTAGATTCTTGAGACTGGCTCCACCTAGGTTTTTTGGTGCATCAGGAAAGGATGCATATGAGTTCCTAATTGCTTGTGGGGATAGGCTCCATAACTTAGGCCTAGTTAAGACTCATAAAGTGAATTACACTCCCTTTTAGTTGGACATGTCAGCTCATTATTGGTGGAGAGGTTATCTTGATTCTAGACCAGATATATCTTCTCCATTAACATAGACTCAGTTCTGTGATATTTTATTTGAGAAGTATATGCCTCGCAGACTTAGAGATTGGTTTACATATTAGTTTTTTGAGATAGGAGTAGGGCTCCATGTCTATTGTAGAGTATGAGGATTAATTTAATGAGTTGGCAAGGCATGCTACTTCCATTTTGACTTTCGACTATGAGAGAGTTTGTTTCTTTATTTGACGGTAGATATTTCCCCTTTGTATAACTGCTTAGATTCTGGTTTCAGTGGATAGGTCTTTCTATATGGTGTCTTACCATGCTCAGGTGATGGAGAAGATATATCATGAGGCCTAAGAGGGCAACGATAAGAGGCCTAGATATCAGGGGCAATTTTAGTGGGAGCCATAGTAGTTTACAATTTAGAGGTAGCAGTTATGGTGATAAAAACCCTCCACATCCATCATATCTGCCTCAGAGTCAGCTTAGTAGACCTATTTAGGAAGTGCTCCAAATTTTCGACAGAGGTCAGTATAATTCCAATGATCGCCTTGGTCAGGGTATCCATCGTCTTCAAGGGGTTTGTCTTCTTGTTATTCTTTTGTGGTGATTACTCTAGGTCAACCTAAAAGCTAATTCTAATTAAGATAATTAGATATATTATAGTTGTGGAGGCCATGGTCACTATTCATGAGAGTGACCTAGTTGTGGGATGATATTAATTTAGCTTAAAGTGTTTCCCCTATTAGAGTAGTTCATCCCTTAGCTAGAGGCGGTTAACATGGTCGTAGAGGAGGTTCCAAGGGTGCTCTAGGAGGTTCTCAGGTAGGTAAGACAAGAGATCGATTAGGAGCCTAGCAAGGTGGTGGGCATGGTCAGTTGAATGTAGTACCTTCTAGGCCCAAGGATGAGTCTTAAGATTTTGTTGTTACAAGTATTATACTAGTGTGCCATTAGTTGGACCTTTCGTTATTTGATTTGGGATCCACTTATTCTTATGTTTCTGTTTATTATTAACCATAGTAAGAGTTATCTTGGGATTTATCACCTGTGCCATTACATGTATCTACTCCTTGGGTGATTTTTTAGTAGTTCATTGTGTTTTCAAATAATGTGATATGACTATTAGATATTTTGATACTCATGTTGCTCTTATTATTTTGAACATTATGGATTTTGCAGTAATTCTCGGCATGTACTGGTTATCCCACTATCATTGAGTCATGGATTGTTTTGCCTAGACTGTTACCTTATCCATTCCTGGAATAACCCCAGTCATATAGAAGAGAGTGGTTATCCATTAGCCAAAAGGGATCATTTCTTATGTTTGTTCTAGGAGGCTTATTTCAATAGTTTGCGAGTCATACACATACGGGAAAAACTTGACAAAAAATAGACATTTTGGAGTCATTGGTGTGCCATAGACCGTAGCCACCTTATTACGGTCCATGCCATGCCTTTTTGGGAATTCTAAATGACCAATTCAAGTGTGTCACCATTATATTTTTATTACAAAGAACGTAGGCACCACGATGAGGTCCATGGCATATTGGGAAGTTCAAATTGTCAGCTTGTGTCCTATAAATAGGACCCTTAAACATTATGTTGCACATTTTGGTTGACATTAAAACTTTAAGAGAGGTTGTAAAATGCTTTAGTTAGGGTTTTTTTTCCATTAATTTGGTTTGTTTATGGATTTTAACATGTATTATAGCACTGCGATTATTTTTATATCCATGAGCGGCTAAACATCCTTTTTTGGGGTTAAGGCCAAGACCATGATTATTCTTATTATGAATTGATTTAGTTTTGATTATTTATCATATTTGGTTGTTTATTTCTCCTTGTTATCATGATTTAAAGGATTTTCGACCCTTAGAACACATCTATTGTCAGCTTGCGAGGCCAAAATAAGAACCAAGAGGATAGTACATGGGGTAAACATAATAGGATTGTAACCTTCTACATGAAGTTATAATTTACATTTAGTATAGAAATATACCAAAGTGACCTATTTGGTGCACTTACGGGATTAAATATGAATGCATTTAATTTAGTTCTCATATCCTCGTTCAATGATGTAGTTGTGGGTCTAAGTTAGATAGGTGATTAGAGGCTCGAAAGACTATTATCATAATATCAACTCCGTGAATCAACAATAAAGATAAGTAGTAACATAACAAATGATGTTCAATAGCATAGTATGATTGTTCCAGAGCCTTAACCCTGGGTTTTGTTAGCCTCCAAAGTTTCTATTTTAATAATGACATACTAACAATTAAATCCTTGCAGAATATTAAAAGTCACTGATAAAGGAAGATGGCTCTATAAAAGGAATGATATTCAAGCGCAAAAAGATTACAACATTCTAACAAGCATGGCAGATAAATCAAATATGCTGAAAAAAAAGAAGAGAAATCATACCAGAATCACAACTGAATGAGAATCACGGTAGAGAAGATCAATTGAAGAGTAAATCAAGATCTAATCAAAAGAAGAAAGGACACAATCATCACATAAGACATCCATACTAAAAGAAAAGAACTACAACAGACATATCTGATATAGACGTGATCTAAAGACATATATAGACATATCTTATATAGACATACTAAACAACTATATTCCTCAATCAAGGAATCAATCTAAGTCCTTGATTAAGAATAAATCCCTTGAGTTTCCTTATGAAGATAGCAAACGAAGACTATAAAAGAAGAAGACCGAAGACACAAACTACTTACGCAACTTCAAGGAGAAAATTCAAAGTGTCTCATTCTTAGTCTTACAAAGCTCTGTAACATTACTTTACAATTGTTATAAAAAGAGCAGGATCGAGTCATCTTTGTAATATCAACTGAAGCTTTTTCACAATAACTGAAGAGCAAAATAAGTATTCAGAACTTGTTTTCTATCATTGTATTCAAAAAAAACCTTCAACTATCTAAAGGAAACTTTAAATCTTAGAGGACTGGATATAAGCACTGGATTAGTGTGCTGAACTAGGATAAATCTTTGTGGTGTTACTTTATGTTATATTATTTACTTTAACTACTTCAGTTTAATTTGTTATGAAGTGTGTTTATCTGCAGGCAAGTTGACTGTAAGGATTCAGTAGCCTACTCGCAGAAGAAAGTTTTAATTCACCCCCTCTTGAATTTCAACTGGTATTAGAGAAAGGTTTCACAGATAGCATTTCCTAACTGCAAGTGAGCAAAGATCCAATGCCCAATTATAAAATTCCTGGTGCTTTTCTTCAGGATGGTCACTCCTCCACAAGTCCACCATACTTCAATGGAAAACACTACTCATACTGAAAAAAATAGACTCAACATATTTGTCAAATCAAATGTCTAACAATCCTGGGTTGTCATTGAAAAGGTTCCTTAGCCAATTCCAGGGCTCAATGAAAAACAAAAGAACAAGGATAATGAATCTAGTAGTACTGATAAGGAAGATCTTAAAAATTTTGATATTACCTAAGAACAACAAGAGGTAATCAAAACTAACACACATGTTATAAGTTTACTTTTGTGTGCAGCTAGCGGAGAAGAATATGACAATATCTCAACGTGTGAGACAGCAAAAGAAATGTGGGACAAACTGGAGGTAACCTATGAAGGAATCACCAAAGTCAAAAAGTCAAAAATTACTACTCTTGAAAATAAATACGAGTTACTCAAAATTGAGAAAAATGAGGATATTTAATTAATGTTCACCAAATTTAGTAAAATTATCTGTGTACTAAAATCACTGGGGATGATCTATCCTACATCCTACAAGTCCAAAGACTAGTTCGAAGTGTCCCAAAGATTTGGTAAACCAAGACTTCTATTCTAAAATATGGAGATATTCACAACATGACTTATGATGAAATGCGAGGTAACCTTAATGCATATGAGAAAAGTTTTATCACCAGGTTTCATAAGGATGAAAAGAAGAAACCAATAGCTTTCAATGCTGCTCCAATTAGAGATGAAGATATTATGGAAGACTTGGGAAACCAAGACTTCTATTCTAAAAGGAATGGTCATCATTAACTGTGGGGTAAGTCAGACTATGAGACAGAAACAACAAGGATCCCAAGAAAGCTAAAGTAATAATTCCATCAGAAATGATGAATGTTGCTATTATCGCAAAAGCCTGGTCATTTCAAATAGAATCATCCAGTATTAAAAATAAGAACGTCTAGGAAAAGTCAAAACTTTGGTGATCGGAGTGATGAAAATGAAATCAAAGAAGAGGTAGAGTCTTGAATATGTGCTTTCTTGCAACTGGTGAATCCATCTAGGTAAGACTACATGATTGCCATAGTTGTAACTACATGATTGCCATAGTTGTAATACTCTTGAATCTAACCTAGATATTATTACTAAAAAATTTCAAAAAGTTATAGATGAATATAACAAACTCACCCAAGAAAATAAGAGTTGCAAAGCAAAATTTGAACTAAAACTTGAAGAGGAATGACGAAACTAGAAAATAAAAATTGAAGCATGTGAATTTGAAATTAACCTACTTCATGAAGATCTTGATAAAGTATTTATCCTAAGCCATAGTTTCTTTACATAAAATTCATTTAAAAATTACTTGAGTTCCTCATCAAGGTCACTTAAATCAGCTAAGAGTAATTTATCCTATTGAGGGACTATTTGTTTTATCCGTGGATAGGGAGGGGAAAAATCCTACAGTTGTAGGTATAAACCTAAAAATATATGGGTTTGGAGTCCCAAAGAGAGTACATCTAACCTGCAAAGACCCAAGACCATTTGGGTACCTAAGAAGAATTAATCTCATTGTTTTACAGGAACATGTCTGCAAGACCCAAAACAAAAAGGAATTAATGGAGGATGTTATAGAACTATAGCTGGAGATAAAAAGTTTTCACCAAAAAATATGTCACATTCAGTGACAGCTGCGGAGGAAATCTTATCAGAGTCGACTACACCCCTTTCAGAGTTGACTCTTATAGGAAAAATGGTAAAATAAATAAAGATGTTTCTCCTCCAGGAGAATACTTCCTTAAATATCTTTTTCTTATGATAAAGTTAAAATCTAATGTAAATTGTCCTTGACTTTTTTATTGCCATTTGTTTTAAAAAATTGTTAATTTTGTTGTGTATTTTTCTGTTAATTCTAACATCATTTTGTGGAAATTTTTTGCCACTATGATGAAGGTCTCATCACATGAGCCTGACTCAAGGAACAAACCTTAGTTGACTCACCTGAAACCGGAGCAGTATTCGCTACTCTCGGAAATTGTTCTTTGGATCTTATGTCAACTACTTGGTTTCAATTTATCTTTTAAAATTATTCCTAGAACGTATGAAAATGTTGTGTTGATTCTTTGTTTAAAATGTTCTATGTAAGTATGTTAGAGGCAAGTATCTTTTGTCCATGTTATTGTTGTTTGTTCTAAAAAATTTTGTGTCAATAATTTAGGTGTCATATTTTTGGACACAAATCATTTTTACTTAGTCAAATTCTATTTTTTTACTGAAGAAAAGATCTTCAAAAAGGATTGTGCATTTAAGACTCATAAGCTCTTTTTAAAAACAATATTCTCTTTACTTAATCCATTTTTTACTTTTTTAAAAAAAAAGGGACTCTTTTTTTTTTTTAAAAAAAAAGGGGTTGTTATCATTATTTCATCATTTCCCACTCCTCCTCTACTGCCCTCACTCTTTCCTTAGCTATATCCTTTCACTTCCATTTATTCCCTTTCACTTCATACCTCTTCAATTCTCAATTCCTATCCCTTCGAAACAGTCGCCTTCCTAGGTTGTTTTAATCTGCTCCCCTTCTCCCTCTCTTTTCTCTTTTAAATTTCACCTTTCTCTTTCTCATGACAAAAACCTGCTTCAAGGATAATGTTTCTATAATTTCCTCCGATGGTCTCGCTCTTTTTTCAAAGTCCTTTGATGAGTCCTTATCTCAGTCCATTCTACATGGTGCTTATAACCTCGAAGGACCACAAGCTAACCCATGACTGATATCTATACCTGTATACTGCATAATATAACATAAAAATATGGAAATATGTACTGAATGGCATAAGGTTCAACTAAATAAACATCTGTTAAGAACAATATCTAAAAACGATAGAACAATACCAAACCAAATCCGAAATAACTATCTGACATACTATAGTCTGGATAGCCTCTAACTGTCTGAATAAGGAGTTAATGGGATATGTCCCCAACTAACTCCAACTACTGAAATAAACTGAAAACTGCAATAGCAATGAAATCATCATGTCCTCGAAATATGAGGACTTACTTCTAAATTTGACGACTGATAATGGGATCTACTGCTGATCTGGAGCTCCTGCCTATGAACCTATGGTGTAACATAAAAGAAAGCACCATAGTGTAAATGCGTCAATTTGACTAAATGTACTGAGTGTACCAGTGAGGTAGGCTAAATGCAAAGGGTTATAAGCATGAACAATATTAACTGGTATAAATGTGAGAATACATACATACATGAGAAACTATAAGTGAACTCATGATGATACTGACTACTTAGTCTGAATACTGACATCATGACTTTACTGACAATCACAAATAAGTGAGGAACTAACACTGTATTACTAAATACTGAGGGACTAGTGCTATGTTACTAATATATGAATAACTGTGTATCAAAGTCCTGAATATGAAGGACTGTCTGGTCGGCGATATTTGACAGTCTAATTATAAAGTATTAATCTGATTGACTGTATCTGGCAGCCATGAATATAAGGAACTGATATGCTTGACTGTATCTGATAGTCATGAAGAAGGATACTGGTAATATGAGTTTAGAGAATTGGTACTAATGATAACATGAGTGACTGTATCTTACAGTCCTGAATATGTTAAAACTAGCTAAGTTTCGTATTGTATCTGAGTTGACTGTATCTGACAGTCTTGATATTCTGAAGAACTATCTGAGTCTATTACTAAAACTGAGATTGAGATTGAAACAGAGACTGTAGGAGGTAATCATCTAACTGACATCCCCTGGAACTAAAATGGTGGGGTCCAATCTTTTCCCTATTCTATTTTTGGGATCTCATTCTGTCTGCCCTAGTATGAGGTAAACTCAAAAGAGATGCACTAGCCATATGGGTTTTGATATATCAACCTACTCTAGCTACGTAGTTCTGGAATGAAAGGATTACTTCTGAGAATATCACCCTCTGACTATGGTAGGTGATTCCCCATCCTTGGGTTCACTCGGTGTTGAATCCTACTCCCAACTAAAAGACACTAAACTGATTAGGTGAACTGAACTAATGTTATTAGGATTCTTTAGCAAGGCTAAACTGAGTTTATAAGAGCACTGATCTTACTGAGTATTGAGTTCTTTAAATTCTAAGAGTACTGAATTACAGAGATTACTGAAGTTATGGAGAACACTAGAATTTCTGAAGTTTTTGATATCACTGAGTACTGAGATTACTGAGATTAGTTGAGATTAACTGAGTTGCTGAACTTTCCTGAGTTCTATGTAACATGGCTTGACTGAGAGCATCATGAAATCATGGTATGTCTCTAGGCATAGAGCTATATTTTTTAGGTACAAGTACCCCCAGGACTCGAAGGAAGGAAACGGACATACATGACTGACTTAATTGTAAGAATAACATTCACAATTAATAATACCATAAATAGGGGATTTTATACTACACATTGTTATCATATTCTTGAACCTGGAAGATACTGCATATAACATTACATACTTGCATGGTTCTAATTTCATTGGCATTCCATAGTACAACAACAATACAAGACAATTTGCATGAAATTTATGTTTAGTCATAAGGGATAGAGCATAGGCTTGTCTTTTAAATTCTATTTAGCTAAAATACATAATTTCTAGTCTCTTAGGTATTTTATCAAACACCTTGCATGAACCACTTTTGGCATAGGCTTATTTATGAATTCAACCACCCAAATCTCCTAAAGTTCATATATTTCAACTAATATGCCATCCTAGTTTCATACAAACCCATAAAGATTCTATCTTGACATCATTCAGCACACAAACAAGATCAACTTGCTAATCAAAACATAAAAAAAATCATGGAATATAGTTTAAAATAGGGTTCTTGGACTTCATGGATGAAAGGAGTCCATGAATGAACAAAAGCATACCTTACTTCTTGATTTAGTGAAGATTGATGGAGAGATTCTTGGAATTTCATGATAGAATTTGCTTGAACTTGAATCCCCCAATTGAAACCCTAAAGTGTTCTTGAGAGGATTTTGATGAAAAAGAGTATGGTTTGGTGAAATAATGGCTTAATTCCATTTTTGGGTGCTTATAAATGGGTGGGAAGATGACCCAAATACCCCTCTAGATGCGTCTTTTAATTTCTGAAAAAATTTCCTAATTTGGGCCCCTGGCACGATGTGGAGACATCGCGTTGCCACTTTTCTATGACCTGGAAACTCACCGCAACATGGTGGAATTACAGAGAGACACTGGAAATTGACAAACGTTATTTTGCCTTATGACGTGACGTGCCACTGACTGAAATGACACTTCTAAAACTTTAAATCGCCATAACTTCTTCACCGGGTGTCCATTTTAGGTGAATTTATAAATCAGCCAAAATACCACCTATAAACCAAGTTATGCTCATTAAAAGATGACCTACGTGAAATCACACACAAAAATTTGGTGGATTCAAAAGTTCTTAGCTTGGCTTACTCTAAGTGACTCTTATGAACATAATTAACACATCATAAGCTCTATTATCACTAGGATACTCATCCTAATTCTTGTGCTCAAACATGAATCACAGTATAGGAGGTTTCATGCGTAGGAACAATGGTTCATTTTCTAGCTTAGAAATATATGGGGTATTACAATATTTCCCCCTTGGGAACACTCGTCCTCGAATGAGACTGACTGAGAGGAGAAACAATAAGCTGAACATGAGCTGAACATGAATGACTGAAACATGATCACATGACTAATGTGAAAAAATAAAATATTTCATATTGAACATGCATATCTGATGCATGGTAGTTGATTTATGAATGAAGGACTGAGTGTTCTGATGAAGTAAGTTTCTTAGAATGAGAATGCATATCTGATGCAGAGATTGATAAGCTGAATCTATCATATCTGAAGCATGATTATATGACTAACGTGATATATGAATGCATGACTGACAGTACTGATAAGTTGATTACACATATCTGATGCATGAGTACACAACTAAACTTACTCATGAACATGCGACTGAACATGCAATGGTAAAGATACCAAGTTTGAACTGAAAATAGAGCATGGAGCTGAATACCAAGTTTGGTATTGAAACATGATCATGAGAACAATTAAGCTCAAAGAAGACTGTTACTTTGAAACAAATATATTGATGAGTCTGAGATTAATTACTCAATATGCATGAGCGGAAACATAAGAACATAACTGAGTCTGGAACGTGATACATGAACTGAACTGAGTCTGTAATGCATAACATGGATAAAGTATCTTATCGTGGACTAAACTAAGCTTTTGAGTACAAGGTTATGACTAAGATATAGAGATAGAGGGTCAACTTATGAGTATCCCTACTCCAAAGTGGATTTATTATGTAAGAAGAGAACGGGACACTTATGTTATGAAAGTTTGGGGGATCATAGCATATCTCCCCCTTGGGACACTAGTTCCCTCTAGGAATACTGTCTTGGCTGAGCTACTGAGGGAAACTGAGGCGATACACAAGGCACCTAGGAACTAAATCATGACTGATTATCTATGATCTGAAACTTGAGGCCTGATACATAATCTAAGATAAAGCAACTAAACTTCATTCTATGCAACTAAGACAACAGAAAGATTTACGAGGTGCTGAGCACGACTGTATGAATATACTAACTTATCTGATTAAATAAATAACTGATAGTTGAGTACTGGGCATATAAGACTTGTCTGTACTTAGTCCGCATAACTGGACTAAGGCTGTAGAATATTACGCATAGGAGGTAATGACTGATTGGATAACATGACCTAACTGAGAATAAATAAGAAAAACTATATCACCTCAAGAATGCAAAGCTAGGCATATAACATGATTTGGAAATCTTCTGATGACTGAGGTATTGAAATACTACTGACTGAGTAACTAATAGTTGTAGCATGGTTCAAGCAAGTCTGGAATTAAACTGAGTTTCTAATCTGATTACTAAAGTGATGTTGGCACTAAAACTAAAACTGTAATTGAGATTCTTATCGGAACTAAATGATGGGTTCTGATAACTGAATATTAATAACTAAGGTTCAGGCTGATAATGAAATACTGAATTCTGGAATTGAACACTGATTACTGGCTACTGAATACTGAAGTTATAACTAAGATGGCAACTTAGTTTCTATAGTACGCGGTGGGGATTGACATAAGTCAAGGATCTAAATATATCTTCACACTATGTGCTTCCCCATATTCTAAGTACAACCTTATGATAACCACTTACTTGCATACTAACATGGTATTCAATCGTATCTTTGTAAATATCCCCTCGTATACACTAAGCATGCGACAATCTTCTCTTAACATGGAACACTTTCTATGTCCCATGTAAGAATTACTATTGTTCATCCCTACAATACTCCATAAGGAAAGCTTACTGAAGAATTACTTTAGGAGAACCTGAAATATAAATTGGCACTGACTGAACTTGATACATGACTGAAACCTGAGGAATAGAATGTCAACAACATGGATTTACCAAAAAGATCTAAACTGAGGATATACAAGACATAGTCTGAATTTATCTTATCTATAGGGTCATAGCACGAGTCATGGAAACTGAATATACTGTAAGGCGTGACATGTGTACATGAGTCATAATCTGCATGACCTGAGTCTGAAATTTTTGAATTCGTGGGACATGATTTGTAAGACTGAGGGAGCTAAAAATCCTTATGCGGGAAACTGGAGCACACAGGAGTCTATGAGAAACATGTAAATATAAGTTGTGTTCATGGAACTGAGTTATGAAACATGTGTAGGAATCATGCTGACTGAAGTACAAAACTTGTATCAAGATAAAGATGGATTGAGAATCATCTTCCCTTACTGATCTTTCTATACATACTAGCACTACTACTAGATTTTTGAGAGCCTAACTTGGTAACTTGATGTATCATCTCCCCCTTGACCTTAAGCCATCATCTTATGTCTGTGAACACTTGACTAAGCTTTGAACTGAACTTTAATCATAATCACATACTTACACCCTGTCAAACACATGTTTGCTTTACTAAGCCCATTAGCTCCTTTTATTGCTTAATATATTACTAATATCACATCCATAACTTTATACTTAATTCAAATCAATAAACATAAATTCTAGCTTACACTCTTCAAGCCTATTGATTTACTCTAGTACAACTATCCCCATGAATACATAATCTGATCAAACTGGATAATACTATCCCAACTCTACCACTACTAACTCCTAAGTTCATGCTTAAAAATTCTAGGTCTACGCTGTTATAGGATTCTGGTAAAAAGATCTGATGGCATATCTAAAATTAGGTTCGTGAACGAGTTCTAATAGTTATGAATAAAATCTGTATGACTTGGAACATAGAGGGATTGATAGGGTATTTTTGAGTCTGTGGGCCATCCAATAACTATATGATGCAACTAGTTGAGGAAACTCTATCTGTAAAACTTTGAGCTTCACTGTTTCTGTTACCTTGAAAGTAAGGTGGAGTTAACATGCGTAGAACATGACGAGAATCTATATGAGTTTTCTTAGAAAACTTTTCTATGGCACAATCTGAGACATAAAAGAAGGGAAACTATTTCTAAAATATCTCATAGCCTTCTGTATATAAGTGTGGTGCACAATACACACATGTACAAGACTCTACTAGATGCGGCTTTTCAGACTTCCTAGGAAGCTGTTTAACTTTAGGATCTGATACCAAGTTTGTAAAACCCCAATGTTTCTAAACCGAAATGCTACATGGTACTTATGACCCCAAAGGACCACAAACTAATCCATGATTGATATTTGTGCCTGTATACTACATAATATAACATTAAAATATGGAAATATGTACTGAATGGCCATAAGGTTCAACTGAATAAACATCTAATAAGAACAATACCTGAAAATGATATAACAATCCCAAACCAAATCTGAAATAACTGTCTGACATACTATAGTCTGGATAGCCTCTAACTATCTGAATAAGGAGTTAATGGGATATGTCCCCAACTTACTCCAACTACTGAAATAAACTGAAAACTTCAATAGCAATGAAATCATCATGTCCTCAAAATATGAGGACTTACTTTTAACTCTGACTGCTGATTTTTACTGCTGATCTGGAGCTCGTGCCTATGAACCTATGGTGTAACATAAGAGAAAGCACCATAGGTTCTTTCTACTAAAATGTATTGAGTGTACGAGTGAGGTAGGCTAAATGCAAAGGGTTATAAGCATGAATAATGTTGACTGATATAAATGTGAGAATACATACATATATGAGAAACTATAACTAAAATCATGATGATACTGACTACTGAGTCTAAATACTGATATCATGACATTACTAACAATAACTAATAAGTGAGGAACTAACACTGTATTACTAAATACTGAGGGACTAGTGCTATGTTACTAATATATGAATAACTGTGTATGACAGTCCAGATTATGAAGGACTGGTCTGGTCGGCGATATTTGAGAATCTAATTATAAAGTATTAATCTGATTGACTGTATCTGGCTGCCATGAATATGAGGAACTGATATGCTTGACTGTATCTGATAGTCATGAAGAAGGATACTGGTAATATGAGTTTAGAGAATTGGTAATAATGATAACATGAGTGACTGTATCTTACAGTCCTGAATATGTTGAAACTAGCTAAGTTTCATATTGTATCTGAGTTGAATGTATCTGGCAGTCCTGATATTCTGAAGAACTATTTGAGTGTATTACTGAAACTGAGATTGAGACTGAAACAGAGACTGTAGGAGGTAATCATCTAACTGACATGCCCTAGAACTAAAATGGTGGGGTCCAATCTTTTCCCTGATTGGAAGGGTGTCAATACTGTACCACGAGTAGAGACAACATGTGAGTAACCCTATTCTATTTTTGGGATCTCATTATGTCTGCCCTACTATGAGGTAAATTCAAAAGAGATGCATTAGCCCTATAGGTAGGGACATCTCAACCTACGCTGGCTACATTGTTCTAGAATACAAGGATTGTTTTTACTAATCTCACCCTCTGACTATGGCGGTGAGTCCCCATCCTTAGGTTCACTCGGTGTTGAATGGTACTCCCAACTGAAAGACACTAAACTGATTAGCAGAACTGAATTGATTAGCCAAACTAATGTTTGTAGGATTGTTTAGCAGAGCTAAGATGAGTTTATGAGAGCACTGATCTTATAGATTACTGATTTCTTGAAATTTCTGAGAGTACTAAATTACGGAGATTACTAAAGTTACGAAGAACACTAGAATTTCTGAAGTTTTCGATATCACTGAGTACTGAGATACTGAGATTAGTTGTGATTAACTAAGTTGCTGAACTTTTCTGAGTCTCATGACTGACTAAGTTCTATGGAACATGGCTTGACTGAGAGCATCATCAAATCATGACATATCTATATGCATACATCTATATTTTTCAGGTACAAGTACCCCCAGGACTCTATGGAAGGAAATTGACACAAATAACTGACTTGATCGTAAGAATAACATTCATAATTCATAATACCATAAATAGGGGATTTCATACTACACATGGTTATCATATTCTTAAACATGAAAGATATTGCATATAACATGTACATACTTGTATGGCTCTGATTTCATGAGCATTCCATAGTACAACAACAATACATGACAATTTGCATAGAATTCATGTTGAGTCATAAGGGATAGAGCATGGGCTTGTCTTTTAAGTTCTATTTAGCTAAAATACATGATTTTTAGTCTCTTAGGTATTTTATCAAACACCTTCAATGCACCACTTTGGGCATAGGTTTATTCATGAATTCAACCACCCAAATCACCCAAAGTTTATATATTTCAACTGAAATGTCATCCTAGTTTCATAAAAACCCATAAAGATTCTATCTTGACATCATTCAGCACATAAACAAGATCAACAATCTAATCAAAACATAAAAAAATTATGGGATATAGTTTAAAATAGGGTTCTTAAACTTCATGGATGAAAGGAGTCCATGAATGAACACGCGCATACCTTAGTTCTCGAGTTGGTGAATATTGACAGAGAGATTCTTAGAATTTGATGGTAGAATTTGCTAGAACTTGAATCCCCCAATTAAAACCCTAATGTGTTATTGAGAGGATTTTCATGAAAAAGAGTATGTTTTGGTGAAATAAAGGCTTAATTTCATTTTTAGGAGCTTATATAGGGGTGGGAAGATGACCCAAATACCCCTCTAGATGCGTCTTTTAATTTCAGAAAAAAATTCCCGATTTGGGCCCCTGGTGCGATGCGAGACATCGTATTGCAACTTTTTTATGACCTAAAAAATCACTGCGATGTGGTGAAATCATGGAGAGACACTGGAAATTGACAAACGTCATTTTGGCTTATGGCGCGACCCGCCACTGACTAAAATGACACTGCTGAAACTTTAAATCGCCATAACTTCTTCATCGAGTGTCCCTTTTAGGCGAATTTGGTATCGACAGAAAGCTTATTCAATTTTGTACAATTTGAAGGGTAAAAATCTTCCAAAATACCACCTATAAACCAAGTTATTCTCATTCAAATATGACCTATGTGAAATCACACACAAAAATTTGGTGGATTCAAAAGTTCTTAGCTTGGCTTACTCTAAGTGACTCTTATGCACATTCTTAACACATCATAATCTTTATTATCACTAGGATACTCATCCTAATTCATATATTCAAACATGAATCATCGGATAGGAGGTTTCATACGTAGTAACAATGGTTCATTTTCTAGCTTAGAAATATATGGGGTATTACACCCTTCAAACCTTGTCTCCTCAACAAAACCTTATCATAATCCCTATTTCTCACTCTCTCCAAAATAGATTCACAATTTCTAGACAAGCTCTCATAGAGATAAATTCCTTCCCTTCAAAAATTTCTTTATCATTCCTAGTCGTGTCGACAATCTTAATGTTCTTAAATAAGCCTCGTGCAAATTTAATCACTTCTTTAAACTTCAAGTTCTTTCCTTACTCTTTGGCCTCTGTGGATTTCTAGTTTAAGAAGACCCTTTTCGTATTTTTTATGCTAGTCTCAGTCCTTCCCCTGATAGTGGAAAATTTGAGACTCTTGTGCTAGGCACACAAATTATCTTGAACAATTTTATGTTTGAAAAAGTTTTTGACACCAAGTTCTCCGGTGTGGTACCCTTCATGAACAATAATTGAACTGATGACTTTGAAGTGGCCTTTGATAAAGTTAAAAAGTTTTTATCTGATTCTGACTCTTTGACTACCAACTTTGGTCCGCTGCTTCTCTACTTTAAATATCGCATAATGGCCTATATTATTGCAACCACTCTAGTTCCTAGAAAGGAACTCTAAGCAACATCACTTTTTGTGATGTCTTTGTGGTATACTATCTTGTAAATAAGATCAAAATAAATTAGGCAACTTAGATATAGGAATACATGCTTGAGAGCATAAGGGAAGCCAATTCTTTGGCCAGTTTACCTTACAGATTGCTTATCATACGGATCCTCTTGTTCTACTCTATCAATCTCTCTGCCTACCCATCAATAGAAGTTGCTGTAACTTATTATTCTAGAACTTTCAGCAGCATGGGATACATCCTGGTAGAAGATAAATGGTGCGGAAGGAGTCTATTCGTGCAAAGGTTGAGCCTCCAAAGATAAGTAAGTTTCTAACCCCTCTATCTCTTTGATCAAGGAACTAAAAGAATTTAAGCAGCTGTTCAAGGCTATCAAGGAAGGATCATGCAACTCTAAGAGCCTACTGCCAAGATCTTGGACCTTGGGAAAAGAATAAGCTCTGACATAAGTGTGGTAAGGCTGGGGCTTGACTGGCTCAAACAAGAAGGAGTCAAGTTGTTCTCTCGAGTGCTCCCTCACATAGACTACATGAAATCCCTAGTATCTTCCTCGAATGATGATCTGGTTGTCTGCTTCTGTACTCCTATTCTTTCATTGTCAAAAATACTGATAAATACTATGGCAAGTTTTGTAAAAACATGCATAATACTCTTACCTATTTTCTGGAAAAACAGTGATTTATGAACTTCTCATTCTAAAGAGGGTCATGTCCCTTATATCTCTAGGTTGTAAAAGATGTTTTTTCTAACAAATTTGTTTTGCTAGCTTAGCTATGACTATCCATGGTTATCAACTGCCTATATAAATTACGTATTGCTCTATCTGTATATGTTATATTTGTTTGCTGCTATTCTTTATTATTATGCCAAAAGGGGAGAAAGACATAAAAGAAAGCACCCATCAATCAGCAGGAACAAGTGGACTGTCAACATATAAAGGTTGACTATTAAAATATGGAACAACCGAGATAATTATCAGTTAAGGGGATCAAAGTCCAAGTAGTCTTTTAAAGTATAAAAGCCAATTAATGGTTACAAAGTCAGGGGGAGCAAGCTGACTGGCAGGGAAGTAAACTGATGTTTACTAATGTTTGTCAGTATCAAAAAGGGGGAGATTGTTATCCTTAAAAGTTTAAATTTTAATAATGACAAACTAACAAGTGAATCCTTGTAGGATATTAATGTCACTGATGAAAGAAGCTAGCTCTATAAAAAGAAGGGCATTCAATTGTAAAAATATTATGAAGTCCAAACACGCATGGTAGATAAATCAAATATACTGATAAAGAAATAAGACTCATCATCCCATAATCATGGAAGAATAGGAATCATGGTAGAACATGATCAATCAAAGAATCAATAAAGATCTAAACAAAAGAAGGAAGGAGATAATCATTACAAAAGAAATGCATACAAAAAAAAAAAAAGATCACACACATATCTGATATGGACGTGATCCAAAGCCTTATATGGACATATCAGATATGGGCATACTAAATGTTTATATTCCTCTATCAAGGAATCAATCTAAGTCCATGAATAAGAACAAATCTATTTTATTTCCTTATGAAGAATAGCTGTCGATTACTATAAAAAAAAAGACCGAAGACAGACACTACTTACGCAGCTTCAATGTGTCTCATTCTTAGTCTTACAAATATCTATAATGTTAGTTTACAATTGTTATATAAGGAGTAGGATCGAGTAATCCTTATAGCATCAAAAGAAGTTTTGTCACAAGATTTGAAGAGAAAAATAAGTCTTCAGAACTTGTTTCTTATCATTGTAATCGTACAAAAGCTTCAATGATCTAACAAAAAATTGAAACCCAAGGGGAATGGATATTACTCATGTTCTTAATTGTTAAAGTTTATTTTTTTATGAAGTGTTATGATCTACAAGTGATTCTACTGTGAGGAGTCAGTAGTCGACTCGCAGAAGAAAATTTTAATTCCCACTCTTGAATTTTAGGTTTCTCCCCATTGATTATCCAAGTACTTTACTTTTCCACATTGTTTATGATTTTATTTAGTTTAAGCTCTCAAACTCTTTTGGTTACTTTTACACCATTTTAATCTTAATAGTGAACTATAATTGGAAAGTTGTCAACACAAATCTATGTGGGATCGATACCTGGCTTGTAAAAAGCCACTTTACTACTTGGTGGGACCACATACACTTTCCTGTGCTCTTGGGTGCAAAAATTTTTTGGCACCATTGTCCGGGACTTGTAAATAGGCAACTAACTTATTTTTAGGTTAGATATATTGAGTTGTACATAGCTTAGAATTTTTCTTTTTATTTTCTTTTACTTTTCTGTTACACTTTGTGATACGTCATCTTAGGATAGATGGTTTGCGAGTGATAATGATTCTAGTTGTTTTTGTAAAGGACCCCATGAGAGGCTTTTTGTCCAAATTTTTAGGGAAGTGAGTGATTGGGACCTTCACTAGGTAAGGTGGATACTAGCTAATCTGTGAAGCAGACACAAGAATTTTAGCCATTCAACTATCATATTTTTCTTAAGACTGATATTATAAAGGCAAATAAGAGCGAGTGTGTTATGGATAGTTTAAAATTATAAGTTGGATTAATTGGGTCTCATTCAAATCATTTTTATAGTTTAAAATTATAAGTTGGATTAATTGGGTCTCATTCAAATCATTTTTATACATTATGCTTAGATGATGACATATTTTTAGAGTCATTTGAAATAGTAGAAGAGTGTGAAAATGAGGAACAACAATCCTATATTCTTAAATTTGCACCAGACAAGCAACACAAAAACATACCTCAATTAAGAGTCGAGTGTTTTACCATGCACCATCAATTACTTGGTTCCTTTATCTTTGTACCACTCCCCTATGAGCGAAGCAAAAAGATGGATATGAGGTTAGGAGTGAAATTCATATCCTCAAGGTGGAGGAAACGGTTGATGTGGCTTATGCTGTGACACTAAAAAAGACATTGCTTAGGAGGCAACCCATGTTAAGGTAGGTGTTTATTTTTTATATTTTTAGTTTTTACTTTATGTAGTTTTTGTTTTATTGAGTCACAAGTTGATGGGAAGACTAAGTATTGGAAACATGAGTTAAGGAGCATGGCAGAGACTGAGTGTGGGGTCTTTGAACTCTTATTATGTATTAAGATTCTAATAGCTTGGCGTAGAGGCCTCAAGGAGTATTTTTATCACTACTTTTAAGTATACTTTTGGGATAAAATAGATTTTTAAGTATGGGGTGGGGAAATTCCCATTGTTTCGAGTAAAGTGATGTAGTAGTTCTTGAGTCTTAATTGTTTTCAAGTTTTTGGGTAGATTTGAAAAAATTACATAAACATTTTCTCTTTTTAGTTTTTAGTTGTTTGGGTCAGTCTAGTAGGTGCACGCTTCACCCACTAGTGGTCGTTCTTTTCAATTTTTTTCCATGGGGGCACCTCTTGAACCCAGTATTCTTTTTCTTTTTAGGACTAAATTTTTTTAAAAAAATTATAGGATAAGTGAGATGCTCTTCGTCGTGCTATGTGTGATTGCATTATGCCAGCCGTTTTGCATATAAAGAGCATGTTGATTGTGTGAATTATTAATTTTGAGACTCCTAGGCTCTATTTAATGACTCTAGAACATTGTTGGCTTATTGTTGAATTCATACTATTTTTTGGTTAAGGGTCTATGATGATCCTATTTAAGTCGAGCATGTTCTATGTGTGTGCAAGGTTGTTATGTATTCCGTGATGCATGTGATGTTTATAACTTTCCTGGTATGTGTGCAAAGAAAAATAAAAAGTGTGGGTTTAGGAGATGATATAGGCATTTCTTTCTTAGCCATGTTTCATACCCTTTGTGACCTACCCTTGTGCATAATCCCAATTAGTTCCATTGAACCTTTGGCTTATTTTCTTTGGTAGTCTCATATGTAGGTTAATCCCTTTGTTTGTTTGACCATAATTTGATCCAAAGCTCCTCATAACTTTAGTGAAAATTTAATGTATCAAGGAGTGTAAAAAATAGAAAAGAGTAATGTGATATTAAATCCCCAAAATAATAGTTATTGGTGTGTACAGTTGATGTGTTATAGTTGGGAGTGTAGGAAATTTGTGCTAAAAATTAATCATGTATTAATAAAAAATACTCCCTTCCATATTGTATGTTGTGTGCTTAATGATATTGGGCAAAACAAAAGATACGGGTGCACAGAAGTTGTGAAAATGATTGTTAGAGGTTAATTGAATGAAAAAAGTGTGATGTATTAAATCGCTTAGGGAAGATAGTCATTATTACCTGCAAGAATAGTTCCTACTTATCCCTTAGCCTAAATTACAACCATTAAAGGATTATTTGATCTTAAGCTTTATCATTCTCATATTAGTGGCGTATTACACTAATGGAAAGCCTATGGTTAATCTTTTGTAACTTGTGAATTCTTTCAGAGAGTGATTGCAATTTGATTCTTATCCCTATTTTGTGATAAACTCCATCTATGTGAATGAACATGTGTAACTATCTTATGGTAAGGGCATATATTTGATGATATTGTGGTTTTTGAATTATCTCTTTTATTGGGAAATAAGTATGAGTTTGCCAACTTGGTGAGTCAATTCTTGAGGCTAGGATGTTCTGCAGTATTATTCTGGAGCTTTCAATTAAATATAACAAGCTTAGAGTAAAGACCTGCATTCAGTGTAGTCATTATAGTTTTAGCTTAAGTGTATTGCTTATTTTAGAAGTGTAGAGTCCCCTATGATTATGATGCTTAGAGTAAAGAGTTGTTCGAGGACGAACGTGGCTTTAAGCATGGGCTGATGATCTGAGGTAGATTTAGGCACCTCAGTGTTGTTATTCGGGCTTATTTAGCCTTGTTTTGATGACTTATTTCGTAATTAATGTGTTTTTAATGATATAATTGAGAATATAAGGTTAAACTACTTTACTATAGTTTTTAATTTGAATTTGAAAAAAGTTTGGAATCAATTTGGTCACTTAGAGTTTAGACGAGAAAACTAGTGTTATTAGTTTGAGATATGTGTCGTTCTAGTTCATCTCGATAGATTCTCATGTGATAAAATGAGTTCCAAAGGGTATGATAGTGTAATTTTGTGTGTGATAATTTTTCATAGTGTTTAATATTCAATTGAAATAATCCAAGAGTCAAAACTAAGTTAAAGATCAGAAGGACAAAACTAGTATTCTTAGCCTAATTTTCTAGTTCATCGTCTTGGATTGTATGTAGTTTTGAGCTATAAGTCCTAGTATATTGATTCAATATGATGCTTTTTGAGTTTATAATGATGATATATGGATGATAAAAAATCTTTAAATCAAGTGAAAACATAACCACAATGCTTGGAATGGATGGACAAAAGCACGGGACAAGACTTGACAAAAAATGGATGCTTTGGGGTTCTTGGCGTGCCACGGACCTTAGCCACCACATCAGGGTCCGTGAAACTCTATTAGATGAATATTAAATGACAAATAACAGTGTTTAACCAATATATTGGCATGTCACATACCCTATACACTGCGATAAGGTCTGTGGCATGTTTGTTAGATCAAATCGGCAGCTTGTGTCCTCCTATAATTAGGACTCTTAAACATTATCTTACACACCTTGGAAAAAATTGAAACTGTAAGGGAGGATGGAAAACACTTCAATTAGGGTTTTTCTTCCCTTAATTTAGTTACATGTGTTCTATCATTGCAATTATAGTTATGTCCACGAGCAGCTAAACACCCTTTTCTGAAGGTTAAGGTAAAGAACATGATTACTCTTGTTATGAATTGATTTGGTTTTGACTATTTACAATATTTGGTTATTTATTAATACTTTTTATAGCTATTTTAAGGATTTTCGACCCCTATAATACATCCATTATTGTTTTGTGATCCCAAATGGAGGAACAAAAGGATAGAACATGGGGTAAATAGAATAGGATTGTAACCTTCTACAAAATGAAGTTATAATTTTCATTTAGGATATAAATATACCTAAGTGACCTATTTGGTTCACTTATGGTATGAAATATGAATGCTTTTAAATTACTTCTCACATCCCCTTTAATGATGTAGTTAGTGGGTCAAAGTTAGATAAGTGATTAAAGGCTCAAAAGACCATAATCATAAAATGAACTCCGTGAATCAACAACCAAGATAAGTAACTTAACAAATGAAGTTCAATATCATAGTATGATTTTTCCATAGCCTTATTGTCCAAGCAGTTTACTTTTCTGCCTTATTTACGATTACGTTTAGTTTTAACTCCGAAAATCTTTTGGTTACTTTCAGACAAATTTTATCTTAATATTGAACTAGAATTGGATAGTTGTCAACACATGTATTTGTGGGATTGATACTTGGATCATAAAAGGCCACTTTACAACTTGGTGGGATCACAAAACTTGCGTGTGCACTTGGGTGAAATATATGCATGGTCTAAATGCACAATCATCTTTGATCCAAGCTAATAAGATTAAACTTTCTCAGAAGCAAAAAACACAATAAACAACTCATGTTTAGTCACAATATAATTTTTTAGTTATGGTTAAGTTCTTTGCTAGTTTAATAGATGGTATGTACGATCTTTTCTTTCCTTTGTCAAAGGATTGTTCCTAGCTCCATGCTGCTAATATCACAAATAACCTCAAACCACATGACCTAATCAGGTGACACAACAATGGTCTCTAAAATTAACGTCTTTTTCAGGAACTAAAATTTTAGATAAATCCTTGATGAATCTATGATAAAATACCCCATTTTCGAAAAAACTCCGAATACCAGTCACAAAAATTAGTGGAGGCAATTTTCCAATCCCCTTCTTTTAAATCCCGTGACCAAGAAATTTTCCTTCTTTGACCATAAACTAACACTTTTCCAAGTTTAGCACCAAGTTGAAAACTTCGCACCCCCTCAATACACATGAAAGATGGTCCAAGCAATCCTTGATTGAGTCTCCAACAATTGAGAAGTCATCTATAAACACCTTAATAATGTCCTCTATTATGTAAGAAAACAAGGACATTAGGCAACACTAAAAGGTTGGTAGTGCATTACAAAACAAATAAGGCATTCTCTTGAATGCGAAATACCCATATAGAAAAATGAAAGTTTTCTTTTGTTTATTCTTGAAAGAAATTAAAATTTTATGCTAACCGGAGTATCAATCAAGAAAGAAATACCATCCTCTACTAGGAAGATGGTCTAACATATGATCAATGAAAGGCATCAAAAAGTGATATTCTTTATCCATTCACTTAGCATTCTATAATCCATGCACATATGTCAACCATTGACTGACCTTATTAGAATAATCTCATTGTTCTTATTTTGAACTAAAGTGATTCCACCGTTTTAGGTAGACATTAGAACATGCTCACCTATTTGTTATCATCAATAGGGTAAACTACACTAACATCCAATCACTTGATAATTTCCTTCTTCACTACCTCCTGCATAAGTTGATTCAATCTTTGTTAATGGTCAATGATAGGCACACAGTCCAAATCAGGTTGTATATTATGCATGCAAATTCTAGGTAGAATTTTAATGATATCAACAATGTACAGTCCAATTTCCCTATTAAGCATCTATAGTTAGGGACACTAAAGCCTCAACTTACTAATCTACCAAATCAACTACAATAAGAACCAATAAAGTATTATAGGCTCCAAAGAATGCATAACAGAGATTGAATGTAATAGGCTTAGGCTCTAATATTGTTGACTCCTCAATAGAAGGTCTAGTAAGTATGTTTACTCTATTTTTCATATCAAGATCTAAAATTTTTGATCCAAACTGTAGGAATCCCTACCAACAAGTGTGCTCACCATCTAATGATACTCAGAAACAACATCACCCTAAAAATTCATGACTATGGCAAGTCCTTAAACTCCAAGCCTCTCCTCAATAGGAACTACCATAACATCCTTATTGATTGCATCAATCACCTAAATCACACATACATTCTTGACTATTTCATGGATTTACATACATTTAAAGTCACAGGTTCATCATTCTAAAAACTTCATCTTCCTAAACTCCATATTTACAAATGCATGTCAAGTTATAATATTCTCTCCAAGATAACGGAAACATCAAAATCAACCTCACCATCAAGGATAATAAAACAACCTAGAAAAATAATGAATGCAACCTTCTCCAAAACATCACATAATATTCCCTGTGATTTTTCATAGTGCAATCCGCCATGAGAATTTTTATCAAAGTTTCTAGGGAGACCCTAATCCTAATTATTGTAAAATTTTAGGGGCATAAAATTAATGCTAGCATCTAACTCACATAAAGCCTTTACAAACTTTGAAGATCTAATAGTACAAGGAATCATGAAAGCTCCAGGGTCTTCCTTCTTCTAAACTAGAGCTCAAGAAGTGATTGCACTATAATGTTGCATATTATGTAAGGGAACAAAACTCGCAATCCTCTTTTTTGTCACCAAATCCTTCATACACTTCACATAATTTGATATTTGTTCAAGAGCCTCAACTAGAGGGTTGTTCCATATAACTCTTTCAATATGGGGATACTTGTGATACTTACCCTCTTTGTCCTTCTTCATCAATCCCTATGGAAAAGGGGGAAGATGCCACCGAATAGGAATCAATGCTTATGCGACCTCTATTTTCTTCTCACTATTTGCCTCATCCTATTTTTAGCAACTAGAGGATTTTCGAGTGCTTTATATTCAACTATCAAAATTTTTACTTCATCACCATTCACATCATTGACAATCTGTCTTAATCTCATTTTCAAAAACCATGGGCATAGAAGTATCGGCGGTCATCTAAGAAATCCTAGTAGTAATGGCCAAGTAATGACAATTATTCTCAGAATTTTGGATGGAGTTACTCGGAAGTGTACCTAGGTAACGTTGACTCAGTGAGGTGGACATTAGACCTAATTGTTTCTTAATCTTCTTAATGGTAGTAGCATGTGATTCAAACTTTTGACTCGCCCCTAAAATATGTGCCCTAATCTCCTTATGGAAGTCATTTAAACTTTTTACCAATTTTACATGCATAAATTCTATCTATGATTTTCTTGAATTAGAATCACGATTCTCATATGGAACATAAAGGGAACTTTTCATTTATAGTTATTTTTTTCTCCAATAACCATCTCTTCCCTTACTCCTACCTCCATACTAAGACTTATTATAGTTGTTATCCCTGTAGCAGTTACGACCTTAAATTAGTTACGACCTTAATTCCCTTACACATATTTTCAATTGTCTTGATTAGACCCTTGGCCCTTGGCTAAAAAATGTACCACCTTATTGTCTAGATACTTAGCCTTTTCTCCAAAACTGAGTCGTTATGTCTTAGTGATTTACCTCATAAACCAACTGCATTTACCTTCTCTGCTCCTTCTGCTGCAAACCATTTATTAGATAAGCTAATATGAATTTATTAATGTGCTACCTCTTGAGTAACTAAATCATTAGTCACTCTCTGCTTTGTAGATACCCCTATCATATAAGGGCCTGCGAGCACATATCCTTCTAGAGTATGCCAACGTCGATTGGTTTTAGTGATTTGATCAAGAATCTTAGAAGCATACTCCTAACCAAGACTAATAAACACAAGACATAATAGAATATCTCAAGATAATTTTGGCCAGTCATCTTATGGTCAGGGACATACTATAACTTCTTCTTAAAGCTTAACCAAGTCTTATGTAACACTTTCAAATATAGCCTCCTAAAGTTATAAATCACATCTTTCAACAACAACATCTTGAAATGTGGGAAAAATCTTTCACAAATTTAGTCCTTAACTCATTCCAAGTAGTGATTACTCTACAAGGTAACTCTATCAACTATAATAAAGCCTTTCTAGTTAGAGAAAAATAAAACAACAATAATTTAATAAAGCCTTGGATCACTCAAGGTAAATTTTAGTAAGTGTAAATCTTCTTAAAGTTAATTATATGCATATTTTCATATAGTAACAAGGCCTATGAACACGGCCTTTAAGTTTTGCAACTGTATCATAGCACTAGTGATGCCAAACTTAGTCAAGAAGAAAATATTGGTTGGATGATAGCACCCATATCAATTAGATCAGTAAAATCATACTCATCTTTTGCATTATCAAATTGAGGAACATAAGGCCAAAGTGGTTGTTTCCTCCTATTATTTCTTTTCTTTTCTCGATCAACAAGTATGGCTAAAGAATATTTTTCATCTTATCATCCCTTTTTTCAGCTTTTCTATGCCTTTTTCCCTCACTACTTGCATTGATGCTTCTTGTATCATTATCTTTAGACATCAATGAGAAGTAGTTTTCTCTTTGGTTTTCTAAGATTTTTGAGGATTTTTGTTTGGCTGATTAAAAACTCCCTCAGGTCTCTTATCCTAAACTCCTTAATTTTGAAATACATTATTCAACATCCTTCTATTAACTCTTAAAGTTTATTTAATTTTCATATCCAATGGAATTAGAGGATTTACATAACTCTCAATTTTGGGCATGCACCAGTGTACGTCATAAAAATAACATAAAAGTAAAACTAACAAATAGAAAACAATACCCTAACAAACACAATCAATTAACTTTGTAAGTGTATTTCCTCTCAACAGTATAAAAATTTGATGTCACCCAAATTACACCTCGAAATAAAGCATAATATGGTCATTGATCACATACTGAACCCAACTACGTTCGGGACGATTCTACAGAGAATAGGTCAAAATCTGTATCAAGTAATTTTTTAAGTAATTGGTTAGTAGAAAAAATAGGGATTCTATAAATCAAGATTTCAGTAGTAGAAATTATGGATTTTTTAGGTTTGTAATTAGTTGAGAGAGGCACTAGGACTATATTCTCAAATAACTTCAAAACTCCATAGGTTCTTCGTACTTAGTAACCTCTTTTGGTGCTCGACATACATAACTGATAGGTTATGTATCATCTACTGACTATGTTTTACTCCTAGTAGATAATTATCTCCAATGAAATATTTTTATGTATTATGAGTTTTGCATTACTAACCCAATCTATGATCCTAATTAAGTCTTTCTCATTTACCAGTTCAAGCCTAATTAAATGAAGGTTGGTAGCTCTAATTTTTGTTATTGATTTCTTTTCTAAAGAAACTATTCTTGAAAAGTCTAGAATATAGATAAGTCAAGTTGTAACATTGTGCATCATCAGAAAGAAATCAATCCAAAGAGAATTAACAATACATGCCCAAACACCCTTTGAGAATTACCTTGTACTACGAACACTACTTCATTAATTCGTATATCTCCCACAACCCTAGTTATGGAGTTTACCTAATAATAATTACAAGAACATATGAAGAAATCTCATAAGAAAAAAAATTATGAAAATACAAGAACAACATGCAAAACTCCAAAGTCTCACTTTGAATTAAAACCCTAAAAATAGATGTTTATCATTTCAAGATTTTAAATATACCTTTAAACCTTAGAATAATGTAATAGAATGTAAATTGGTATATAAGACCCAATAGAAGTATTTATAGATAAAATAAGAACTTATTCTAAAAATACAAAGTTTTGCTGAGTCGGTGCCTCAGATGCAGAAAGGTATAATCATGGTTAGATTTCATGATCATCCTTGTTTCTCGTAGGTTGGCCTTGAAATTTGTTATCTTGTTGATCATGGTTTTACGAATCTTAGTATGATATTGTTGTTTCTAGGTATGACCGCTCTTCACAATCATCTGCTCTAGTTCTAATTACCACATCGCATCATATATCTATCACAATCTTTAGTATGAGCTCGATTCATTGTCCCATATTTATGTGATATGCTTATCGAATCCTCTTATCACTCAAGTTCTTCCAACTTCAAATCTAAACTTTCTTCCCAAAATGCCTTTGATCTTTCTTACATAAATTCTCTAACAATGTTTTGTGTCATCCAAGTAACACCTCCAAATAATGTATAAAGTTGTTATTGATTAAATATAGAGCCCAACTTAGGTGACGCTGATCTTAAAAATACATCAAAATCTCTATTAAGTATTTTCTAATAAATCATTTAGTAAGTAACAAAACAGGAGATAGGCTATGAAATAATATAGCGGTATGTAACAACCATTGATTTGTTGAATTTGTAATCAGTATAAGAGAGGCACTAGGATTGTGTTCCCTTATAACTTCATAACTCAATAGGTTCTTCATACTTAGTGTTCTTTTGTGGTGATCTACATGCAAATTCAATAGGCTATGTTTTATGTAAACGACTATGTTAAGCACTTAGTAAATGACTTTTTCAAATAAAAAGGTTCATGTATCATGGGTGTTGCATTACTTCCCTATTTATGATCCCAGTAATAGCTTTTTTCTATTATTGGCCTAAGTTAATCCTTTATGGTTGATAGCTCTAACACTATATTGTTAATTCCCTTTACCTATCCAATAACCCTCGTTAAATTTTAGTGTAGAGTAAAGCAATTTTGAATACATGCACTTACTAGAAAGCAATCAAACCAAAGAGAATAAACCCTTCATACCCAAACACCCTTTGAGAATTACCTTATATTACAAACAATACTTTGTTAATTCTCCACGGTTCCCACAACCCTACTTGTGGTGTTTAGATACTCATCATTCTAAGATCAAAATAATAATTATTATAAGAAAGAATAATATGAACTTATAAGAACAAGATGTAAAACTCTAAAATATCACTTTAAATTAAAACCCTAAAAATCAACAGTCATACTTGCAAAAAAAATAACATGCCTTGAAACTACTAATAGAACGTAAAATAATACAATGGACCCAATAGGAATACTTATAGAAAAAATTTAAACCTATCCTAAAGAACTTTGGATTATGTAAGTAGTGACTACGCCTCTGATAGCAAGTTGTATAGTCTGACAATGACTCATTTTAAGTTTTTACTACATCCATTGTTTTCTTATCATTGCTATTGGTGATGACTTGTATAGTCACCCAATTAGTCATAGGGTGATTCATTTCCATAGGTACATTTAGTTATTATTTTAGAACATTTTCTTATATGCTCAAAATGACTTCATGTGACAATTGTCACCTAATACAGTGGGTCATAGCCTCATTTCATACTCTATTTGTCCTTTGCTTTCCCATGTCCAAGAATTATTGAAGTCACAATGGTTGCAGGACATGACTTGTAGTGTGACCTAGCGAGTTGTAGTTTCCATATATCACCAATGGCACCATTTCTATTTTGCACTTTATCTAGGCTCTTATCAGTTTTTCTCAAAATGAATCTTTCTACTACTCATAGAATAACCCAATGAGTTATAGGTATTATCGTCGTCAGTTGGTACTTCTCTTCTTCATATCAATTAGAGAGATGATGACTAGGGATACGAGTCATATCATGACCCAACGAATCATAGTCCTAATTTTATTTTACATAGACTACCCAAAGATTTGGTGCACTTTCATCAAACTAGAATTTTCACCCTCGCCAAATATTAAAATCATAATTTGTATGTGTACACAAACTGGTTTCCCTAACACAATAGGATTAAGCAATGACAATACATTATCAACTGGTAATTTAGCATATAAACCAATGACACTACCCAAATAAAAAAACTCTAGTGCAACCCCTATACTCCCAAATCAAAGAGTTCCCTCAGACTTAGCAGATTAGCAATGGATATCAAGATAGGGACTAAAACAAAGAACTCACTCTTGCAAAGAAGTTTAGACCTTGTTCAATTGATACCATAAGATTTCCTTTATTTTCTATAGCTTAGTCTTTTGAACAGTAATATTAGGATCACTATAGGTCTTTTATTGACTTAATGTAATCTTGGGGACAACTATGGTACATCTTGACAAAGTTACTCATTCCTTCATATCACTATACTTCTTTTGGCTCCACTTTACTACTTTGTTATTTTTCTCCATTTTCACTTCTTTTTCAACTTTCCAGGTTCCTAGTATGGTTTATTTTTATTCTCTCACTCTTTTTTATATGAAATTTTCTATTTGACACTTTTTGTCTTTTCTTTTTCTTTTTTTTTCTTTTCAAACATCACACACATATCCATTTTCTTTATTTTTCTAGCTTTTTGTTCATACCTATATCAACTATGCACCCTTATAGCTACCCTCAACTTCGGTAATTTTCCTGAGTTAAGGTACACAGTTTTAAAAGAAGGACCATGGTGAATAGGTTATTGTAATAGAATGGACAGATAAAATAGGATAATGTAAGAAATTGGTCTATTCGGGCTCGAATCTCAGGATCAAATGATATTAACTTCTAATTTTGTATCACTTTAGGTTTTTAGATGGACTAATCAAATATGTCCTATGATCCTTTCCTAACCTCCTATCCTATGTGTTTGGAGATACTAACTGGGCAAGTTTTAAGTCATATACATATGCCGACTAGATAAGTACCTCACACACACTTTGCTAGGGCTACACATACAGTTACTACTTATTTGTTTCATGCATAGTTAGGCTACAATTATTATTCTCATACTCCTAATTTCATAGAAAGATCAATATTGGTCACAATTACAATAAGCACATAAATTGGCATAATCCTAAAAATATTAAAATTCAAAGAGGTATCATTTAAGTAAAAAATCATCAAAATTAGTTGCATGCTCTTATTTTATTTAAACTGTGCCAAGTTCTCTTATTTATCTCTTAGTTTCATATAAAATAAATAAATAAATAAATAAAACTCATAAAAATCTTAATTCTACAATGATAGCACACTTAGAGAAAATGAAACATGGTAATAAAAAACTCGAGTTGTGGTACACCATCACATCTAATATTGAAAAATGTGGTGTCCTCACTACCTGCATACAAAATTGAAATAAGTGTAATGGGTCAAGGCATACCTATCATGGCCATGGCACTATATCATGTTACATCTAAAGGAGAGGGCTTAGATGCAACCTAAGTCACCTCAATAGTGGCCTCCGCAGTACCCATGGATCAAATAAATGTTGAGTTTATTTATGGTTGATGCACTGAATAATGTCACAATAGTCGGGGTAATTGATGTACCCTTACTCTAACTATCTCTAGCAGCAACAGAAGGTGAGGTCTCATAAACTCTCCCTCTCCCCGTTTCCTGCATAATCTCATGATCTCTAATAACTAATTTTGCGAGGTCTACTTTGTTCTTTTTTCTATTGCCACTTTTATTTTTTGATTTTTCACTTTCCTTCTTACTTCACTTCTCGCCACTACTTTTAGGGGTCATTTTCTTTTAATTTATGCCCCATATAGTTTGCACCTAATCTACCTCAAACTCCACAATGATTGACATGGTGGTCTCCAAGAAAATTAGGTACGACCTAGAAGCCATCTCGGTTTATAAAAGATAATGTGTCGACAAATTGATACTCGTTTGACCTAAAAAGTGGTAAGAAATGAAGTCTTCAACGGCTATTTAGAGTGTTTTAATAATTTTTTGGTTTAATTTTAGCGTTAAGACCAAGAAAGTGTTTTAATAGCAAAAAAAAGTACAAAGATTGAAGAATGGAGCTAAGAATATGCAAAAGCATCACAAGGGTAAATTGGTGCATCACTGATATATCTTGTGCATCACCGATATATCTTGTGCATCAACAAAAAGGGCCTTCCATTGCCAAAAGTGACAAATCAAGCTAGGTATAAAGTTTGAAAAAATGGTGATGGGTAACATAATTTAAAGTATCATCAAACTAACTACAAATCAAATACCCATCAGTAAAGATAATAGAAGCCAACCATTGAGCTTAAAAAATTAAGAAAACTCCGTGAGCCTACAGGAAAGTTGGTGCAACATAGATGTATATGGAAATGGACATTGCTCGGCCAAATGGCCTTGTGGTTGCATTTCTATAATTTTTGGGCCTATTTACCTAAGTGCTATTTTAAGAAATTTTTATCTATGTAAAACCTATCTTTTATCAATTTGTTGAATTTAAAGTGTGCAAACAAATCCTCGGTTGAATTTTAGCTATGTTTTTTCTTGGAACTTGGATCTTTGTTGTGATATATCTTGATTCAATGGCAAATTAGGAGGAATAATTTTGTATATTTCTTCTTCCTTTTATGAGTAGCATGGCTCCCAAACATGGGGTCATGTGTTATTCTATATTTATTATTGCTTAGGTAGTGATAATTTACCTTAGTATTTGATTGTATGTTATGACTTTAACTAAAACTCAATAAATTAATTTATAGATTGAGGTTTCAAACTTAGCCTACCCCTTGATCTCTTGGTTTGATTGAAAGAGAAAGCAAGATGAGATTTGGTTAACAATACTTGAGTTTTTACATATTAAAGAAGTTGTGCTAGAAATAAATCGCTTCAGTTGAAGCTTTTGGTTGTTCAATATTGTAGAAAAATGAATGTTCAAAATAATCTCATGTGAATTTTGATGATAGATTAAGAGACTATTATGGATACCTTACCTAGTAATAGTTAAACTTCAAACTTAGGTATATTGTCAATTACTCAGTCATGCAATCTATATTTTGAAAACATGACTCAAAGTACCCTAATTTATTAATTTTATCTTTTAGTGCTTCATTTGGCAAACTAGCACTGAAGTTGATAATTTAAACTAAAAATTGTTTAACCAAAACCCCCATTTAATTTTCTGTTACGTTTTATAGCATTACGTGTAAGTCTAAGTCACTTGTGATACTTAAGAGTAAACCTAGTACTCAACCCTATAGATTTGACCTCAATTTCCTTGTTGGGTAATTTTATTTGAAACGTCCACATATATTTTTTTAGAGTTTAAAATGAGAGTTATTAAAATACAATCATTCCAAGGGGATAAAACATAACGTTCATTTAAGTTACTGTTATAAGTCAATTTGGTTAACCGTAGCGTAAATTTACCCTTACTTGTTGGGTTATTTTCCTCAAGTGATAACTTAAGCTTGCATTATACAATGATCCAATAAGGTAGCAATACAATTTCTTTTGATGGCCACCTAGAGGGTGAAGATCATCTCTGTGATGCCGAGAGGGAAAGAGCTATCTGAATTCCACCTACAAAAGGTAGACAAGTGTTTTATGTTGCTAGTTGTAATTATTAACCTCCTTCAAACTAAATGGACTCTTTCGGGTACGATCCCATGATATTGCAAACATCCATCTAAGAAGCTTCATTGATGTTTTGAATACATTTAATTTAGTTAACATAACTCAAGAGTCCATCCGCTTGAGACTCTTCCTATTTTTACTAATGAGGGATGCAATATTATGGAAAAAATAGTTGCCTCAATGATCCAGCACTTGATGGTGGAGGTGACTAATGCTTTCATCGATAGATTCTTCCCACAATCTTGTATATTACAATTAAGGGATGAAATAAGCAATTTTTGGCAAGTGAGTGGTGAACCACTACATGAGGCATGGTTGAGTTTAATAAGAAGTTTATTCAATGTCTAAATTATAAGATACACGATAAAATGCTTCTCTAAATATTTTATTGGCCATTAGACCAACTTAACAAAATAGTTGTGAATAATGCGACCTAAAGGTGCCTTGATCAACTAATTTTTTGAAGTATCTTCCAAAGTATTGGAAAATGTTACTAAACAAATTTGATATTTTCTTAACAAAGATACCAAGGTGGTCATAGGACCTCAATGTCTCATGTTAGTTAACAACAATCAAATAAAGATAAGAATATGTCAAAAATAATGACACAAGTGGATCTTCTCACTAAGCATATAATGGGGTCAACTCCAAAGGTGGTTATGTTGTAGCTTTGAAGAGCACCTGATAATATAAAAATGAATAAAAGGAGGAAATTAATGAGGATATTTGATTCTTGACAATCCCAATGGTGGGATCCCGACCTACCTGTCAAAGGTATGTGGGATCATGGTTGGAAGAATCAAGAGTTTGAAAGCGGTTAGAAAAATCATAATTACAAGGACCGTTATTGTGATAGATATTTTAGTGACAAGGATAGAGATATTGATTGGAGAGATAAGGATTAGGATCATGCCTATTATGTTCCTCCACATCATCACGCAGAAAGTAAAGAAGCTACCATGGTTTATTCGTACAGTTACAAGAAAGAAGATGTGCTTGCTCATATACTATTAAGTCTTAAAGGAACCAACAAGATACTATAAGAAATAAAAAGAAAATTATTGTATCTCAACTAAATTATTACCTATCAGTCAGCCTATATTAAGTAACTTTAGATTCTATTAGGCCAAATACCGACTCACTTGAACAAAAGGTAAAAAAAAGGCCTTTCTAATGATACCGTCTCCAATCCAAAAAATAATGGCCATTGTATTAAATTGTCACTAGTCATGAAAGAAATCATTGAAACTATATGGTGAGCCTTGATAGTTACCCTAATGAAAAAAAAAAGACAAGGAGAAAGCAAATAGTAAATGGAAAAGAGTTGAAAAGTAAAATGAGAAGGCTTTACTCCTATTAAGCCCATTATTAATGACCTAGATGAGGTAGAACAAAAGGTCGAGTGTTTGAGACCCACAAACAGTGGATGTAGATGTTCAAAAATATGAAGCATGTTCGGTCATTCAAAATTCAATGGTCATGATCTGCCCCCTTTTCAACAAAGTCTCAAGAAAAAGGAAGATGACACCAAATTTTAAAAAAAAATTGTAAACTTAGTAATTTATCAGCCAATATTCTTTTGTTTGAGGACTTGCTAGAAAGTCCAAGGTATAAAAAAAATTAAATGACTTGGTAGAAAAAATAGTGATGGGGTTTGATACGGTTGAAGTTTCTCATAATTTTAGAGACAAAATGTCTAACCATGTGATTGTAAAAAAAAGGACCTCGGTACCTTCACCATTCCATATACTATTGGGGTGTATGAATTTGGCAAAGAATTATGGGATATAGGGGCGAGTATCAATTTGATTCCCTAGCTATTTTCAAAAAACTAGGTTTGGTATCCCAAAGACTATAATAATGAGGCTTCTCATAGTGAATTGCTTAATAAAATGTCTGGGGATTTTATTTATGGCATACTTATTCAATTTGAAAATTCATATCCCGATTGATTTTGTGCTCTTGGATTACTAGATAGACCATGAGGTTCCCATTATACTCGAAAGACCCTTTTTGTAAAAGAAATGCATTGGTGGATATTGACTATAGAGAGATAAAATTTAACGTAAATGGTAAAGAAGTGACTTTAAATTTGTCCACGCCCATTAAATAACCTAGTAACTTGGAAATAGTCTCAAAAATCAATGTAATTGTTAAATATGTGGTTGATACAATGGTGGTGAATCTTATTTGTGATGTACATACGGGTGTGTTATGGAATTATGGTGCTAGGAGTATGATGAAGTTTTGGGATTTTTAATGGTATTGGTTCAAATACCGAAAACCCATGTGATGTTACCCAAACTAACTCCACTAAGAAGTATAATGCAGTCGATTGGAAATATAATAACCTAATTAGTTTGGGGTCTATACCATTAGGAAAACGTGAATAGTTGATTGCCTTGATATAATCCATAAGCAATACAGGAAAGTAAATGGTGGGAATTTTGTTATCCATTACAAGTACAAACGAAATCTTGATTGCTTTGTAGTTGTAATCAATAAGAGACAAACACTAGGTTTGTATTCTCCCTGGCTTCTCAACTCCTTAAATTTTTCCTGGTCAACCTAGTTGTTCTGTTGTTCTGCATGCAAAGTCTACAAGATGGGTTTTATCAACTGCTGGGTAAGTGTGAACATAAATTTCACCCTTTAGTGAGTAAGTCTCAGGGTTTTACCTTGTTGCTTATTGCTATGACCTTAGTTCACTATCATGGGGTTAGGATCAAGTGATTAGATGAGATGGAGTTAACTAAAAGGTGGAGATGAATTTCAAATCACTGTGCTATTCTTTTTTTCCCAATTACAAGCTCCCTCGTAGGGATAGATGCGAATACAGACTATCTCGAGTTACTGCAAATACTCAAGATTAATTATCCTGAAAAAGATTAAGATACATGCAGAAACTCTAGAATAGTTGAGTTTCACGCTTCCTCTACGTAGCTAATCTTCCAGGGTTCCTACAACCCTAGTCATGGAGATTAGACGCTCATGTTTGGGAAAGAAACCATGATTAGTAATAAAGATGATATAAAATCAATTGCACCAGAATAAGATGAATGAACTTTGAAGTCTATAATTGCACAAAAACCCAAAATCTCAAGAGAAATTTTAGAAGAATTGTAAAGTATTTTAATAATATGTAAAAGAGTCTAAACAAATAAAAGATAAACCCTAGGCTATTTATAGGTTACTTTGGTGTGAATTTTTGGAAAAATAGGTCCACTCATAAAATATCCTAAGTTCACGCATAAATTTGTGCTTTTAAGCATTGAAAATATCATGTTTCCATGCCACATCAACACCCTTAACTTAGACTTTTGCATGTCCTCAGGCAAACAAATTCAACTAATTATTTTCTAGCATAGAGACAATGCTTAAACAGAAAGTTCTCAAGAAACCCATGGCAGTGATTTTGTACTTTATTTCAATCTTTTTGTTCTCCCTTTTAATTCATATTTTCAAAACTCAACTGTATATAAAAATTTAGCACACTTAGAAATATAAGGGAATACAATGATGGCATTACATTAGCAACAGACAATTGGACATCAATATAGATTACATTCATCAAACAACCTAGCAACCTAGAAATATGTCCCACGTGCACTTATAGTTAAAGAAATCTCATTCTCTCCTTTTGGATAAATCAATCTATTTAGGGATATAACAAATGTACCACCGATATATAGAAAATACCATATGCTTTCCCTTATGCTCTTTTCCTACGTTTTCAGACAGACATGGTAAGATCACTATACGATTTTTTGGCTTGTAACGTAGGCTTCAGGATGGTATGATATCTTTTGGAATTCATTTAGTGAGTACGCCTCTGAGACACTACGCCTTTTCGGGGTCCACTAAATTTTCACTTTGTTTATTTTTGCCCTTATGTATCCTTTCATTCTTTTAAGCACATTCTAATTGCTCAGGTGTGGTTCTTTAGCACTTATTTTTCTCATTCTTTTTCTTTCTTTTATTTTCACCACACCTGCTTAGGTTTCAACTATTATTCTTTTACCCACTTTCTTCATACTCATTTTATCTCACACACCCCTATAATAGCAACCTTCAACTAGTGCGATTTGACTGAGTTAAACTACATAGTGTCCATAGGAGGACAGCAGCCAAAATAGGTTCATTATAAGTTAAATAGGAAGGTGATAGGTGTAACGAGAAAAATTGGTCCATGAAGACTCAAATATTTGGATGAAAGGGATTTATTCATTTGGTTAGGCTCAAGTGGACTCATACAAAAAGAGCCTCTGATCATCCCCTATATAACTATCTTAGACCTACGTAAAAGCAGCCAGGCAAGTTCTAGATTCCAACATACCTAGAACTCAATATATGTTACGCACACTTGAACAGGGCTATATCACTAAGTACTAATTATCCAACTATGAAACTGTTTTGTCCCTAATTGTTCTATCCCCAACATAACACCATTTTTAGATTCACAACCATCTCACACAAGTATACCCATCATGGAATTATTTAAATGAAAAAAAAAACTTTTCGAATGGGGGATCAAGCACAACTTTTCACAATAGCATTTCAAATCAACAATGTTTCAATAATCACGAATTAAAAATCAAAACAAAATATTTTTAAAAACTGAAATTTTTCAAAATCCTCTAAAATCATAATCAAAAAAATAATTCGCTACCATAGGCACACTAATATACTCCCTATCTCAGTTGTCTACATCAAACCTGTAAGTCATAATAGACTTTATGTTTTTTAGCTACTCACAATTTTTTTAGAATAACCCCTACCCCAACTAAAGATTGTTACACAATCCTCAAGGCTACAAAAAATAAAATAAAGTAAGGATAAAGGTCATAACTAAACTATCAAGGCATCAACTTAACAATATCAGTACGTGGGCCTGCAAATCAAGTCCCACTCTCATCAGCTACCGTCCTATCAACTGGGACTGAATTAATAGTAGATGAGGGAACAATATCAACCCCCGAAGTATCAACAAATTGAGCTCTCGATCCACCAGATCACATAGCCATCTCATGGACCCTTGTCTCACAGTCTCGCTCATAATTATACTCTCAGTACGAGCCCTATTATCAGCTTCTTTGGTTTCCTTCCTCTTTTTCTTTCTCTCATGTCTTTGCTCTCGGGTCTCTACTAAGGTTGAATCAGCTAGGTATACCCAGATATTAGGCACATGGAAAATAGGAATCACTGTCTTTACAATGAGCTCAGCAACCACCGATCTCTCATAAAGCTCTAAGAACATTTTCTTGATCTTTAAATCCTTGGTTCTAATCTCAGCAACATTGAGTGTCTCCCCTCTACTCAATTATTGAGTGATCCTTGACTTAAAAGAATCTAAGCACCTTTTGATTTGCCTATCCTTCTCCTTAAACATCTTGTCAAGCCATATTTCACTACTTATTCCATGTGACCTATTTTCGTATCAAGTGTAGTTAACTTAGTCACAACCTCGGTATGTGTAGCTTTGAAAATCATTATCATATCTAGAGGAATACCCCATCTCCTAGGTGGCTTAGACGGGACTGTTGGTGGGGTATTAGAAGTACCTATTGCATCTATATGTGCACCCTCTATCTGTGACTTGCCTCAGTTGCCATAGCTGCAGTAGGGGTGTCAGGACAATTATCCTATGGGAATACTCTTACAAAAATGTCTGATGCTAGTCCTATTATTCGGGCTAAAGTGTTTTCCATATCTATAATCAAGCTAATATCAAACGTCCTTCAAGCCTTAATCATCGTATCAATCCCACATAATTCTAGCACTCTCGCATCAAGACAAATCTATGCAATCATACAAGGGTAGGCTAGTCATGCTTTTGACCCCCCCAACCACCCAATCTCTCAACTCTCAAGCTAGGAACTCACCAATATTGAGCTAGTAATCGACAGTGAAACGATTATCATACCTTCCCGAACCGAGCTTCGAATATCTTGTTTTGTCATAGGACACAGCAGGTGTTGGGCTAGTGTCCACCAAGCCTTACCCTCAAAGTTAAGGGTACTCTTATTTATCTACTATGATACCACTCTATCGCCTCCTAAAACCTAAATAGTGTTTTTCCCATTTTAGTCTATACGCTCAGCTATCCACTAAAAAATTAACATTTTGTCGTTAAAACCCAGTATCTGCTGAGTTATCTTCCTCATCTTTTCCATTCTATAATGTATTTCTACTGTGTTGGTCAAAACCTGATATTCTGGCCTATACAAAAATCTCCAAATAGTTTGGGAAGGAATATCAACCTGAACTCCATAAATCATAAGGGAGGTAATAGGAGTGCCTCCCTTTCACAATTAGTCCTGTAGATACTACCTCTATAGATCTCTTTTGTATGTTATGTAGTACTCACGAAAAAGGACTTCACTATATTCTTGGGTGCTTTTATCATCAATTAAAACTCATACAACCAGAAGCGCTCTTCAAACTCAGGTAAATTCTTCCCAAAACCAAGTTTGGAATCACAAAAATTGAAAGATTTAAAGTTTTTAGTAGCTAAATCAAGTTGAAAACAAGTTGATTTTATGGATTGAAACTTGAATTTAGGGTAAGAAGTGTTGTGGGTGTGAGTTGGTGTAATCGGGTGCGATCGGGTACCTTTTTCCATTTTAATTAAATTATTAGGCCGGTCAACCTGAGATCCAACCTAATAAGCATGGGTATGAGTTATGTATACGACTCATACCTAGGCTTACGGGTCCTTTCTTTGAATCGTATAGCCCTGGAACTTACCTTGGGGGTGTGACTCGATGTAAGAATCATATCCATTCCTAAAACTTTTACCTAATTCTGATTTTTATCGTAGATCAATACGACTCCTACTCACAAGTTGTATCATATAGATACAACTCGTATAGATATGACTCATAAAGAGTCTGTATGACTACTTTTCACCTTCTTTGTATTTTGTGTTCATTACTTAGTCCTGCACATTGAACAAAGATATTACCCTATAATTAAAATAAGTATAAAAAACATGGGTTGCCTCCCATGTAGTGTTTGATTTAACGTCGTGAAACAATGAAATTGCCTTGATTACACATCCTTCATCAAGGTAAATCTTAGCTACTTCATTCATGTATTCTATATTTCCCATATAGTGCTTCAATCTTTGTCCGTTTACCTTGAACGAGCGATCACCGTCCCGCTTTAGTTATAAAGCACCATAGGGATAAACTCTTATATCTGTGAATGGACCATGCCACCTTGACCTTAGCTTACCTAGTGAAGCTTGGAAGTATATAGTAGCACCTGGTCACCTTTTTTAAATACCCTTTTCTCAATCTTGAGGCCATGATGCATTTTCATTTTTTCCTTGTAAAGTTTTGAACTTTCATATGCTCGGAGTTGGAATTATTAAACACATTGATGCTATTCAGCCTTGACTTTGTTGTATCCTTCTATTCTAGATTCACCTTGTTTAACGCCCATAGTGTTTTATTCTCAAGCTCAATTGGTAAATAAAAAAGCTTTGCCATGCATAAGATAATAAGGTGGATAACCTATGGGGGTTTTGTAGGCTGTGTGGTAACCCTACAATGTATCATCTAACTTTCCTATCCAATAAGTCCTATTGGCATTTACAGTCTTCACCAATATGAACTTGATTTCTCTAATAGATACTTCAACATGTCTACTAGTCTGTGGATGATAGGGTGTTGCCGCCCTATTTTTCATTATATATTTTTCAAGCAGACTTTTGAATTAGTAATTGTAGAAATTTGACCCTCCCTCACTAATAATAGCAAATGGCATACCAAATTGACAAAACATGTTCTTTCTCAAAAATGAATTGACAGTTTGATCTTCATTATTAGGAAGTGCAATTGCTTCCACATATTTTGAGATATAGTCTATAGCCACAAGTACATATTTTATGCCAAATAAACTCACAAAAGGTCACATGAAATATATGCCCCATACATCAAACTCTTTCAATTCTAAAATTAGAGTCATAGCTAGTTCATGTTTTCTAGAAATAGTACCTTGTCGCTAACATTGATCACAAATAGACGCAAAATCATGAGTATCTTTGTATAAGGTTAGCCAATAGTAGCTGCATTGTAGCATTTTGTGAGTTGTGTGAGCCCCTCCATGATGTCCCCCAACTGGCAATAAATAACAACCCTCAAGTATTCTCATCACTTCTTCAGGTATACACCTATGAATTATTCCATCTACTCAAATTAAAGATAAGGTTCATCCCAGAAGAATTTCCTTACTTCATCCATGAAATTCTTCCTTTGTTTTTATAAAGATCTTTTGGGATTTGATAACTGTCTAAATAGTTGGCATAGTCAGAAAACCATGGAATTAAATCTTAGGAAGCTACCAATATCTTTTCATTTAGAAAACTATCATCAATCTCCAACCCAGTTAAAACCTTTTGTATAGCTTCCTCCTCTAGTCTAGATAAGTGATCCGCAACTTGATTTTTCATGCCTTTTCTGTCTTTCACCTCAAAGTCAAATTCTCACAACAACAACACCCAAAAAATAATCCTAGAATTTGCATCTTTTTTACCCATTAGTTACCACAATGCTTCATGATTAGTGTGCACAATTACTTTTGTCCCAATCAAGTAAGATCTAAACATTTCAAAGGAAAAAAACATTGCTAGTAACTCTTGTTCCATCACTGCATAGTTCTTTTGAGCAGCATTTAGTGCCTTACTAGCATAGTAGATGGAATGAAAGATCTTTTCTTTCTGTTGGCCTAATACGGCCCCTAAGGCCAATCCATTATCATCACATATAATCTCGAACGGTGAGGAATAATCAGAAACACAATGATTGGAGAAGTCACTAATTTCTCTTTTAGTGTTTCAAAACCTTATTAAATACATCATCCAAATTAAATTTTACCTCCTTATCAAGAATCTTGGAAAAAAGACTAGAAATCTTTGAGAAGTCCTTGATAAATCACCTATAAAAACCTGCATGCCCTAGAAAACTCTGAATTCCCTTGAAAAACATTGGGTAAGGTAATTTTTCAACTACCTTAATCTTTGCTTGATCATTCTCTATGCCCCTCTTTGAAATCTTGTGCCCAAGAGCAATTCCTTCTTTGACCATAAAATGGCACTTTTCCAAATTGAGTACCAAGTTGCATTCTTCAAACCTTTGTAGAACATTTGCCAAGTGCTTTAGGTAGTCTTCGAAAGAATCACCAACAACTAAAAAATTATCCATAAAAACTTCTATGGTGTCTTCGGCCATATTAGAGAAAATAAATATCACACATTTCTGAAATATAGCTGGGGCATTGCATAGCTCGAATGGCATTCACTGAATGGAAAGGTCCATAAGGACATTAAAAGTAGTCTTCTATTAGTGCAATAATGATCTGATTGTAGCTTAAGTACCCTTTAAGGAAACAATAACATTATCTTCCTACTAACCTATCTAATATCTAATCCATAAAAAGCATAGAAAAATCATCCTTCTGAGTCCATGCATTTAATTTACTATAATCCATGCACACTCTACATCCAGTTATAGACCTCATAGGTACTAGCTTATTTATCTTTTTAGGCACCATAATAATTCCACCTTTCTTTAGAAAACATTGTATCGAACTGATCCACTTTCTATCAGCAATGGGATACACTACACCAGTAGCCAACCAATTGATTATTTCCTTCTTAACCACCTCCTTCATAGGAGGATTGATTCAATATTAATGCGCAATAGATGGAGCACAATCTAGTTCAAGTTGTATTTTATGAGTACATAAACCAAGAAAAACTCCCACAATATCTAAAATAGACAATCCAATGGCACTATTTAATCTCTACAATACTAACAAGAATGTTTCTTCTTCTAATTTTTTCAGATCAACTACAATAATAACTGACAAAATATTGTTGACCCCTAAAAATGTATATTGCAAGTAAGATAGGAGGTCTTTCAACTCTAACACTAGTGGTTTCTCCAAAGATGGGCGAGAAGGTAGAGTATTTCTATTCTTCAAATCTAAATCAAATTTATTTTGTGAAAAATTATAACCACTCTCATATAGTGTACTTACTATCTCCTCATAGTCCTTGATACCATCAGAGTCAAAATTCATGATCACAGGTGCCAACACTTTAACACCTAGTCTCTCTTTAATAGGAATAACAACATTAGAGCCATTATCCCACAGATTAACTACATCAATATCATGGAATAAATCTGTCTCCTCATAATATTCAAGAATCATAGATACCACTCTCAATTTGTCAAGTGTTTCATAGATTTTCATACATTGAATATCATGTGTTCATTATTGAGTCTTAGCATCACATGTCCTTTCTCCAGATCAATGAACATCCCACCTGTAGCCAAAAATGGTATTCCCAAAATAATTGGTACATGAAAGTCCACTTCATAATCTAATATAACAAAATTAGTAGGAAATATAAAAGAAGATACTTTTACCAAAGCATCATAAAGGATACCAACAGTCTCCTTTACTGTTCTGTCATCCATCACTGGTCTCATGGTAGTTGGCTTGGGAGCTCACAACCCCAACTACTTAAACAAAGAAAAGGGAATGAGGTTGATGGTATCCCCCAAATCACACTATGCTCGAGTGAAGTTGACAGACCCAATAGTGTAAGGTATTATTAAAGTGCGAGTATCTTCTTTCTTCTCTACCAAAGATCTAGTAACTATAATGTTGCAATGATGAATATTATTGACTAGATCATAAATGGGAGACCTTTTATTGGTGATGAAATCCTTCATCAATTATGCATATCCTGGCATCTGCTCTAATGCCTCTACAGGCGGTATGTTGACAGTCAACTCTTTTAACATAGAAAAAAAAATTTGATACTTACCATTTTCTTATTTCTTTTTTATTATTTTTGTATAAGGAGGAAGATGTATTGGAATGGACTATAGCATAGGCTATGTAGCCTTCTCTTCTCCTTTATTTTTTTTGCTGCTGCTCCCAATATCAACTAGCTCATACTCCCTCTTTTGCTCATCAACAGTGGGTACAGGTTGGTTTGTAGTAACCTTTCTACATTGAGTGGTAATGGCATGGAATTGACTATCATTTATGGGATTTACCATTGTATTACTTAGAAGAGTTCCAGGTTGTCTCTGATTTACTGTGGCTGACATTTGAACCATCTCTAATTGCTTGATTGCTGCAGTATGTGACTCAAATTTATGGTTCAATCATGACAAATTATCTTTGATATCCCTCGTCCAGTTGTCTTGACTTTCTTTCCCTTCTACCAGATTAGACAAAAGTTCCTCCATTCTAAACACTGTAACTTGACTACTTGGTGCATATACTATCATTCTTCTCCTTATAGTAATCTTTATGCCTCCAATCACCATCTCTCTTTGCTCATATCTTAATATCCATTATTATAATAGTTCTAATATTGATTACTTTTCCCTCTGTATTGAAAATCCACCAATTTATTATCAAGATACTTTGCCTTTTCTTTAGATTCAATCTGGAATAGTTTGGAAACAAACCCCTGTGCCGCAACTGCATTCACTTGTATCACATTCATTGATACAAATTGTTTTGTAACCAATCTAATATTTATACAAGGCTATAAAACTTCTTGTTCTACCATGTCATTTGCTACTCCATAAGTATTTATTTCTCCAATAGCACATGTACCACCACCAAATTCTAAATCTCGAGTATTCCATCCCTTGTTGGTCACTGCGATACCATCTAGCATTTTTTGTGCAGCATCCCAATGAAGACGCATAAATTCACCTTCTAAAATAGTGTCTACCATAGATATTGAACCATCATATATATAAAAGATATTAGACAAGTTAGATCCTCTAATTCTATAATTTGGTACCATGCTTAGCTTCTTCTTAAGTCGAAACCATGTATCATACATAGACTATGTAGGTAGTTATCTTAAATTATAAATTTCATCCTTTAACTATAATATCCATGCAAGAGGAAAAAATCTACTTAGAAACTATGTATAATTTCATCCTTCAACTCGTGCCAAGTCGTGACAGATCTTCTTAAAAGATCCCCTAACCATAGTGATATTCCCCTTTCAAAGAAAATAGGAACAACCTCAATCTCAATGCTTCCTGATTAACCCTTAGAATAGTTTAAGATGTACATATCCCAAGAAAATTTACAGGGTGCATCTTTGTGTCATCCCTAGTTGCACCCAAAACACACCTTTCAGATTCAACAATTGGATCATAGCACTGGTGATATCAAACTTCACATTAGGGACTAAAGCAGGAGGCATAATGGCTCCAAACTCTATATGCTAAACATAACCCAAATCTTCATCATCCTCCTTATATTGGTGTAAGAGTTGATATGCCGAAATAAATAGAGCTCTCCCCCTCTAAAATCAATGATTAACAACCTGTCTAGTCCTAACTAGACTACTTTGCTGAGTTAACTCCACCTCTGCAATAAGACTGGCCTCTTTGGCTTCTCTATGATCTTGCTCCAACAGTTGTTGTGTCTGTAAATTTAAAATATTTTGCGGGTCTAATAAAACACGTGAGAGTCCCACTTCAGATCCATAAGTGGAGGATCTTGAACCCCTTCACGAACTTGTCCTAATATTTTTCTCAGAGTTTGAAGGATTCTCTCTAGTTTTGGATCAAATTGATGCAAGGGATTACCTCTACTCCTAGTACTTGGCATACTTCGACATATGCCCAATCAAAAATAGAAACTAAAAATCTGCAAACTTCACTAATTTAATTGATTACTCAAACCATCTTCCCTGGCAAAGCTGCCAAAATTTAATATTGCCAAAACTACACTTTACTTAGAAGTATAATGCGATAATTACAAATATAATAACCCAACTAGTTTGGGGTTAATCCCAGAGGAAAAATGCGAAAATTTGCTTGCCTTGATTTAATCCACAAGCAATATAGGAAAGTAAATGGGGGAATTTTATTATCAATCACAAGAAGCAACAAAATCTCTAGTGCATTTTAGTTATAATCAATAAGATAAGCACACTAGGTTTGTGTTCCCCCAGGCTTATCAACTTTATAAATTTCTCGTGGTCAACTCAACTATTTTGTTGTTCTATATCCAAAGTCTACAAGATGGGTATTGTAAACCACCGAGTAAGCGTGAAGATAAATTTCACCCTTTATTGGGTAAGTCTTAGGGTGTCACCTTTTTGCTCCTTGCTTTGACCTCAATTCACTATCACTGGGTAGTGTCAAGTGATTATATCAGATGGCGGGAACTATAAGGTGGAGATGAATCCCAAATCACTGTCCTAATCTTTTTTTCCCAATCACAAACTCCCTTGTGGGGATGGATCCGAATTCATGCTATCTTGAGTTACTACAGATATTCGATATTAATTATTATAAAGAAGTTGAAGATACATGCAGAAACCCTAGAATAGTTTTTTTCACGCTTCCTCTGCGTAGCTAATCCACCAGGGTTCCAAAATCCTAGTCAAGGAGATTAGCGGCTCATGTTTGTACAAGAATCCATGATTATCAATGAAGAACACATAAAATCAATTACACTAGAATAAAATGTATAAACTCCAAAGCCTTTAATTAAATAGCAACCCAAAATCTCAAAATCAATTTTACAAGTATTGTAATAATATGTAAAAGCGCGCTAACCTAATAAAAGATAAAACCTAAGGTATCTATAGTATCACAAAATAAAATAAGACTCCTAATAAAACTTAGAAAGTTAAAGATAAGTCGACAGTTTGTACCACTCGGTTTTAACTCATATCGGCATCATATGGGTCATACCCTGCCTTCTTGTATCCATTCTAGTGTCTGATCTTCCCAAGTCTACAATTTTCTGTTCAGTATACGACTTCTACTTATGATTCATACATGAATGTATGACTCATGTTGTTCACTCATATCCACCTGGGACTTTAGTGTTTCAAAGTCTTAGACACTAGTTTGTATACGACATTACTATACGAGTCATACTCAGACTTCTAACTCCTATACTTCTGACACTTTAATCTTGAACAATAACCTAGGTTTTGTTATTTTTATGACTTCTCTGTACGATTCATAGCCTATCTTACGACTTGGATACTTGAGATATATATTCACCATACTTGACTCTACAAGCTGACATTAGGTTCTATTATTAGTACTATTCAGTATATGAGTTATATCGTATGGGTACGATATAAGAGCTAACTTATATACTGCTCAAAGTTGGTATTTTTTAGGTCTTTTTCTTCCCTTTTTGTTCAAACCCTATTGTAGATCTATTTTACCTATAAGTCACTCTAAAGTTCACATAATATCCTACAAAATATCCTAATTTCATAAATCAATTTAGGTTTTTAAGCATCAAAAGTGTCGTGTTTTCTTTCAACATCACTGTGCAAGATAGATCATAATTTGAAGAGTTGGGATAGTCCTGCCACAAATCCATCAACCAAGGATCCACTACAAATTAAAGTAAAGCCATTACTATTTCATCTCTACTATGTGATCTTAAGGGAGGGTAATACCTTAACCTCTGCTTTCATAGGATATTTTTTATCTAGGCAAGTCGTCAAATTGAAGTTAGTTGTGAAGTAGTACATGAAAGCTCGAGGTTGGAAAATAGCCGACAGTATCAGGATTCCTTTCTGTATATATACTTACAAGATCAAACTTGAGTGTAAAAATATATCAAGAGTTGAATATCAAAGAAGGCTAAGTCACTGATGCAATACGTAGTAAAAAAGAGAAATCATCAAGTGGCTTAACACAGGTATTGTTTTCAAAAATTAGATACCAATTGGGTAAGCCCGATATAATATGTCTCTATGAAAGGTTCTATCATGATAGTCTTAAATGAGAATAATAATATTATACTTGTTAGTCTTGTTATCAGTTAGAGAGTTGTATTGATAACTAGAAGTTAAATTCATGGTTAGAGAAAGACCATTTCTCTATGCCCTTCATGGATCAAATGGTTAATCAGCTAGTAGGAAGAAGTTGGTATTGTTTTCTTGATGGGTATTTGGGATATAATAAAATTTTAATATCCCTTAATGAACAAAAATAATCACTTTAACATGTCAGAATAGAACATTTGGCTTCTGGATCATACCTTTTAGGTTAAGCAATGCACCCACTACTTTCTAATGGTGCATACTTTCTATATTTCCTTAATCATTTGGAAAGGGTGCTGGATGGTGTGTCGATAATAACCTTGTATTAAATTGAGAGAAATGACATTTCACGGTAAAAGAGGGGATTGTTCAATGCCATGACATTTTGCGCCAAAGAATCCTTGTTATCAAGAAAAGGTGGAGTCTATTTCCAAGTTACCCCCTCAGATTTCTATCAAAGGTGTGAGAATTTTTCTTGGGCATACGGGTTTATATAGAAGATTCATCAAAGACTTCTCCAAGTTTACTTACCTTATGTGTAAGCTTCTCTAAAAGAAGTTATAATTTAAGTTCGATGGGGAATGTGTGAGGGAATACAATTGCCTTAAGGAAAAACTTTTATTGGCCACTATTTTTGTGGCTTTAAATTTGTAACAACCCTTTGAGCTCATAAGTGATACATGTGGGTTTGCAATAGGTATGGTGCTTGGTCAAAGAAAGAAGATGATTTTTCATCCTATATATTATTCTAGCAAATTACTGAATGGTTCACAAAGGAACTATATGGTTATGGAGCAGGAAATATAGCCATAGTTTATTGGTTTGAAAGGTTCTATGCTTAGTTGTTATGAAAGAAGGTTAATATACATACCGATGATGTGGAAAATTGATATTCAATGGCAAATAAAGATGCCAATCCAAGGTTTATAAGGTAGATTTTCTTTTACAAGAGTGTGACTTTAAAGTTAAATATGGAAAGGGGTGTAAAAATATATCACCATACAATTTTTAGTTCTAGACCCATCATAATGTAGGCCATTAAATTAGCATTCAAATGCCACTAGTCACGCCTTAATCTAATATCTTGGTAAAAAGTTATGGAAAATTTCCTAAGATACTATCAAGCTGCTAGTGGTAGAGACTTAGCAAATGACCCATAATCAGACCTAACAAGTTATGGCATAAATAATTGCCATGTAAGTAAGTGACCGAGAAATTGAGACCAGTGTTAATGAATCTAGGATATGACTCATTGTCATACTAAATGAGTCGTAGTGTGTGGACATATTGTCACACCAGTAAGGAACCCAGAACTCTTCCCTTAGCAATGACCTATCATAACGACTCGTGAATAGTCGCAACGAGTTATTAGGGAGGGAGTTATTGTCATAATATAGAAGACTCAAAACTTAGGTCCTCGGGTCATGACTTAGACTACGACTCGTGACCAGTCATAACGAGTCTTAACCGAGCTATGACGAGTGTTTCTCCGAATTTCCTAAATGATCTAAGAGGAACTTTTTTCATCTTTTCCCATTCTTTTAACTACTAACCCACATTATGTAGACTTCCCCAAGGATTATATATAATCCCGAAATTTCAAAATTCTCCTTGAGGTCATAATTTTCATCCATAGCAAGAAAAGAGGCAATTCTCTCTTTTCTAATAGCAACTAGGGTTCCTCAATCTCAAGTTGAAGTTCCAAGGAGTTCCTTAAGGAATTCACCTTTAGGTATGTGGGATTTCATCAATGATTTCCTACCACCCATTAAGTCCTAAAGATTTCTCCATTCTTCAGTGTAATTTTCCTTCAAGTTTTAGCTTTTAGATCAACTATGAGTTTCCTCTGATTTCTTTAGTTGTTATTGTGACTATACTATTAGTACCTATTTTCCCATTAGATTAACATCTTCCAAGTTAAAAAATAATGAATTCTCTATTGTGATCAGTTTATGATATTATCATGTTTAGTTACATTAGTCAAAGTTAAAAGGTTATGATCACCCGATTGCTAGGGGATTATGCCTATATCAGTTTACATGTCTTAAACACTTCAGATTATCCATTATTGATAATTTTTAGAATATTATTATGATGAGAAATTCAATTTATGTTCCAGTGTCCTTCAATAGGGAGTAGTACTTGGCACTGAGTGAATGTTGGGATGACGACTCTCCCGTCAGTTAGGCTGAGAATATTTGTAGAAGTACCTAAGTTCCAGAACTATGGCGCCACTGTAGGTTTTAATAGTTCACCCATAAGATACCTATGAAACCCTAATCCCTTGGTACACTAGCTTAGTAGATCCATGCCAGCCAGTATTGGTACCCTTAGAAAGGCATGACACCCTTCCAACTGGGTTATCAGTTGGACCTTAATTTTCTTAGATTATGTTATATTTATTATTGTTAGCTCTCACAGTCCTCAGTTTATGGTTTAGTTTATAATCAGGTCAAGTTTTCTTTATTGAGTATTTGGTTATTCTGTTATCCAGTTTTATCTAGTATATGTTTATAATTGGTCATGTACTTTTTTTATAAGCTCATGTATTTAAGTTTAGTTTACTCCAGTTATTTCCTATCTCACATATTTAGTACTTTAAAAGTACTAATTGTAGACTTCTTTGCACTATATTATCTCATAATATAGGTCGGATGCTCAGTGCTTGGATAATACTTAGCTCATGTTCATACTATCAGTTGCAGTATTAGTGAGTCCTCATTATTCGTAGACTAGTGTATGTTATTTATTTTAGCATTTCATTTTTATTTCAGTCAGTTGGAGTTAGTTGGGGGCTTATCCTAATAACTCACTATGATTTAGAGGCTTTTAGATAGTTAGATATGTTTTCAGTTGTTATGTATTTTAGACAGTGTTAGTATTGATTTCATTAACATTTATTTTTAGTATACACTTAGGTTATCTTCTACTTAGTATTTTGTTAATTTTCTCTAGTATCCTAGTGTTTGACAAACTATGGGTTAGATTAAAGTCACTTATGTCTCTAAGTACTATGTTAAGACTAGGGGCAGTCTCAGGTCGTGACAAATTTTGTATCAGAGCAGCAGGTTTAAAGAGTCTTAGGGTATCTAAAAGTCATATTATGTAATGCCCCGAATTTGGTACCCGAAATGCTACATGGTTCTCATGATCCCGAAGGACAACAAGCTAACCCATGATAGATATTTGTACTTGTATACTGCATAATATACTGTATAATATGGAAACATGAACTGAAAGGCTATAAGGTTCAAAACTGAGACATAATATCTGATCAAATATAACATTAGGGTGGGGTATGAAATGCCCAAAACCAAATTAAAATAAATTATCTACACATACTGTAGTCTAAAAAACCTCTAAATCATGATTCTCTGAATAAGGAGTTGAAGGGATATGTCCCCAACTAACCCCAACTAATAAATTAATTAATAAGATAATAAAGAAATAGTCATGTCCTTGAAAGATGAGAACTCACTACTAACTCTGACTGCTGAGACTGGAATGCTACTGATGCTCTGGAGCTCGTGCTTCTGAACCTATAATATAAGACGCCATAGCACAAATGCATTAGTACTTTTAATATACTATCATGCATGTGAGGTAGGTTGAATGAATAGGGTTCATATGCATGAACAATATTGACTAACTAACTAATATAAATGAGAGAATGCATGCATAAATACATAGTAACTATAATTGTAATCTTGTCAACATGAATTTACTAATGACTAATATGACTAATAACTGAGTTTTGATGTCTAATAAGACTGATAACATGAGTGAGTGTATCTAACAAACCTGAATCTGGTGGAACTAGCTGAGTTTTGTATGTATCTGAGTTAACTATATCTGACAGTCCTAAATTCTATAGAACTATCTGAGTTTCAATACTGAGATTGAGTGACTGTATTAGATAGTCATGAGTTCTATAATAGCAACTGTGGGAAGTAATCATCTAACCGACATTCCCCAAATAATGCAATAAAGAAAAGTTAGGGTCAAATTTGTAACCCCAATTGGAATGGTGTTAATACCATGCCACTAGTAAGGACAATCTGTGAGTAAGCCTCATATAGCAGGTAACTCTAGTGAGAACGGTGGGAACCCTCATATAATAGGGTAAGCCACCTACTCTACCCTTATAAATAGGCTATGATATCTTAACCTACGCTGGATACGTAGTTCTAGAATGTAAGGATTGGTTTTAAGAATAACACCCTCATATAACAGGTGGGTTCCCATCCATGGATTCGCTCGGTGCTAATTTCTACTCCCGTTTGGATAGACATTGAACATGATTAACTGAACTGACTGGACTGAGCTAACTGAATTTTGCTGACTGATGAAATATTACTAATATCTAATAACTGGCTAAGATTTACTGATATTACTGAGTTTTCCTGAATCATTAGACTAATTGAATTCTAATGAACATGTCTTGACTGAGAGTATCTTGAAAACATGACATTGGCTCTAGGCATATAGCTAAATTGTCGGGTACAAGTACCCTCAGGACTCGATGGAAGAAACTGACAAAGCAAGACTTTCTTGAATATATGATCACATCAACAGTCCATAATATAATAAGTTATAATATTCATAGAGTAAAAGTTCTAAAGCACCACAATGGATACACATACATTCATAATTCATTGACTAAGGAATTTCATTAAACACTTGACATACATGAACTTGTACACGAATGAGGATTTCATATTATCATACTAGTAGGGCACTTTTCCTTCACATAGGAATTTAATCAAACACATGGTGAACATAGTATATGTAGACAACACTACACAACAAATAAAAATCATGATTCAACTGTAATTTCACCATTCAAGGGTTAATTCATGGATTCACATGAAGCTATACCAATAATAAAGAATTCCACTTAAGATTTATCACTAAAAACATGGAACAGAATTCAATTGGTCATTGTCAACATGAACAAAACAAACCCGACATGGAATTCATAAAAATCCATACAATTGAACTTTGGAAAAAGATTCTTGGGCTTCATGTACGAAAGGAGTCCATGAAAGAACACTGTTCATACCTAGGTAGTGAGTTTATTAAAGTTCTTGAACTTGAAGAATTTGAATCTCTTAGTATCTTAAAGAACATTTGGATTTTGTTGCTTAAGGATTGCTCTTAGGGAGAAAATCCTAGTTTTAATGTTGTGGAAGAATAATGAATTTCGGAGCCTTGGTCGGATATTACTAGGTATATAAACGGGTGGTAAAAGACCAAAAATCTGCTTTAAAAATGACTTAAAAATAACTGAACGAGATGTGCAACGGCTGGTGTGATGGTCTAACGCTCGCTTGATGATCCATCATTTTGATCGTCTTTCGTGGACCAAGAAAATGACTCACTGCCTAAGTAGCGATGGATTGAGCGATGGTCCATCACAAGTTCAATAGTCCATAAACTTGTCCGTCGTACCTTATCCAGAAGGTTGCCTCACTGCCTTGGTTGTGACTGTCAAGGCGACAGTCCGTCTCTAGATCGATGGTCCATCAACCTGGCAGCCGCACCTGGGCGATTCTGAGAGCTCTAAGTTAAACGTCCCTAACTTTTTACTCTGATACCGAATTTGAAACAAATTAGTATCATTGGAAAGCTAATTTAATTTCCCATGTGACAAAAAGTGAAAATCTTAAAAATTTCATGTGTACAAAAATGGATTCATATTTTAAAGCAAGTTTCTAAAATTCTTGAGAAAATTTCAAGCTAGGAAAAAGTACGGGGTATTACAATATCTCCCCTTTGAGAACATTTATCCTCGAATGAGACTAAGAAAGAGGGGAGAATACAAACTAACGTACATACTGAACATGAATAATTGGAGCATGATCTCATGATTGATAACATAATATATCATACTGACATGCATATCTGATGCTTGGGTAACTGATTCATGAATGCATGACTGGGTGTTCTGATGAACTAAGGTTCTTATAATGAGAATTCATATTTGATGCATGATTATATAAATAAACTGACATATGAATGCATGAATGAATATGCAATGGTATTAATACCAAGTTTATAATGGAATTTTGAAAATGACATGGATGTTAAGCTTGTAACTGAAATCTAAACATGAAGCTGAAATGCTTAAGGAAAACTATTACCTTGCGCTTGATCTGAGTTAGAGGATAATAAGTGAGGATACTTGGTATGCATGTCTGCTTCTCCTTCCCAAGTATCTCCCTCGACGGACTGATTCCGTCAAAGAACTTTGTTTAGAGAGACTTCTTTGTTCCTCAGTCTACCAGTCTGCTAGTCTAGAATTTTGACTAAAATATCTTCATAAGAGAGGTTGTTCTGAATATCTATGCTCTGAATAGGGACTACAACCGCTGGGTCACCTATGCACTTCTTAAGCAAAGAGACATGGAAGACTGGATGAACTGAGGCTAGATCTGAAGGCAATTCGACCTCATAAGCTACCTTGCCGAAGAGACTAGGAATTTTGAAGGGATCGATATATTGGGGACTGAGCTTTCCCTTCTTGCCAAACCTCTTCACTCCCTTCATGTGAGAGATCTTTGGATTGACATATCTGGGACTAAGCTTTCCCTTCTAACAAAAGACTTCTGTCAGCTCTGAGTAGGCCAGAGTCTTTCTCTGATCAATTGGACTTTCTCTAAGGCATCAGATACTAACTCAGGCCCTATAACTAAGGCCTCACTAACATTGAACCAATCGATTGGAGATCTAGATCTCCTACCCTAGAAAGCTTCGAATGGAGCAATCTTAATACTGGAATGATAGCTATTGTTGTATGCATACTCAATCAAAGGCAAGTGGTCATCCCAACTACCCTTGAAATAAATTGAACACGCCCTTAGCATATCTACTCAAGTCTGAATAATCATTTTTTGTTTACCATCTGTCTGAGGATGAAAATTTATACTAAGACGAATTTGGGTACCAAGATTATTTTGGAATGTTTTCTAGAAGTAAGAGGTAAACTAGGTACGTCTGTTTGAGATAATAGATAACAGAACAACGTACAATCTGACCGACTCTCTGATGAACAGTTTTGCATAATCCTCGGCTGAATAAGAGGTATGGACTGGAAGAAAATGATCTGACTTAGTCATCCTATCTATAATCACCCAGAATGAATCATGCTGAAGATGAGTTCGAGGAAAACCCATTACAAAGTCCATGTTCACTTCTTCCCATTTCTAAGTAGGAATACTGAACTCCTGCATGGACCTACTAGGCTTCTGATGCTCTATCTTAACCTGTTCACATGTAGAGCACTTAGCCATAAACTCTGCAACATCTCTCTTCATCCCAATCCACGACTAGATTTTCCGCAAGTGGTGATACATATTTATGGACCCTTGATAAATAGAGTAGCACACACTATGCACTTTTGTAATACCGCGCAAATTTTCCTCCTAGTCTGAGCCTTAGAGCATATCCAGCAAAGCGGAAAATCTGAGTCTAAAAGTTTCATAAGTATCTTCCTAAGTATGAAACACTTTGAATCGTGAGTAATTTTCCTAATTTCTACTTTTAGTCATATATAGAATTGAAAAAGCTTTCCATCAATACAAATTTTATCAAAATCCGACATAGAATGAAGAAGTTATGGCCATTTTACTTAGCATTGTCGGAATCACAGGTTTGACGGTCGATCTGAAGGACCGCCAAGCCCTTGGTGGACCGTCAAGTGTCCCATCATACCAAGGTAGTGGCTTCCTTTTTTAATCATCATGTGATGGCCAAAGTTGTGGATCATCAAAAAGTTGACAGACCGTCAAGGGGCCCGTCAGACCAAGGCAGAATATCCCATTCCTAGACCCCAAGTGACGAATGATCTGGTGGATTGTCAAATTTCTGACGGACCATCACTTCGACTATCACTTCGAGGCAAATATCCTATTTTGGCACTTGAGTGAAGGATGACTTGGTGGACCGTCAGTCCCTCTAACAGACCGTCAGGTCGAACGTCACAGACCCAGATCAGAATTTTCTTAAAAAGTTTTAAAGGGGCATTTTGGTCTTTTTTGCATCGTCCCCCAACCCTATAAATACCGGGCCAAGGGCCTTCAACTTTATTTTTCTCTCTTCCACCCAAAAAATAGGGTTTCCAAAATCAAAACACTCTCTTCTCCTTTCATAAAATTCAAGAGAGATTGACTATTATATTGCCTCAGGTGGACTTTCTGCGAGGGCCATCCCATCAAGAGGCTTGACCCGAGAGTGAGTATTTACCCGTGGCACAGTATTGACGCCCTTCTAGCTGGGGTTACAGGTTGGACCCCACCTATGGTAGTTCGAGGTATGTCGGTTAAGTGTCTACTTCCCACAGTTGAAGTTTCAGTATCAATCTTCAGAAGTCTAGACCGTGTGTACAGTCGCCTATCTCAGTAAGGAACTCAGATAGTTCCATTGATTCATGGACTATCCCATTAGATAGGCTTGGCCTCATATACAAATGCTTACTATCATATTTAAAGATCTCCCATCAGATAGGCTTGGTCTCCTTCTCAGAATTTGTTGAGTATTCTTGTTGTCGGATTCGGATATAATCCTATTTTCTTATCATTGATAAAGCTTTCGAAGTTATTTATTAGAAAAGTTGAATCTCTAATTCTGTCGGTTGAAAGCGGTAAGCTCAAAACTCAATCTTTGATATAAGTATACTTAGATCCTCAGTTATCAGTAGTAGATGAGTTAGTGGTTCAATATCTCAGTGATGGTAGTGAGTTTAGCTCACAGTAAAGCGGTACCCAAGGTTAAGTCTCTAGAGTTGTGATGATTATGAGTATGATTTATGCATTCTCGTATGTGTGCTTATTTTCGTGCGGTATTCTCATGATAATTTAGGCTATACATATTTTGCATGAATGAGCCCTTGCATTTAGCCTTACCCCATCTACATACTCTGTACATTTTATGCTGACGTATTGGCTCTATGGTGTCTCATTTGACACCATAGGTTCAGAGGCACAGGATCCAGTTTATCCTCAGTAGTTTAGTCCCAGTCAGCAGCAGTAGCAGTGTCCAGTTTACTACTATTGTTTCAGACTTTGTTTATTTTCTGTTGACGGAGTTAGTTGGGGACATATCCCATCAACTCCACAGTTCAGACAGTTAAAGGCTTTTCAGATGGATGTATTAGTATTCAGTTTTTTATTTTTGAGTATGTATTGAAGTGTTGAACCTTATGGAAAGTTTCCACATTTATTTAAGATATTATGCAGTGTACAGGTACAAATATTAGAAAAGGGTTAGTTTGTGGTCCTTCGGGTCCATAAGCACCGTGTGATGTCTCGGGATGGGATCTTGGGGCGTTAAAACTTTTGCAAGAATTCACTGCCTTAAGTCATCTACACCTGGAACACAGAGACGACCCTGAAAATGCAAGAACACCATCTCCCCCTTGGGAGTAAACCTTTACTTTTTGATCCTTGACTGACTCTTTTAACTTGACAAGGTTGGGATCTCTATCTTGCTTTTCTTTCACCTCAGAAACTAGAGATGATTATGAACTACTCTGAACCCATATGTCACCATCTTCTGTATCGACTAAGAGAACACCTAGTCTGGCAAGATGATGGATTTCCTGAGCTAACTTCTTCGTACTATCATTAACATGAGCAACACTACCCATAGATAGTCTACTGAGAGCATCGTCCACAACGTTGGCCTTGCCTGGATGATAAAGAACGCTCATGTCATAATCTTTCAAGAAATCTAACCACCTTCTCCGACAAAGATTGAGATTTTTCTGAGAAAAGACATACTGGAGAATCATATGATATGTGAACACATCTACGTGAGCACCGTATAGATAATTCCTCCAAATCTTTAAGGCAAAAACTACGGCTGCTAACTCTAGATCATGAGTAGGATAATTATTCTCATGGGGTTTAATCTGTCTGGAGGTGTAGGCTATGACCTTACCATGCCGTATGAGGACACAACCCAAACCTACTCTGGATGCATCATAATACACCATGAAACCATCTGAACCATCTGGAAGAGCTAGGACTGGAGCTGAGGTGAGTTGAGTTTTCAACTCCTAAAAACTCTTCTCGTAAGGATCTGACCACTAAAACTTGACTTTCTTCTAAGTCAATATGGACATAGTGAATTAAATATAAGAAAATCCCTCAATAAACCTCTTGTAATAGCCATCCAAACCCAAGAAACTCCTGATATCTGATGGAGAGATAGGTCTGGGCCAGTTTCTTACCACTTCGGTCTTTTAAGGATCTACTCTAATGCCATCACCTAAAATAATATGGCCAAGGAATGCTACTGACCTTAGCCAAAATTCACAGTTATTGAATTTCGCGAATAGTTGATGATCTCTAAGTGTCTGAAGTACGATTCTGAGATGGTCTGTATGATCATGCTCACTGCGGGAATAGACCATAATATCATCTATGAAGACTATGATGAACATGTCCAAGTACTACTTGAACACAGGGTTCATCAAGTCCATAAAAGTTGATGGGGCATTGGTAAGATCAAAGGACATGACTAGGAACTCAAAGTGACCATACCGAGTATGAAAGGCAGTTTTTGAAATGTCACATTCTCTAACTCTGAGCTGATGATAGCCAGATCTGACGTCTCTCTTAGAGAAATAGTTGGCACCCTAAAGTTAGTCAAACAAGTTATCGATATTGGGAAGATGATACTTGTTCTTGACCTTGACTTTATTGAGCTGACGCTAATCAATGCATATCCTGAGAGAACCGTCTTTCTTTCATACAATTAAGACTGGTGTACCCCAGAGGGATACACTGGGCCTAATGAATCCCTTATCTGAGAGATCCTTCAACTGTTCTTTTAATTCTCTGAGTTCTACTGGTGCCATTCTATATGGCGGTATAGATATATGATGAGTATCTAGAAGAAGATCAATGCCAAAGTCTATTTCCCTTTTGGGAGAAATTCTTGGAAGATCTTCGGGAAAGACATCTAAATATTCTGGGACTGATTCGAGACTGGGAGTTTCAAAACTAGTGTCCTTAACTCGAACAAGATGATAGACATATCCCTTAAATATCGTTTTAATTTCCTAAAGGTAGGAAACAAGATGTTCTCTGAAAGCTGAAGGACTACCCCTCCACTCTAGGACGGGTTCATTCAAAAACTAGAACTGAACTATTCTATTTTTGCAGTTGACTGTGGCATAGTAGAAATGAAGCCAATCCATGTCGAGAATAACATCAAAATTAGTCATCTCTAATTTGACTAAGTCTGCTGAAGGGACTTTTTGAAATATCATAACTAAGAAGTTCTTGTATACCCGCCGAGCTATGATGGTTTTACCTACTAGGGTAGAGACTCGAAAGGGCTCGGCTAGAATTTTGAGACTGACTCTGAAATCAACTGATATATAGAGAGTAATAAAATACAAAGAAGCTCCTGGATCAAGCAAAGCGGAAACATGTAGATGAAAGATTATAATGTACCAGTAACCATATTAGGAGAATTTTCCTAATCTTGTCAGGACTGAAAAGCATAAAGTCTATTTGGGCGTTGCCCACTAATAGCGCTGGAGGTGGCACCCTGTTGGTTTAGGAGACCGGAGTAAGCTGGGGAATGGTTCTGCTGACCCTGAGGACCTGGCCGAGAATAGTCTCTGACTCTGTTGACTGGCTTACTATACCTAAAACAAATACCACTACCAGCTTAGCATATACCCTGATAGTACTTGCCATAAGTCTGGCAAAGAGGATAGGTGCGGGAACTTCTAACACTGCCCTGAGACTTAGAGCCTGGCGCTCTATCTTTGATACCATCCTTGAACATTAGGAGCTGGAGCACTATCTGAAGAAGGAGCTGGAACTGATGACTTAGGACTAAACTGAGAACGATTTCCCCCTTCTAATTTGGGCTAAGCAAAGTTAAAACTACTTGTCCTTGCTATCTTATTCTGCTTCTCCCTCATCTTAATTTTTTGATCTTTTATCTGTTGAGCATGAGTCATAATCCTGGCTAAAGTCATGTCACTATTCCCCATCACAGATCTACACTCATTGACAAACGATCATTCACCCAATAAACAAACTTACTCATCTTGGCCCTGCTATCTGCAACCACATGAGGGGCATATCTGCCTAATTGAGTAAACTTAAGAGAATACTCTTTCACCATCATGTTACCTTTCCTGGTGTTGATGAATTCTAACACCTTAGCCTCTCTCAGCTCTTGGGGAAAGAATCTATATAAGAATGCAGTAACAAACTCCTCCCACTCAATAGGCCATGTATCATCTGGCCTTTCTAACTTTCACTGCTTGTACCAAGTGTGAGCAACATACTACAATTGATAAGAAGCTAGCTTAGCACCCTCACTAGGAGTAACCCCCTTGATATCTGTAACCTTCTGAACCTGATCGATGAATTCCTGAGGGTCCTCATCTGACTTAGACACAGGATGGATGGAGGATTCATTCAGGAGAAGTCCTGAATCCTGGCTGCAGCTGAATTGGCCACTGGGTTGGCTAGAACAATAGCTGGTTATTCATTTTGAGCAGCAACTTACTGAGCAAGAGTAGTGAATGCAGCTCTGAACTCTACATGAGAAACATGTTCGCCCAAAGGATCTTCAGGCTGCGGGGCTGGCTGATTTCTTTTTCTTCTCTTAGGAGGCATGTTCTGTAGAAGAAATGGAGAAATGGATTCGACCAGACTAAGAGATTCATTGGAGATTATGCTTACTGGCACACCATAAATACTGAAAGAAGCGAAACTATTCCTAAAACATCTTATAGACTTCTACAGATAAATATAGCACGCAACACACCTATGTATAAGACTCTACTAGATACAACTTTTAGACTTCCTAGGACTCTATTAAACCTTAGGCTCTGATACCAAGTTTGTAATGCCTTTAATCTGGTACCCAGAATGCTACATGGTGCTCATGACCCCGAAGGACCACAAGCTAACCTATGACTAATATTTGTATCTGTATACTACATAATATACTGTATTATGTAGAAACATGAACTAAAAGACTATAAGATTCAAAACTAAGACATAATATTTGATAAAGTATAAGATCTAGGTGGGGTATGAAATACCAAAAACCAAACTAAAATGAACTATCTACACATACTGTAGTCTGAAAAGCCTCTAAACCATGATTATCTAAATAAGGAGTTTATGGGACATGTCCCCAACTAACCCCAACTAATATATTAATTACTGATATAATAAAGAAATGGTTATGTCCTCGAAAGATGAGAACTCACTGTTAACTCTGACTACTGAGATTGGAATACTACTGATGCTCTAGAGCTCGTGCTTCTGAACCTATGGTATAAGACACCATACTGCAAATGCGTCAGTACTTTGAATGTACTGGTATGTATGTGAAGTAGTTTGAATGCATGGGGTTCATATGCATGAACAATACTGACTAACTGGCTAATAAGAACGTGAGAATGCATGCATGAATACATAGTAACTATAACTGAAATCGTGACAACTTGAATTTATTGATGACTAATATGACTGATAACTGAGTTCTAATATCTGATATAACTGATAATATGAGTGGTTGTATCTGATAGTCCTAAATATGGTAGAACTATCTAAGTTCCATACTACATCTGAGTTGACTATATTTGACAGTCCTAAATTCTATAGACTATTTGAGTTCTAATAATGAGACTGAATAACTGTATCAGACAATTCTGAGTTCTATAACTACAACTGTGGGAAGTAGTCATCTAACCAACATGACCTAAATAATGCAATAAAGCTGAGTTGGGGTCCAATCTACAACCCCAATTGGAAGGGTGTCAATACCGCGCCACTGGTAAGGACAATCTATGAGTAACCCTCATATAGCATGTAAATCTAGTGATAACGGTGGGAACTCTTATATAACAGGTTAAGCCACATCATCTACCCTCATATAACAGGCTATGATGCTCAACCTATGTGGCTACGTAGTTTTGGAATGCAAGGATTGCTTCTAAGAATCACAACCTCATATAATAGGTGAGTTCCCATCCTTGGATTCGCTCGGTGCTAATTTTTACTCCTATCTGGATAGACACTAAACATGATTAACTAAACAGACTGGACTGAGCTAACTAAATTTCGCTGACTCATGAAATATTATAGAGATCTAATAACTAACTGAGATTTACTGAGATTACTGAGTTTTCTTGAATCATGAGAGTAACTGAATTCTACTGAACATGGCTTTACTGAGAGTATCTTGAAAACATGACATTGGCTCTAGTCATATATCTAAATTATTGAGTACAACTACCCCTAGGTCTCAATGGAAGAAACTGACAAAGTGAGGCTTTCTTGAATACATGATCACATCAACCGTCCATAATATAATAAGTTAGAGTATTCATAGAGTACAAGTTCTAAAGCACCACAATGGCTACACATACATTCATAATTCATTGAATAAGGCATTTAATCAAACACTTGACATGCATGAACGTGTTCACGAATGGGGATTTCATATTATCCGACTAGTAGGGCACTTTTCCTTCACATGGGCATTTAATCAAACACATGGTGAGCATAGTCTATGTAGACAACATTACACAACAAGTAAATATCAGGATTCAACTCTAATTTCAATATTCAAGGGTTAAATCATGGATTGACATGAAGCTACACCAATAATAATGAATTTCACTAAAGATTTATCACTAAAAACATGGAATAGAATTCAATCGGTGATTATCAACATGAACAAAACAAACCTAACATGGAATTCGTAAAAATCCATACACTTGAACTTTAAAAGATATTCTTGGGCTTTATGGATGAAAGGACTCCATGAATGGACACTATGCATACCCGAGTAGTGAGTTTCTTAAAGTTCTTGAACTTGAAGGATTTGAATCTCTTAGTTTCTTAAAGAAGATTTGGATTTTGTTGCTTAAGGATTGCTCTTAGGGAGAAAACCCTAGTTTTAATGTTTTTGAAGAATAAGGAATTTTGGAGCCTTGGTTGGATATTACTAGGTATATAAACGGGTGGTAAAAGGCAAAAAAAGCCCATTTAAAAATGACTTAAAAATAATAGAATAGGATGTGTGATAGTTTGTCACTGGCTCAACAGTCCATCGTTTTGACCATTGTTCATGAACCAAGAAAAGGACTCACTGCCTAAGTAGCGACGTCTTGGGCGATGGTCCATCATAAGTTCAACGGTCCGTTGACCTATCCACCGTACCTTATATCAAAGGTTGCCTCACAACCTTAGCTGCGAATGTCAAGGAGACTGTCAGTCGCTAGATCGACGGTCCGTCAACCTGCCAGTCACACCTGGGTGATTCTGATAGCTCTGAGTAAAACGTCCATAACTTTTTACTCTGTGACCAGATTTGGACTAAATTGGTATCGTTGGAAAGCTAATTAAATTTACCATGTGAAAAAAAGATAATTTAAAAATTCCACATGTAAAAAAATGGATTCATATTTCAAACAATGTTTTTAACATTCTTGAGACAATTTAAAGCTAGGAAAAAGTATGGGGTATTACATATTACAAAGGTTTTTCTTCATTGGTATGAAGCATGCCACACTTATGAATGAGAGGCTACAAAATATTTTAGGAAAGTTTCACTTTTTTCATGATTCATGTTGTGCAATAGAGTGTAAACTCTATTATAACTTTCTCTTCTAACTCATCCTCTATCTTTTTAATGAAAATGCATCCTAGAAGGACTAACAAAAGAAGGAATGGGGACCAGCTTGCACCAACACCAATTTTGGAAGACCTTTTCAATGAGAGGGTCCCTTGTGTTAAGTTCAGGACTACTTTCACAATATTTGCACAATCTACGGCTTCTCAGAATAATCAGTAAATTGTTTCCCCGTCCAACCCAGTAGCGAATATGACAGCAACTAGAATCTGGCACTTTACATAGATTAATCCTTTGGTGTTCTTTAGGTCTAATAGTAAGTACGATGCATAGGAGTTTTTAGATAGTGCTTAGAAGGTGACTAAGATCTTAATTGTCATTTTGAGTTAAAGTGCTGATTTGGCTACTTACCAACTACAAAGGGTGACTCACACTTGGGTTAAGACGTGGAAGGCAGATAATGGTGAAGATGCAAGGGCAACAGAATATGATGAATTTGTTATTATATTCTGGATAGGCTTTTATCACTTGAGTTGTGGAAATCAAAAGTCCCGGAGTTCATCAACTTGAAGCAAGGAAATATGAGTATGAAGGAGTATTCACTCAAGTTTACTCAATTATCAAGGTATGGTCATACTATGGTAACTGATTCTAGGTTTGAATGAGTAAGTTTGTATTTGTTTGATGTTCTACAAATTTTTAGAACTTTCAATGCTTGAAATGCTAAAAATATGCAAGTTTCTTAGGTTGTTTGGAGAGATACAATATGTTTTGGGTATGTTTTGTAGGAAATTAGGTTTTGGATGCTATACTAAAGAAAAATGTGAAAACTAAATTCTTTGGCTACTTACCGAGGCATTTTTGGCATAAGTGACACTTATTGGGCGTAGGTGATCAAATTAGGTGTCAGAAGTTGAAGTCTAAACACTCAGAAGTAGGAAAACGAAGACCTTTTCACTTGCCAAAGGAACCTACGGTCTATTGGTGACACCTATGGTTTATAGGTAACCTTAGTAAGTGCAGAGAGCCAAGTCTTGAGAATTTTAGGAGTTTTACAGGAGTTCTATCACTAAATAAGTACCATCTAGGTTTGTAGGTGGTACCTATGGTCTGTAGGTAACCTATGTAAGTAGCCTCCGACCCCAATCTTCCTTTTTTGTTTGGGTTTTGATTTCTAGGGTTTCCATATATCCTATGACTACCCTACTAGCCAGTGGTGCTTGATTCACATTGATGGAACTTCTATTATGACTGTGAGTTTTTCTTGATCATACTTGCATTGACATGCATAATTTTATATGAGTGAGTGGGACTTCTTTGTTGTGCGAGCACATGGGTTTATTGCTAGTCGCTTACTTGTTTGGGTAGTGTAACTTTTACATAAGTATGTTTGTCTATTGCTAATGTAATGCCATATCTTGATTCCCTTGTGTCACATTATTATGTTTTATGTATACACACAATTAGTTTTGAAGTATTGAAATAGGAGGGGGTAATGTGTTTGAGCTTAAAGTTTATGATTAACAGCCTTAGATAGCTTAGAGTTCTCCTAGTTAAGTATCATTGTTTTATTTTGTCTTATTGTGTTACATGAGGACATACAAATGTTCTAAGTTGAGGGTGTTGGTGTGTTATGGATTCATAGCACTTTTGATGCTTAAAACAATGAAAATATGCAAGTTACTTTGATTATTTTGTGAGATATGATGAGTTTTGTGTTATATTTTGTAGGAATCTGTGTTTTGGATGATAAACTGAAGAAAAGGATGAAAATTGAAGTTTTCATATACTTACCTGGGCACCTACATCCCATAGGTACCACTTACTGGGGTAGGTTCCAAAGTAGTTGGTAGAAATTGGAAGTCCAGAGGATCAAAAGTGTAGAAAAGACAACTCTATCCCTTACATAAGTCACCAACTATCTATAGGTTCCACCTATGGTACGTAAGTGATAGATTGGCTTACAAAGGAGCAATATCAAGAGAGTTCAAGATCTTTTGGAGGAAGTGGGTACCTATGTGGGACCACCTATGACCCATAGGTGGCTTAGTAGGTTTCCACCGACCTTAGTTTTTTTTCCTCGGGATTAATCTTTAGGGTTTACTTGTATTCTATAAATACCCTTTTTATGTTTCTTAATTAGTTTACACTCTCTTTATACACACAAATATATATTTTATTCTAAGATTCCATATTTGATCTTGGGATTGTTTTGTATTGATTTTGTTTGATTATTTAGTTGAACACTTTGGGTTTTATTCATCTATTATCATGATATTGCTTGAATGCTTTCAATTATGAATTTCTTTGATTATTTCACAATAATGAGTGGCTAAATACCTTATCTAGTGTTGTGGGAAACCTGGCGAATTGACAAAGTAGGGAAAGTATAGATTTATTCCAAACTGATATTCCTGTAGGTATTATGGTTATTTTAGTTTAATAGATTTCATAGCAATTGAAAACTTTAGGATCTTGCCTAGTATATTACTACATACTTCCTAATAGGAGTAGGGATTAGGAAAAGATAATTACAATTGTAAATTGAAGATTAATTATCAATCTAGGATAATCAGTATCATCTACTTAAGACGGTTATCTATCATCTAATAACTAGAGACTCAAAAAGTAATACTTAACTCGGATCTAGGATAAGGGTTTGTAACGCAACATCCTGAAAATCTAAAGGTACAGGGTGAAATCTATCAATGAGTCCACAAGATAGTTGATGGTACATAATTTATCACATTCTTCATGCAATATATCAAGTTGGTTCAATAAAGTAAGATAAGCATTCATAGTTGATAAAAAAAGGTGGAACATATCCTAGTGTTCATTTATGACTGATTACAATCAAAATTAAATTTTGTTACATTTTCTAAAATAGCAAACCCTCCATTTACATTCCAGTACTGCCTATTGACTTCAGCAAACTAGGGAGATAATTTACGTATTCCCTGTGAGTTTGACCCCAACCAGAGTTGGGTTACTTTACTTAATAGCCATCACTTTATCTTCTATTAGAAGTGTAGTTTGGGAGTTGATCAAAATTTTAGCATCGTTGCTGGGGAATATAGTGTGATCGTTTATTAAAGCTTTCTGAATTTTTTGAGTTTTTATTTCCTACTTTTGGTTGGGTATGTGTCAGTGTATGCCTAGCACCAGGAGTCAAGGCAATCCCTTACTCCTACAACATTCGAAGATAGACAAAATTTTATAGCCAAATTGTATGATGATAAATACATATGGGGTGGCCAACTTGAAAAGGTTTGGGATGATTTTAATGTGGTACCTTCTCCTACTCCAGGCAATCCTTAGAACATTGCTGATCAGAAAACGGAGAAGTTGTTAGTAGATGCAACTGCTAACTAGTGAAGGGACGAGAAGGCCTATCTATTAGCTCAACAGCAGAGCTAGCCAGGCTAAGATTGATAGTTGATTGTCAAGAAACACTCGATGGTAATTGAGATAGAGTTTAAGGTGGTGAGATTAAGTGAACCAGTATACCAGTACTCTCAGCCATAAGATGATAAGGAGGATATGGGATACATTGAGCCATCCAAGATAGGAGCTATCATTCCTTCTACATTGTCCTCTAATGTGAAATTTGACAAAACCAGTGACATGATCTAGCTCTTAAATCTGAAAGGTGTGTTGGTGGGTTTGGCTATGGATAACAAAAATATGCATCTTGCAAACTTCATTGGGATGTACGCGTCATATACTATTTTTTGAGTAGATCTAGAGGGACTCAGACTGACATTGTTCCATTTTTCATTGACTAGACAAGCTTTTTTGTTGTTATGGGAACTTTCTCGAGGATCAGTTACCAATTAAATGAGTTGCATAGGAAATTATTAGATGATTTAATTCCTCTATCTAAAATTTTGTAGTGAAAGGACAAGATATACAATGTTAGGTAGCTGCACTCTAAGTCAATGTATAAGGCTTGGTTCCTATTTAAGAAGAAGTTGAGCATGGTACCCAATCATCGTATTTCAGGGACAAACTTTCTTGAGATATTTTATAGATCTTAAATAGAATCTCCAAATACATGGCAGACACAATCACTGGAGGAGTATTCATGCATTTACATTGGGAAACAGTATCTAAGGTTCTAGACCAGATCTATGTCACCTACAGAGAATGGCATACTTGGGAGGATGAGAGAGGTGTTGGAACTAATGCCATTGGAACATCTAGCGAGCCTAAAGTGGTTGATAAATCTGAGAAATAATAGATTGTTAAGATTAGGAATGATATTGGGTTGCTAAAAAAAGTAGTTCACAATAGTGTGAATTCTGAGAGAGTGAGCATAGTGGGCACGCAGTGTAAAGCTTATAAACTTTATGATGCTGATATTAGGGAAGATTCTAAGTATAATGATTGAGATATGATGGGTTTCCAAGCTAAAGGGAAATGAAACCAAGGTCTGAACTATTGTGGAGATAAATATAGAGATCACAGAATGGAGCGTGATAGTGACTGGAGAAGAATGGATGACTACAAGGAGAAAGGAGCATCAGATAGGCATGACACTCAAGTCATTTAGGACACTATTTTAGTGGATCCATGCCTGCCAGTATTGATACCTTTGGAAAGGTACTTACACCATTTGAATAAGGGTTATAGGGTTGACCATACTTTGCTTAGATTAGGGTATTTAAAATATTTTTATATCCCATATTCCTCTATTTATTCTTTATTTTATGTTAAATTTAGGTTTGCATGACCAAGTATTTAGTTATCCAATTTTATCCAGTACATATTTATACTTTGTCAAACATTCAGTTTACATGTTCATGTATTCATGTTTAGTTTACTCCAGTTTGTTTTCTATCTCTCATACTCACTACATTCAAAGTACCGATAGCATACTTCTTTATGCTATATTGTTTCATAATATCGGTTCAGACTCTTAGTACCTGTATCGCACATAGCTCATAGCTGTACCAAAAGCTACAGTATTGGTGAGTACTCATTATTCGAAGAATAATATTAGTTATTTATTTCAGCTTTTCATTTTTATTTTAGCTAGTTGGACTTAGTTGGGGACTTGTCCCAGCAACTCGCTATGATTTAGAATCTTTCAAGAAGTTAGATATATTTTCAGTTGTTGAGTATTTCAAACAGTGTTAGTAATGATTTCATTACTGTTTATTTTTTGTCTACTATTAGGTTAAGTTCTACTTTGTATTTTATTAATTTGCTTTAGTATCATAGTGTTTGCCAGACCATGGGTTAGCTTGGGATTACTTATGGATCTAAGCACTGTGTTACGACTAGGGAGAAGTCTCAGGTCATGAAAAAAAATCATATGGTGAAAATATACTATTGGGATGAACCTTCTTGTAAAGGGAATGTACTAATAAGGTGAACATTTTTGTGCTTGAGGCAATTTATTCTTCATTGGTTAAAGGATACCATGGTGGGTGCATACAGCTGTGAAGGTTCTCCAAAGTGGATTCTATTCTCCACCATAGTACCGTGATGCCTCTGAGTTAGAATGGTCTTGTGAACAATGTCAAAGACAAGGGGAATCTTAAGAATACATGAAATGCCTTTGAAACCAAGTGTAGATGTGGAATTATTTGATTTATGGTGGTTAGAGTTCATGGGACACTTTGTGAGTTCATACAAGAACCATTATATTTTGGTAGAAATTTATTATGTGTCTTAATGGGTTGAATCTATTTCCTAACCTAACAATGAAGCGAAGAGTGTTACTCCATTATTGAAGAGGTATACTTTTACCCGATTTGGGACACCTTGTGGTATCATGAGTGATGGGGGTTCTTATTTTTGTAATGAATAATTTAGGTTTTTTCTTTTAAAATAATGAGTGAAGAATAAAGTGGCTTCTCCATAACACTCTCTAGCCAATGGGTTGGTGGAAGTATCTAATCAGGAGATAAAAGATTTTAGCAAAAGTTAGGAATGCACGTAGAATAGATTAGGATTGGGAAACTTGATTATGCTTTGTGGGCCTATATGACATCATTTAAAACCCATTGTTATGTCACTATATTAATTCATATTTGGAAAAGATTTCCACCTCCTCATCAAACTAGAACACAAGGAATTTGGGTCTTCGGTAAGTTAAACGTAAGTTGGGATGAATCTTCAAAGACAAGAGTGGATCAACTTCAACAGATTGATAAATTTCCCTTGAAAACTTAAGAGAATTCTACTCTCAATAAGCAACCCATGAAGATATGTCATAATGCCAAAATCTTACATATTTTTTAAGAAGTGGTAATGGGGTCCTTCTTTTTAATTCAAGGTACAAGCTGTTTCTGGGTAAACTTAAAACTCGACAGTTGGATCCCTTAAAATAGGTGCAATATTTCTTGAGTGGAGGTGTTAAATTGGAGAATGATATAGGATCCCGATTCATAGTGAATGGCCAGAAAGTTAAACAATATCATAGGTTGCTTTCAAATGTGGATTTCCTAGAGGTGATCTACCTTGATTATGCATAATTGAAAAAGAATAACATTGAGCAACTATGATAACTAAGGTTCTTATTAGGAGGTGACCTAAGTTTGTTAGTATTGTTTTGAATAATATTTTTTGATTTATATAGGTATGTAATGGAGTTGTAAATAGGAAACATGTCATAACACAATCAGAGAAGAAAAGTTGGGAGATCATGCTCAAAGTTTTAGGGAGGAGCCTTTGGAAACACACAAAAAAAATTGGTGTATTGCCAAAGTTCCTCATTAATAAAGATATATCAACTCCAAATGAACTGTTTAATTAGGAAATGGTAAACAAAAATTGGTACATCACTGGTATGTACAGTGATGGATCGACCATTACCCAAGTAGTTTGCAAACGAAAAGATCATAGGTCTTGTAAACTATAACATAAAGCAACAGATCTCCAAATTAATGCATCATTGATGTGTTTCACAATGGAAACACTCACATACTCAATATTTTCTTTCACCACCATTACCACAAATGCTCAAGTGTTGTTGGAGTTAATGGGTCTATCTTCTTTGTCGAGTTTTATAAAGTCTTGAAGTTTAGAAATCAATTTGCAATTTTAATTAAAATTTGGTTTAATTAATTATTTTGTTTACAGTTGATAAATATTTGTAAATTGCTTGTTCTTTAATGGTGGATTTGGTTTTATGAGTTGTCTTCTTTTAAAATTGAAATATCATAAGCATAGAGTTGTCAATTGCATTTTGAACATGATTGCACTTTGAATGTTTGTTTAAGCTTTGCGTGTCAAGAATCTGGTCAAAAATTGTTATTGGAATTAGTTTAAATTGACTAATTTTCCCAATGATAAATTGGGTAAGTCATTCTTATGGGAAAAATCAACATAGTGTTGTTTAAATAGTGAAACCTAGGTAATTTTTTGTACCCATGGCAGAATGGATTAAAAATATCCATAGAAATATCTTGAAAGTTTCAATTTGAGTTAGGGATGATGAAGATTGATGATGCATTGAGAACTTTAATGATGCACCAACCTTCTACAAAATCACCAAAGCTCTCTCCCTATCACTAATTTAAACAGAAACTTTAAGCTAACTAAAGTGCACTTTAGCAATGCATTAGTGAATTGGTGATGTTCGAGGGGTATTGCTGAATCCCTCATTGCATTTCAATAATCCCTCTTTCCTTTGCAAAAGTGACCCATTCTTTTTTATGCAATTCAATAATTTTATCTTGTATCACTGATCTGCTTGGCGATGCATTGATTACTTTAGCAATGCTTTTCTAAAAATTTCTATGTTTAGTTTTCTTACTTTGTCCAAGCCTATTTCTACTCTTATGTGCATATATGACTCAAGACAAGTACGTGACTAGGAAATAAACCAAATCCCCCTTCCAAGTCTAGACTTGATAAAACATAAATAATTTGGGAAAAGGAAACTCAAAAAAAGTGTATAAACACAAGAGAGGTGAAGAGAGAAAGTCCAAAGCCCTGTTATTAAAGAAGAGAGCTCAGGTCACAAATCAAACTCAGAGATATATCTCATTGGTTATTCTAAGAAAGGGCACACCACACCTATTTATTAGCTACTGTGCACCTCTAAGTTTGCGCATTTGAAGAATAAGAAGGAATAATAGCCCTCCAATATATGTCAAACCAACAAGCACATCCTCATAGTGGCTACTATGTGCTTAACCATCTTAAAGTACCAAACCAATGCACTATCATCTAGGAATAGCGACTTAGTCTAAATGATCTAGAGGGAAACCATTCTTGAGTATTATAACCTTTACAGTTTAAAATTTCTAGGTGTTCGTTGAACCCTTAAAGCTACATTGAACTAGGTTAGAAAGTTTTATGTGGCTTATGGATGATTTTGGTGGAAAAGTGAAAAAGGGGAAAACAATAGATTAGAGAAGTTATTAGAGTTAAAGTTATTGATCTTACCTATGATGAAAAGACAATCAATGAGGTCTTGAGATATAAAATGATTAATTTTCACTACATTGATATGAGAATTAATGATCAAGTGTATAATACATGATCTTATTTAGCGATATGGCTTAGTGACATTACACCCCCATGGCTTAAGCCAGGGGTGCAAATTTAAAAAATAGACATTCACTTAGAGGCCTGATATTGGCTAAGTTTTTTATAGTAACTTGTTTCTCTCTCAGAATCAATCTATTATGTGACTCCCAGGGAGGTACTTTTTGTCACTATAATTTTAAAGGAAGGGTTAAATTTAGTTTTCATTATTGTCAAAGACATATCTTTATAGGACTAACAAAAAGACCTTCTTGTACTTCCTTGCTTGATTATAGAGTTATGTCATCGTACAAAGGTGTCATTTAATAAGTAAAAGGACTTTGAGTACACCACTACCTCCACAATGGATATTATTCAGCTTAAGCTTGTACATGAAGTGAAGAATAAAAAATGTCTGAGCATATGATTTCCTAGAAGTTGATGTTGGTTCTTTTGATAGTAGTGCCAGCCATCCCACTCCTAATTTTGTTCTAGTTTCTATACCTTCTAGGTTCATTGAAACTCCTACTCTATTCTAAGGTACATCTCTGTTTCCACCTCGACCTAGTGCCCTCAATTCTCAGCCTTCTACTAGTCTAGGTTTTTTGAGAGCCCCATTAACTCAAGCTAAAATTATCCATATAGAGATCTTATATATATTAACTCAAACTACTATGAACAATATTTACGAGGAGATAAAGGGTGTTCGTTACACCTTGTAACACTTTTGGATGAAGTTAGCTGAGTTTATACTCTGTATCAACCTGTTGCACCTGAGGTAGTTATATAGTTGCAAGTTGAGAAAGCTTTTCTTCAAAAGCATATGGATGAGATCTTATTCCCTATTTGACATAATTATGGAAATCTTCACCTGAGTCTCCTGCTTTATTTCTTGTACATGTCTCTAAGGCTAATCTAGTAGTTGAGGAAGAGGTAAATCAGGATGATTGTTCTTTTGATGATGAGGTTAAAACAGATTAGATTGAGGGTTACTTTTGGATGAAGAACATATTTTTGTACAAGTCAAAACTCAAGTAGTGAAGTAGACTGATATGTATAAGATAAAGGACATTATAGTTTCTGCCTCTTTAGGAAGATGATGCATAAGATGACACAAACCAAGACCTCTAGTTGAACTGTTGCTCTAGATCTCGAAGAATTGTACCAGATCCTTCCTCATAGAACATTCATGGAGATAGGTAGGGCATTGATTCCCTGATAGAGCCCATTTCTATGAGACAGTCATTGCCAAAGGCTTAGTTTTGTTTAGGGGGACCCTTACCCTCATACTACTTTTTGCTCGCTCAGTCCGACTACATTTAAGACAATACATACTTTTTAGTTGAGGTTGGGGTAGTTCATTTTACTTAGATATGTAATATTCTTAGATGAATATATTTTGTTTAAGATATATGGATTTGACATTTTGATACTTATCATTTGGGTTGTAATATTTTTATATCTGGTTCTTTGGATTTTATTTTGTGTGTGGTGTCATTTTTATTTTATTTCTTTTCTTTCGTTCCAGTTTAGTATTTGGTAGTTTAGGTGTAAGTAAAAACTAAATTTGGCATACAGACTTAAGAGGAAAGTGCACTAGTTATAGAACACTTTGACTCAAATGGTACACTTTGGGAGAATTCTCACATGCATGGGTTTGAATTTATAATCTATCATGATGTTTTTCTACTTTTAAAAATTATTCCCATTTTGAAAAATTCTATTAATTTAGTTAAGCTAGTTAGGCTCTCATTTTTGTGAACAGCCACATATTATTTTGGCTACTTGAATACCTCCCTTGATTTATGCAATGAATTACTTCAATTGAGAAAGAACGCTTTGAGTATGTGATTGAGTGTCATATGTGAGTGAGATTTTGATTAGTCCTTCAACATTTAGTCCACCTAGAACTTGATTGATTGCTCTAATTAAATAGCAAAAGAGTGTTTGATATTAGAGATATGATCTCACACCATTAGTTGAGAGTGAAAAATCAAATTGACTAAATTGAACCATCTTCTTACAAACTAAAACCCTTTTTCCTCGTACCATTTCTTAAACCTAACCTTATTGAAGTATCTATGTGAGGTTAAGGACCAACTTATAAGTTAGAGTTGAGGAGACCTTAGGAATAGTGTGTAACTAGTAGTTCATAAATATGGGGACTACTAAATTGTTCTTCCAATCATCTATGTATCCTTTGTAGATATATGAAAAATGAGAAAAAAGTAGAAAACAATAAAAATGAGTGGTAGGATGTTTTTATGTTGTAAATATGTTGTTTAATGTTTGGAAGGATAAAGAGAGGAAGAAAACTTGAACCCATTAAAAGATTGGACCATGAAGTGATGTAAGGAACAAACCTTTGGAAAATAGATTGAACAAGGTCTCTCTAGATGCTCTAAGGATGAAGAGTCACTAAAACCTTAACTTTTACTACCTTACTCATTGCTTACACTACAAGTCAAACAAAACCTATATAACTTTTGAAGTAGCATGCTTGTATGTGGTGAAATAGAACTTGTGGGCAAGCATATGGTGTGGTGCTTATGTTATTGGTCATCCTTTGGAGAGTGAGTGATTCATGTTAGTCCTTTGAATTAATGCTAAATATGTCTTGATGGAAGGGACTTCTTTGTGTGAGGCCCTTCGATTTTTATGCTTAGATATTCCTCAATGTTGGTTTAAGTCTTTGAGTATACATTTTTCTTGTTAAAAGTTATCAAACATTTGATGCTTGTAGTTTACAAATTGGGTGCTTTATGAGCAAAAATTAGACAATCACTACAAAATCATGAGAGTGAGCTATTTTCACAAAAGAAGCATGTGCTTAAGCACCTAGGTTGTACTGTTTGTAGGCATTGTTGATTTGATTATGTGTGTATTGATTTACTTGAAGACGAGGAAAGATTTAAATTAGGGGTGTTGATGGTTAAAAAAATGGTGACTTATTTAACCTATAAAGCAGCAAGAAATTATATCCTCACTGCCAATTTAGAGCATTTATAATGTTATTTTTGTTTGATTTCATAGTTAAGGCCATGAACGGGTTGCAAAATAATGAAAGAAAAAAATAGCAAAAAGATATATTAATAAAGCTAAAAATGCACAAAAGCATTGCAGGGGACAATAGATGCACTGCCTATTTGTCCTATGCATCGACAAAGAATGCATCCCATTTCCAAAAGTGATAAATCAAGCCAGGTTCAACTTAGACAAAATGGTGATGGGCAATACAATTTGGTGAATCATGAAACTTATCAGTGAATAAAAGAAACATCACCAAATATAACAGCAACCAAAATTGAAGATTCAACAATTGAGAAAAATTAGCGAGCCATAGGCTATTCAGTGCAACTCCGATGCGTTCATTGATGGACATTGCTCAGCCGAATTGCTGGGTTGTGGCATTTTTATTGTTCTGGCGCCTATTTTCCCAAAATATATTTAAGCCTTTTGGGCCATTGAAAGCACTATCTTTTATCAGTTTACTAAATCTAAAATATGTAATGAACTCGTACTTGGAAGTTTGAAGTTGTGCTCAAAGCATGAAGTCCTAGTACCTCACCCTTTTTATCTCTTTAGATCTTTCTATCCAATGACTTTTGCAGATGAAAGTCCTTTTATTAGTGGATATTGTATTGACCCTTCCGGGTCATTTCCTTGATTTGAATGCGTTTCTTCTATTTCAAACCTTCCCACTATGGCTACAAGCCACTTATGACTTTTGGAAAATCTTGGTTCAAGGATCGAACCCGTTGTTTGGATTTTTGGCTCATTTCCCTATTTTGGAGTTTTCGTTGTTTAGGATTTGGTCTCAGACCAAAACTCCTAGTATATGACCTTAAATGAGAATTTCAATAGTGCCATCAGCTTTGAAATATTTCTCTTAGGTCAAGTGGATCCTTGGTTCATGTCCCAAGGGTTTCAAAGACAAATTATTTGAAAAATGATAGGTGTGGGCCACATATTTAGTTGAAAAAATCTCAAGTGGATGTTTTGATGGTTCCATTGGGTTTGGAATATCAAATTTGGTATGGTAACATATTGTACTTACGTGTATTGGGTTCAAAATGAATCTCAAGCACCTAGTCTATGTCCATTCCGAACTTAGCAAAATCTAGTGCATTAGGTTATTGGTGCAACCGTATTCACGATAGCCATAAATCGCGATTATAACATGTAATTTTCCCATTGGAAAATCATGTTTGTGATGTGCGGAAATCGCAACATGTAATTTACCCTTCCCAGATCGCGATAGCAATGTCGGAGACGCGAAAGTAAATGTTGTGATAGCGACAACCCTGTCGTGATAGAGACTCCTAACCCTATTTAACCTATTTCTTCCACCCAATTTTCTATCACTCTTTTCACCATCTTTACACTAATTTGAGATATCAAAGAGGAGAAAAGTGGTTAATTATCCAAATAAGCTTAGGTAAGCTAGCCTAATTCTTTGTGGTCATTTCCTGTTGAGTTACCATTTGATTTTCATCCAAATTCATGGTAAATTTTTAGATATTATGGCTTTTAATTCCTAAACTTTAAAGGTGCATTTGAGACCTGATTTGTGTCCTGTTTGTCCCCAACTTTTGATCCCACGTTCCTTATGCTTTGAGATACCACATGATGGTTTAAATTTTTTATTTTATTTGCGGGCCTTACAGGCTCTTTTTTGACTCAAAAATCTACTTGATCCTTAATATAGCAATATGGGTCTCATTTTACTCCTAATGGTATGTCGATTATGATTTTTGGTATGGCAATATTTTAGGGTTGTAGAGTAAAGATGAATAATTTATGGATGATTGAAGGATTTGCGGTTCGACATTGAGGTAGGATTTTGTCTACTCTTCTTATGAGATGATGTATTTTATATTTTTTATGTAAATTGAGATTTTTAGATTTATTTTGGGTAGAACTAAGTGACCTAGTCTAGAATATTGAAGTTTAAGGATTAGATAAGTGAGTTGACCCATAAAGTGAAATACTAATTATGCTTCTAGGATCCTACTACCCTAGGTTGCTAGAATATTAGGTATATTTGAGACTAATGAGCATTTCGTATGATGTTTAATCTGATACTTGGTGGATTCTAAGGATTTCTCCTGAATTATGATGGAATGGTTTTGGCGTATATATATTATTAGGCCAAAGGTCGTGTTATGATTTTGGTTGGATTTTAGGAAATGGTTTATCCTTGTAAAGGATGTAGCCATAGTTGTATCCATGTTGATGCTTATTATTGCATTGTTTGAATACTAGTGATGGCTTCATAGATTAAAGAAATTCATGATCACTAAAGCAATAAATAATACGTTTTTGACTAAAATATGGTTTTATTACTCTTTTTTCCAAAAAGAGATTTAATCCCACTTTTCACCTTAAAATGGATTTTTTTCATAATTGGAATCATACCATCTTAATGAATGATTGATGGGTCTTTGAGACTAAAAAAGATATTTCACAGATTTGACCAAGATAAATTTTAGTCCATAATTTTTTTACTACTATTTACTTCGGTTGTGAGACATTATTGACACCTTTCTACACCTTTATGATATTTAGTCTCGAAGTTTACCATGGTCAAAGGATTTATGGATTTACACTCTTTTAATAGTGGTTCAAATCTATGTATTTATTATATATATATATATATATATATATATATATATATATATATATATATATATATAAAATATATATATAGAGAGAGAGAGAGACCCCCGTTGGAACTAGACGTAGAAGATTGATGATAATAATGATTAGAAATCCTAGATCAGAACCAGGTTGGTATGTATAGGTACTCTTAAACCCCCTATGGAACCCTTCGTTCGTAAGTCATTATGCCAGAGAAAGGTTGTCATCATAGGTCCTAAATTTATGATTGTTTGAGCTGGAGGAGGTATATACACTAGGTCACTTTGTAGTATTTGGATCGGATATGGTACTATAGATTTTGTCTAGACATTTATTCTTGAATATGTATTGCCTATCACTAGTATACACCTATATCCATCAGTCTTATAGAAGTTGCATAGGTATAGATAATGATTGTGGGTTGTGATGTATTTAGTGTTTATTGAACCTTCTTGGGCCTATAGTAATGGCGATTTATAAAAAGGCTCCACTAGGTATTAGTTGTTGGTATTATCCATTACTTTTATTGTTAATTCTATTTTTATTGATATTATTATTATGATCATTGTTATGGCTAGTTTTGATTGTTTGATTATTTGTTTGGTATTGAGATATGAGGTATGATTCTAATCCTTTTCTCTTACAGTTATTTCATTATGCATGACTATCTATTGTTAGGCATTATAACTTTAGACATTGAAATTTGTTAGCATTAGTTCCCACTATGATTATGAGGCCTTAGTATGATAGTCTAATGATGTGGGTTGTACTTGAGTTGACTTTAATTATATGTATATCTACCTATATATAGTTATGGTATTACCATATATCCCTGCCTTCCTCTATTCGAGTTGTATATTCATTCCTTGATCTTGAATATTGCATATGTCCCTTTTTCATTCATTATTCATATATTGTACAGTGGTATACCGTATAGAGTTAAGGTTCCTGAGTATGTCTAGAATGGGGTAGTTCATTCTTGACACCTCTTTAGCCTTTTTATGTTAGATATTTGGATATGAATAGGATAGCTTATCCTTATTATCTCATTAATTTCACTCTGTAGTTGTTAGATATTTGGATGTAGTTTCTATTTTTTTGTATGTTATGTATGTTTGCATTACCTTTGGGGCTCAGTCGATAGTTGCCTATTGAGTACCACGTGTTTGGTACTCATACTACACTTCTGCATCCTACAAATCATAGTATGGGTTATTACCATTGTTGTGAATGTCGTGCAAAGCAGCTACAATTTAGAGACATAAGGTGATCTCCTTTCACATGAAGTATTACTTCTCTCCTTTTTATGTATTAGATTGATCTCCATGTTGTATTCAGAGATAGGTGTATCTGTATATTCATTTAGTACTTTATTTTGTATCCCTATTAATAGTAGAAGCTCTTGTATTGATTCAACCAGGTTGTCAGACTATCTTATGTATTGAGTCTTTTATGTTGTTTATTCTGCATTCCCTCTTACTTTTTTTGGTAGTCCATTACTAGTAGTTCCGGACTAAATGTTGGCTTTCCTACTGGTGGATTATAGTGGGTGCCATCATAATCTAAGAAATTAGGTCGTGTCACCCTCAAACTAAGTATATGCAATGAATAACAAGACCAGGACTAAAAGGAATCACTCACACTCAAAAAGAAGTCCAAGCAGTTTGCAATTGATATCATAGGCTTGCCCTTATTTCTTAGAAATTCAGATTAGGATGACTATAAAACATCTATTGGCTTGTAATTTAGTCTTTATGTCACCCAAATTACACCTGTAAGTAAAGTATAATGCAATTATTAATCAAATATAGAATCCAACTAGGTTAGGGTTGATCCTACAGTAAATAGGTCAAATCTCTAACAAATATTTGTCTAAGAAATCACCGAATAAGTAAAAGGGGAGTTGTAAATTAGTATATTAGTAGTAAAAAATGTTTCTTTGTTGTATTTGTAATCAGTATGAGAGAGTTACTAGGACTGTGTTCCCCAATACCTTTATATCTACATAGGTTCATGATACGTGTAATATCTCTCAATGTTCAGTATGCAGAATCAATAGGTTATGTTAACTTGGAACAACTTTTCTCTCTTGTCTGATCATTATCCTTCAGTAAGTTTACTCTTCTCTTGAGTTCGCACTACTAACCCCTATATTGGAGCCCAACTTAACTTTCCTAGATTATTGACTCAAGCTATTAAGTAAAGATAGGTAGCTCCAACTCTCTATTTTTTATTATTACTCATCCTTTCATCCAAAGTAAAGATAAGATAGGTTCTAATGTATAAAACCATTAGAAAAAATCAATCCTAAGGAAATATAAATAAATGTTTAAACACCATTAGAGAATCACTTCATACTAAAAAAACTACTTTATTAATCTATTATAGTTCTCAAAAACCTAGTTATGGTGTTTAACTACTCATAATTGCAATCACACAAGATGAATTCATGGAAGAAACCATAATTATGAACTTCCAATAATAAGATGAAAAACTCCAAAATCTCACTTTGGTTTAAAACCCTAAAAATCAATGTATGTGATTCCAAGACAAAGAATATGCCTTAAAACCTTAAAATAATGTGATAGAACATAAATTGGTATAAAAGACCCAATATGAGTATTTATACACAAAATAAAATCATATCCTAAACATATATGGATTTACTGAATCAGTGCCTCAGACGATGGAAGGTACTATAGTGGTTAGATCCACAATCGTCCTTCGTGCTCATATGTTATCCTTAGAAGTTGTCATCTTAAAAATCATTGTTATTGAGTCTTAGTATGATCTCATTCCTTCAAGGTACTATAATGCTTTCTAATTGTTTAATATGTCTCTAATTTCTACTTTGCAACATATTTCTCTTAGGATCCTCAGTACGAGCATGTCGCATCATCCCGTGATGGTGCAATGTGCTCATATGACCCTCTTGTCAATATAATTCTATAAACTCAACTTTGAACTTTCTTCCCATGATATCTTGGTATGATTATAACTTTTAAGCACAATAATAAGAATTTTTTGTCTGGTATTCCTCCATGAACATCTACAACATTATTTCTAAGTCTTCTTTCCACAATCAAGTTTAACGATAGTGACGTCTGCATATGATCTTGGGAAGCTTCCATCTAATTTATTCCTTATTATTAACTCTCATGTTCAATATATAAAAGCCATGGTACAACCATATTAAGATTCCACGATCGTCAGAAAGATTTTTTGATGCCTTAAATTACCAAATTTTAGTATTTTCCATCTCATCATCTTTTTGGCCTTCAAATACCCAAAAGAACATCATATCTATATAGAAATATCTTCTTACTTACAAACATTCATAGTTTTAAGCATTGAAAGTACTATAATTCCATAACACATCAACACCCTCAACTTAAAATATTTTTATGTCTTCAGGCAATCAAAACATAATTAAATTGCAATGATGCTTACCCAAATAAATAAACAAGAGTACTAAATTAGTCTAATTTTCATAAACCCATTTTTAAGAACACATTAAGAAAAAACACCTTTTAAACACCCTCTAATATCATAAAAATCTAGCATTTGGTATATGGACACAAAACCAATTATCATTATATAATGGGATCAAGAAATGACAATATATTATTAGAAGACAACTTATTTAAAACACCTAGGTTTCTGGACCATAGAAAATTTCCTATAATTCTCATATCTAGACCCAGTACATCTCGAGCATACGAGCTGTATGTTGGGGTACAGATGATGGTATGGTCAACTCGTATGCTATTCAGTATTGGTTGGTGGGATGGATTTTAGTTACTAAAATGGATACGACTTAGGGGTACGAGTTGTATTGGTGGTTAAGGATCATCTGATTCCATTACTTAATCTTATACTTGGTTACATAGATGGGATCTGGGCACGAGTGGCTCAGCATAAGCTATAAGATAGGATATAAGTCATACTTAGGACTCGTATGGTGGGCAGTGCATAAATTTTCCTTAGGTTTAAATCTGCCAAAGGTACGGATTGTATGCTTTGGATATGACTTGGTTGGATGAGTTATATACCAGATAGTGTTGTATCCAAAGGTTGAGGATAGGATACGAGTAGAGGGTGCCACGCGTATTGGAGGGTATGACTCATGAGAGTCAATCGTAGCCCTGGGATGTGATTTTGTGCAACTTAAGTTGGGCTATTCTGGATATTTCCCCACTTATCCTAATAAGGTCCCACGACGTCTAACCTACTTGGTAGGTTATTTAGCCTATTATTCCATTCATTAACACCTAGAAACTCTTCTACAGAATCTATAATGCTCTCAAAAGCTTTTGGGCAAGGGAAGCTAGGGTTTTAACTAGAGATAGATTTGGGGCTTGTCGTGGCAATTTTATTCCATCATCATATTGGTTTAAGGCATGTTATATTCCCCCATTGTTAATTCTATCTAAATACGTGATTTTTATGAATGTTTTCATGACTTTATTGATTGTATGATTTTGGTTTTCAAATATGAATTTGGGTTTTTACTATTTAATGGTTGGTTATGGTTTCCCATTATTTTAATTATGCTTTATATGCCTTAATGGTGGTTTTGGGTGATTTGATTTCATGGTAATGGTTTAACGGTAATTGGAATTGGTTTTGGTTATATTATGCCCCCATGTGTTTGACAAAATTCTTAAAAATATATGTTCATTGCATTGACTACTTTTATTAGAAGCCTTACTTATTTTAAAACTTGGTAGAGGAACTATACATGGTTTAAAGGGTTTGGAAAGGTAAATGGGTAATAGTTATTCTTGAGGGGTACACGGAATCCCCTAAGTGATTTAATATGGTAAATATAAAGGCACTTAAAAGTCCAATTAAAGCTCCATATGGTTGGCTATGAATACTACTTGCAAGAAAGTATTGGTATAATGATGCCAATATTAATGGCCTTGGTTAATAAATGAATAATGGTTTGGTTATTTAGATATTGATTTTAATTGGGAAATAATGGCAGGATGTGAACCCATATTTCTCGATATAAAGTTGGTCTTCGTGACTGTGTGCATGATGTCACACTATATTTTGGAGGATGAACTATTCATCCCAAGGTTTTCTACCCTAGTCGTGCGGCTACATGCACTGGGGCCCTTTCAGTTGAGGGAGCTAAACCCATATAGCTTGTGGATAGTTTAGGATAGCAAAGCTACACAACCCAGGCAAAGGCTTTAATGGCATGCTAAACCCAATATCCTTTACCATTATGGTTTTATATATATATATGTGTGTGTGTGTCTGTGTGTGTTTGTGTGTATCTGTCTATATGTATGTTTGAGTTCATATGGATGGTTTTACTTGGTTTTATAAATGGAATTATTCTATCCTTATCCTAAGATCATGCTAAAGTTCACCTGCTAACTAGTCTACCAAAGGCTATATACCCACACTATGCAAGAATTAACCATCTACTCCTCCTACATAGTGATTTGACTTGGGGACAATACTTGGACTGAAGTGGTGAGCTTCCATCCTTTTAGACGACTCTATTTCATGTTATGGATATTTCTAGAAATTTTGATTTTATTTTGGATATTGGTTTTATTCATAGTTGGGGGTATGTCCCAACTGGATTTAGTTACTCTTTTGGTTAAAGTCTTTGTGATACTTCAATGGGTTGGAATGGGCATGATCGGTATTCGTGTCGGCCTTAGCATTGGAATAAGTTAGTGAATTGACATCATTGGACGATATTGTTGGTTTTTCCATCCTATTTCATTTTGGGATTACTTATATTATATTTTGGAATATCTTTGTTTATGCTTGGTTTATGGCCCTATTTTTAGAATGGTTTGGTATGGTTTGATTAGTTGTATGGGATGGTTTTACTCGGCTGGGTCGGTCACAATTTTGATCTTATCCCAAAGTCTTTAGGTGATTTGTTGCACTACCTTACTAAAATGAATCACTTCCTTTCACAAAGAAGTTAGATAGTGTGCGTTCTGATACCACATGCTTGCCCTCATACAACCAGACTAGGATCTCTATAGTACATATGGATAAAGTGGCTCATTCATTCTTGGCACTATACCACTTTTGGCTCCACTGTCCTACTTTGTTTTTTCTTCTCCCTTTTTTCAACTTTTCAGATCTCGATTGCGGTTTTCTAATCATAATACTTTTATTTTTCAATTTAAAATTTTCTGTTTTATGTTTTTTTCATGCAATACCGCACCCGAATCCCCTTTATTTTACTAACTCTTTTTTTATACACAATGCTAACTATACACCCCTATGATAGTGAACCTCAACTTAGGCAATTTCCCTAAATTGAGATACACAATATCAAAAGAGGTACCAAAGACTAAGACAAGTTCATTGTAAATAAAGCAGCAAAGGTGAATTGGCTAATGAAAGAAATTGGTCTACTTAGGCTCAAATTACTGGATCAATGGATACTGCATTTTCATTTGATAGGACTTTAGGCTTTTTAGTGAACTTAATGAAAAATGGCCTTTGATACTTTCCTAACCTCCTTCCTACAACTTTAGAAGTACTAGTCAGGCAAGTTCTAGATCTCACACATATTCTGACAAGATAAAAGCTCACACATACTTGAAATAGGGTAACATACATAGTTACTACCTATCTGGTTCAATTATAGTTAAGCTACGATTTTAACACTCATAATTCTAAGTCCATAATGAGATCCTAGACATTATTCATGGTTCAAGTAAGCACACAACATAAAAACATATTTTTTGAAGGGATATAATTTAATCACAAATTTTATTCAAAATAAGTTGCATGCTCTTATTTATTTTGACTGCACCAAGTTCTCCTAATTTGTCTTCCTAACTACATATTTAGTCACTACCTACTAGTTTATCTAAGTTAGGCTACGATCATAAAACTCCTAATTTGAATGTGATTACAAGATCAAAACATTGGTACAGTTCTTGATAAGCACAAAACATAACATGTTTCAAAGAGGTATCATTTTATCACAAAAACTTATTCTGAATTAGTTTCATGCTTATTTTTTTTACCGCACCAAGTTCTACTAATTTCTTCTCAGTTACTTAACAATACATCAAAATATAACAAAACTCCTAAATATGTTGTTTCTAACTAGATAGTACAACTGAGGGAAAAGAAACATTGTAATAAAAATCTCCAACTAGGGTACACCCCTAATAACGCCCATACTAATCCTCCTTAGAATGGTAAAGCACCGCTGTCAAATATTGAAACCCAACTAGGTAAGGGTGGATCCCACAGGAAATACATTAGAAATCCTTCTCAGACTTACTGAAATCACTAGGTAGAGTAGAAAAATAAAAAAAGGGGATTTGCTAAAATAGTAAATAGGAAAAGAATTAGTTGCCCTTGGTTATAAATAATCTAAGATGAATACTAAATTTGTGTTCCCCTGGCTTCTAAACTCCAGATATTTATCATGCACCATTGAACTATTGTGATATCATGAATGTAAAATCTAATAAGCTAAGTACCATCAACTATCGATTGGACTAGTTAATATATTTTATCCTTCACCTTTTAAGTCTCAGGATGTCTCTTTACTAATCCTCATTATGGATCCTAGTTAACTATTACCTTTTGGATCTCTAGTTATTAGATAACAGTAAACAATCTTACTTAGATAATACCTATTAGTGTAGATCGATGGTTAATCTTCAAATTATTGATGTGATCTTCTTTTCCTAGACACTACTCCTTTTTGGAGTAAGTAAAAATAATCTAGGTGGGATCTTAACATTGGCCACCGCTAAGAAACCAATAAGAATCAAGAAAACCCAATATATGCAAGAATCTTTATCTAGAATGACTTATCACTTCCTCTACCTTGTCAATTTGCCAGGGTTCCCACAACCTTAGTAAAACACCTTGGCTTTTGACTCTTAATAAATTTCCCAAGTTTGATCTTTATGATCATTATATGACTCATGCTTACATGTATGATATGGGCACGGTTTAGGGGTCTTGGCCTTATGTTACTCAATGTGGTTTTGGTTCTTTTCTATCCAAGGTATGAGTGGACTTCATAAGGGTTGTATATTAATGGTATGAAACAAGAGAGCCACTCGTATGTTTCTCAGTGTGTCAAGCCCTTGGTAGGTTACCTAGGATATGATTTTAGGGTACTAATCGTATATTGTCGATATAAGTTTGTCTATGAATTTGTATATTGGAAAGGATTGGAGTCCAACTTTTGATCTAGGGTAGGAGTGGTGGGTACCACTTGTATATTGTGTGTACTAGTTATGAGGCCAAGTCGTACCCTCCTGCATATATTTTTCTGCTTTTAAGTTGAGGGTATTTTAGACATTCCCCCATAAAACCTTAATACCCCACAACCTACAACACTAATTAGTCTCTCATTACTCACTTTAGAAGATCAAAACTCTCAAAATCCTATCTAAACTCTTCCTTGAAAATTGGGCAAGGGTTTCTTCAAGGTGTTCATCTAGAGGCTTACAAACCTAAATCTCTTAATGAACATTTGTAAGACATGTGACTCTTCCCCCATTAATAGTACATGAAAAATCATATGGTTAAAGCCTTGATTATGAATAATTAGTGGTGGTTTAAAGATCAATATTGAGGGTTTTGTGCTATATTGTTGAGTATTTTTTACTTTTGGTTTAAATTGTGTTTATAAATATTTTAATGATGATTTTTCTTATATGAGTGCTTGGTAATTGTTGTTTAATAATTAGGTCATGGAGAACCCTGAACTTGATGGTTTTTACTTTGGTTTTGGTCTTGGTAATGGTATTCCCTCACTGTGTTGATGAAAAAGTCTAAGAGAACAAACTAGTCATATGTTGAATTGTGTTTTGAAATAAGCAATTTTCCTAAAGATTGTGAATCATTGGTAATTGGTCTTGTGAAGGCCTTGTTGGGTGTACATTGATTTGAATTGTAACCTTAGTGGTTTAAATGGCTAAACGAGTTTGAGTCCCAACACATTGAGTTGAATTTACGTCCTTGTTAGACTATAGGTTTGAAACCCAAATGAATAATTGACTAATCATGGTAATGGCACATGGTATGCTTGTAAGTGGTGTTTGTATAAAAATACCAATGAGATGCCTTTTTAATTAATTAGTTTAATGGTTGTGTATTTGTAATGGATATTTTAACTAGGCTTTAAAAGAGGATGTGTACTCGGGCCGTGAATGTGGAAGTTCAAAGGACTAAGACTGGAAATCCCGCTAGTCGATGCAGGTGTCTTTGTGATTAGGTGGTTTGAGCATCTCGAATTAATATATAAATGGGAGTTTTGAGTCACCCATAATACATTTATAGGTCCTTAAGTCACATGTATTATGCAGGGAGGTTTGAGTCCCCATATAGACATATATGGTTATTAATATTCTTTGGTTCCTATGGCTACATACACTACAGCCCTTTTATCTAGGGGAGAGTTAGGCCCATATAGTGTGTGGGTGCCTTGATATATGACGTTTATTCTACATATCCAGGTTAACATTTTCAAATCTCATGCTAATCTTATTCTTTATCCTAGCAAGGTATATAGATGTATCTGTAGGTATTGCATCGGTTATGTGCATTGGTTTATTGATTTTAAACTATTGGCATTATATTATCCTTATCCTTGAGTTACATGCTAGCGCTCCAACTGCTAACCATCTTTGGATTTTGTTTCCCCATGCATTGCAAGGATTGGTCATACTATCATACCTCCTGCTCAAGAACTTAGTTTCAGGGACATCGTATGTTGACTTAAAGTGGTGAGCTTCCCTACTTTGGTAGGCTCCATTTTTTTTAAATTTACTTATTTCCTATTGGATTAGACTTGGATAATGGTTTTGCCTATGGTCGGGGGCATGTCCCGATTGGATATTCATGAATTATTTGAGAGGCTTTGTATGGACAGACTATGGACTTGGGTATGTTATGGAATGGATATGGATTTGGTTATTGTTCTGTGGTTGTTGGTTTGAATTGGATGATTGACTTAGTTGGATTAGTCTTCGTTATAGACCGATCCCAAAGTCATTTATATTCTAAATGATCTCCATCTTGTTTATGTTTGGATTTCTTCTGACTCAAGGTATATGTCGATTGGTTGGATTGGGTATCGGGGGTACTCTAGGTCCTTACAGGACTTGAGATGCCCATTATGATAAGGCCCTAGTTTAAGTCGTGCCAAGTAGGTATTAGAGCCCTAGGTTCATGTTCAATTGGGAGTCCACAAAGTCATGTCAAGTAGAGTCTCTTTTAAAGAAGTGTAGCGTGCTATATTCATTAGGGAAAGACTATAAGGCATGTAGGAATATTTCTCTTTCTTCTGATCTGTTTTCAATTTTTGAAGCCTAAGTCCTGGAAACCCCTATAATTCCTATTTATTTGTTTTTCAAATTATTCCTTGATGATCTAAAGTTCACAGAAACTCATTTGTCCTAATTATGGACAATATTGATAGGGCACGCGCTACTTATGGAGTCTAGACCCAATCTATGGGTCCAGTTCTTAATTACCTTAGAGTTCCACCGATTCTCTCTAGTCCTTCTCAAAATCATAGGCTGAAGTGACCAACGCTGAGTTTGTTAGTATATCCATATATTAACAAAGTTGATAGCTACTCAATCTGAGTATGGTGTTTCTGTTACTCTACCTTTTAAGGCTATAAGGGTTGTCCAGTTCATGAGGTTGAATCCTACGACCTTTACTGGTGTTAGGGTTAAGGAGGATCCTTAAGGTTTTCTAGATGAGATGGAAAAGATCTTTCATGTTATACATGCCACTAATGTGGAGGGCATGGAGTTTGTTGCCTATCAGCTAAGAGATTTGGCGTACCAATGGTACGAGAAATGGGATCAGGAAAGGAGTGATGGTGATGAGTCATCTCTTTGGGAATTTTTCTAATGCATTTTTGGATTGCTTCTTGCCTCAAGAGTTAAGGAAAGTAAAGGCACAAAAGTTTATTAATCTGAGGCAAGTTAAGTTATCTGTGAAGGAGTATGCCTTGAAGTTTCACCAATTTTCTTAGTATGCTCCGGTGATGGTTTTTAGCACAAGGGATAGAATGAGAAAGTTTACTTCTGGGTTTTTAAGAAATTTGATATTGGAGAGTAAATCTGCTTTGTTGATCAAGGACATCGATATCTCCAGGTTGGTTGTATACATGCAGAAAGTAAAGAAAGGGAACAGGAAGCAGGTTGATTTTAGTAAAAAAAAAAGGAAGAATTTTAGCCCTTCTAAGCAAAGTGGTAGGGATGGTGGTAAGTGGCCAAAGAAGAAATGGGGGAGTTATAGTTGTTTCTCCACAGCTAGTGCTCCTTACCTGAAATCATTAGGTGATTGCCAGTCTCTGCATGATGGTTGGTTCTAAGCAGAGGGTGCCTAATCTTAGGCTAATAGGGCACAGTCGACTCCATCCTACCCTTCTTAGAGATTTTATAGGCGATCTCACCATCGATTCTATGAGGAAGGAAAGAACAGATGTTTTTATTATGGTCAAATTGGTCAACTATAGCATGACTATCATTCTAGAATGACTTCTGGGGCTAACAAGTTTCTTATCGCTTCTTCATATGTTCCTACACCGAAGGGTGTTTTTTCTATACCAATTTCTGCTTCTAGTGTCGGCCCTTGCCAAAATCAATTATATTTTCTGGCATCTTGTCAAGATTTTGGGAATCTTTTTATTTTGTTATTGGTATGTTGAAACTCTTCTCTTGATGTGTACTGTTTACTTGATCCAGAGTCCACTCTTTCCTATATGACCCCAATTGTGGCTTTGGATTTTGGTTTTGGCCCTGAATTTATTTTGGACCTTTTTATATTTCTACCTTGGTAGGTGACTTTCTAATTTTTAAAAGAGTCTATATGGGGTGTGTGGTATCTGTTAGTGGTAGAGAAACTCCTGTGGATTTGATAGAGTTAGATATAGTTGACTTTGATGTCATATTGAGGATGGATTGGTTGTTTATGCTAGGCCTCTTTAGATTGTTGGACCCATAAGGTCATATTTAAGTTCCCTAATGAGCTAGTTATTAAATAGGAAGGGGATTCTTTAGATCCCAAGGGAAGGTTGATCTCATATCTTGGTGCTCAAAAGTTGATTTCCAAAGGGTTTTTGTATCATTTGTTCTGGGTTAAAGATTCTAACTTGGAAGGTCTTTCTCTATAATTCATTTCTATGGTAAATGAGTTTCCTGACATTTTCCCTAATGATCATCCTAGTTTTCCTCTTGATAGGGAAATTGATTTTAGGATTGATCTTGTTTTGTACACTTGTCCTATCTCTACCCCTCCTTATAGAATTCCTCTCACTGGGTTGAAAGAGCTTAAGGAGAAATTAAAGGATCTCTTAGATAAAGGTTTTATCCATCCTAGTGTGTCTCCTTGGCGTGCTCCAGTATTAGTCATGCGTAAGAATGATGGTTCCTTTTGGATATGTATTGATTACCATGATATGAATAAGGTTACTGTAAAGAATAAGTATCATCTTCCTAAGATTGATGACTTGTTTGATCAGCTTCACAGTGTGGAGTGTTCTCTAAGATAGATCTTAGGTCGGTTTATCATTAGCTTAAGATTAGGGAAGTGGATATCCCTAAGACTGTCTTTAGAGCCTAGTATGGTTACAATGAGTTCCTAGTTATCTTTCTGGTTGACCAATGCTCCGACAGTTTTATGGATTTAATAAATTAGGTTTTCTATTAGTTTATGGATTTATTTGTAATTGTGTTCATAGTTAATATTCTTGTGTACTTAAAGAGTGAGGCGGATCATAGAGATCACCTCCATGTTGTGTTGCAGATCATAAAGAATTAGCGTTTATATGCCAAGTTCTCAAAGTGTGAGTTCTGGTTTAAGGCTATGATTTTTCTTAGCCATGTTATCTCTAGTGAAGGGATCATGGTGGATCCATAAAAGGTTTTAGTGGTTAATAAGTGGCCTAGACCTGCGATTCCAATCGATATTTGGAGCTTCTTGGGTTTAGCCAGCTAATATAAGATATTTATGAAAAGTTTTTTGACTATAACTGCCCCCATTGACTAGGTTGATATAGTAGAAGGTGAAGTTCATATGGTCCTATGCTTATGAGGGAAGTTTTGAGAAGTTGAAGAATAAGTTGACTTAAACTCCGATTTTGACCCTACCCGAGGGTAGTGATGGCTTTGTAGTGTATTGTGATGCTTCTTGTGTTAGGCCTGGTTGTGTGTTTATCCATCATGATAGGGTGGTGGGTTATTCTTCTAGGAAGTTGAAAGTTAATGATAAAAACTACCCAACTCAAGATTTTAAGATGTTGGAGATGGTATTTGTGTTGAAGATTTGGTGTCACTATCTCTATGGGGTTCATGTTAACATGTTTTCTAATCATAAGAGCCTATAGTATTTGTTTACTCATAAAAAGTTAAATCTCAGGCTAAGAAGGTAGCTTGAGTTGTTGAAGGAGTACGATATCAGACTCCATTACCATCTAGGTAAAGCTAACGTAGTTGTTGAAGATCTTAGCAGGTTATCCATGGGGAATCTAGCTCATGTGGATAAGGATAAGTGGGAATTAGTGAAGCACATTCACCATTTGGCTAACCATAGGGTTTGTCCCACAGACTCTAAGGATGGTGGTGTGTTTGTGCATTAGGTATTGCTGTCGTCTCTTGTTGTTGAGATAAAGGAAAAATAGATGTTGGATTCTAGCTTGATGAAGATTAAGATAAATGTGGGTTAGTAAAAGGTTGTTGACTTTGTAATTGGTGGTAATGGTATCTTGAGGTACCAAGGCAGGCTATGTGTCCTCGATGTCGATGGATTGAGGATATGGATTTTGGTCGAAGCTCATGGATCACGTTATGCTATTCATACTTCTTCTACAAAGATATTTCATGATCTTAAGGAGTTCTATTGGTTGAATAATATAAAGCAAGATGTAGTGGTAGTTGGGTTGCCCATTTACCTCTTACAGAGTTTGCTTATAACAATAGTTTCACTCTAGAATTGACATAGCTCCTTTTGGGCCATTGTATAGTAGGAGATGTTGTTCTCCTATTGGGTGGTATGAAGTTGGCGAGGGTAAGTTGTTTGACCCTAATTTGGTTAACCAAGCCTTGCAAAATGTGAAGGTAATTCATGATAGGTTGAAAGCCAATCAAAGTCGCCAAAAGTCCAATATGGATGTGAGGCATAGAAATTTGGAATTTAAGGTTGGTGATTGAGTTCTTAAAGGTGTCTCCCATCAAGGGAGTTATGCATTTTGGTAAGAAAGGGAAGCTAAGTCCTCGCTATGTTAGTACGTACTTGGTTTTGAAGAAGGTTGGCAATATTACCAAAGAATTGGAGTTGCCTTCTAGTTTGAGCTCCTTTAATCTTATTTTCCATGTCTCTATGTTGAGAAAATGTGTGGGTGATCCTTCATCGGTAGTTACTTTGGATGGATTGGGTATTTCGGATTACTTATCTTATGCGGTAGTCCTGGTTGAGATCTTAGATCATCAAGTTTATCGGTTGCGAATAAAGGATGTGGCTTTGATAACGATTCTTTGGACGAACCATAAGATTGAAGAAGCTACTTGGGAGGTAGAAGAGGACATTAAGTCCAAGTATCCGCATTTGTTCCCCATTTCAGATATTTGTGCTAAAGGTATGCGTTGATCTTAGCATCTTTATTTTATAATTTTGTTAAAGGAATGGTGATTCCTTGTCATCTTTGTTTTCTAATTTTGTTAAAGGGAAGTTTGATAGGTAATATTGTGGGGAACTCATGCTTGTGCATGCCTTTACCCATAATTCGAGGATGAATTATCCTAGTGGGGAAATTAAAATACCTTGGGTTTTGACGCTTAAGAAATTTCCTGAATTTGAGCTTTCTAATCATCATACAACTTATGCTTACTTATAGTATGATGTGGATATAGTTTTTAGGTCTTGGTCGTATGCTACTCAGTGCAGTTTTGGTTGTTTTCTTTACAAGGTATGAGTGGACATCATATGGGTTGTATGTTGATGGTAAGAGATAGGAGAGGCACTTGTATGTTGCTCAATGTGTCAAGCCCTTGGTAGGTTGACTAAGGTATGGTTCTATGTACTAATCGTAAGTTGTGGATATGACTTAGTCTATGATATCGTATGCTGGACAGAATTGGAGTCCAGATTTCTATCAAGGGTACAAGTGGTGGGTATCACTCGTATGTTGTGTGTACGAATTAGGGGTCGAAGTCGTACCCCCTGCGCACATTTTTCAGGTTTTAAGTTGAGGGTATTATAGACATTTCACCCCACAACCCTTATGACTCCACATCCTATAACACTAATTGGTCTCTCATTACCCACTTCAGAAGATAAAAACACTCTTAAAATCCTTTCTAAACTCTCTCTTGAAGATTAGGCTAGGGTTTCTTCAAGGTGTTCATCTAGGATCTTAAAGTCCAAAATCTCTCTATGGATCTTTGTGAATGAGGCATGTGACTCTTTGTAATACCCCAAAAAATACAAACCAATATTAGCTCAATGTCTCAAGCTCATGAATAGTATATCATGGTTCTTTTATAGTTTTATGAGTAAGTTATATGTATATTAAATCTTCAAATAACTCCCAGCTATCAGACGAATTAAAACACTCCTTACCGATTGAATTCTTGGGAAGGATATTGTTTTAGTCAACTTCAAATGAGTATATCTCTCGTTATACTATGACTTTTTGAGCTCATCATCTACCAACAGATAGATAATTGAATTAACTTTTCAATGATACCAATTTCGCCCAAATCCACTGTCAGAGGAAAAAGTTATATCCATTTTACTCTGGCATGTCCGCCTTGCAAATGAGTGACGACATGAGCTGACGACATATCACAAGTCTGATGGATTATCAGCCCATGTCGTCAGGCTTAGATAGAAACCCAAATATTCCAGCTCCCAGGTGATGATCTTAGCTGAAGGGCTATCACAGATCTGACGGCTTATCATCCTTGGTCGTCAGATGATAATTTCAACAACTAGGAAGTGATTATGTAGGGGTATTTTGGTCTTTTTCCCTCACTCTAAACACGGCATTAAAGCCCTGAGAAGGTTATTATCCCATTATTTTCTTATTCTCCTCAAGAACAAGAACATTCTCTTCCAAAGGGGTTAAACCCTAGTCAAGAAAAATCAAGAACAAGCCTAAGGATTTCTTCAAGAACCTTCAAGAAACATTAGATCTCTTTCAAGATTCAAGCCAATTTCACCGCTAGTTTTCATGAATCTTCAATCTAAGGTATGCATAGTGTTCATTCATGGATCCCTTTCATCCATGGAGCTCAAGAACCATGGTTTAAATAATAAAATAATGATTTGTATGATGTTGTATGACTATATTCATGATGATGGTTGTTAATTGTGTTTCAAGATGGTATCTTAATGTGTTTCCATGAAGTATATGAGCATGTTAGTTGAAAAACCATGAAGATGGGTGTTTTAACATTGTTAAGTTGATAATTACACCTATGCCCAAAGTTGTTCTTGTAAGGTGTTTGATGAAATGCCCAGAATAATAAAAATCATGCTTTCATGTCTCAATAGTACCTAAATGACAAGTCCATGCCATTCCTTATGATTCAATATGAATTCCCTGCTATGGCAATGTGAGATTGTTCTGTTATGAAATGTTCTTGCTCTTGAAGTCATGCAAGTATCCATATGTTATATTCACTCCCTACCATGTACAAGATGTGGAGAACTATGCTTAGTATGAAATCCCTTATTTATGGCATAATGAATTGTACACTCTATTCCTATGATCAAGAAGTATTATGGTTGTGTCAGTTTCCTTCCATCGAGATCTGGGGGTACTCGTACCCAAAAAATATAGTTTTGTGCTTGGAGCCTAAGTCATGTCTCCACGATATCCTTGGTCAAGCCATGCTCCATAGAACTCAGTCAGTCAAATGGCTCAGGAAAACTCAGAAATCTCATGATCTCAGTCAGTTATCAGATAGCAATAGTATTTAGTTAGTTAATGAAAATTCAGTAAACTTGTTCCATGTACAGTTAAGTTAATAATGAATTAGTCTATTCAGATGGGAGTAGGAGATAGCACCGAGTGAGCCCAAGGATGGGAACTCTGTTGTTATTTTGAGGGTGTGATTCATAGCAATCATCCTTGCGCTCCAGAACTATGTAGCCAGCGTAGGTTGAGACATCATAGCCTGTTATATGAGGGTAGATGACGTGGCTTAACCTGCTATATCAAGCTTCCCACTGTTTTCATTATAGTAACATGTTATATAAGGGTCACTCACTACCTGTCTTTATCAGTGGCGCGGTATTGAACCCTTCCAGTCAGGGCAGAGATTGGACCCCAGCATCGCTATAATGGGATATATGGGGTAGTCGGTTAAATAACTACTTCCCATAGTTTTAGTGTCAGTTTCAGTAAAAGAACTCAGATAGTTCTTCAGATTTCAGTATATCGGGACTGTCAGAAATAGTCAACTCATATACAGTACGGAACTCAGATAGCTCCATTAGATTCAGGACTATCAGATACAGTCACTCATGTTATCAGTTATCAGAACTCAGTTATCAGTCATATCAGATATTAGTAAACCATGTTATCAGTATACAAATTCACTTATCATGTTTTCACGATCTCAATTACTATGTATTTATGTTTGCACTCTCACGTTCGTATTAGTTATTTAGCTAGTATTGTTCATGCATATGAACCCCATGCATTTAGCCTACCCTACTTGCATAATCAGTACATTCTATCGTACTGACGCATTTGTGCTATGGTGCTTTCTTTTTATATTACACCATAAATTCAGAGACACAAGTCTCAGATCAGCAGTAGCAGTAGCATTCCAGTTTCTGCAGTAAGGGATTTTAGCAGTGAGTCCTCATCTTTCAAGGACATGATTATTACTCTATGATATTATTTATTTTAGTTCAGCTTTGCTAGATGGAGTTAGTTGGAGACATGTTCCTTCAACTCCTTATTCACACAGTACTTAGAGGCTTTTGTACTTGATTCAAACTTCAGTTGTTTTGGGTATTCGATACCCCATATGGATGTTATGATTTATCATATGTTTTATTCAGTTGAACCTTATGGCCTTTCAAAGCATGTTTTCCACATTGTTATGTTATATTATGCAGTATACATGTACAAATATCAGTCATGCGTTAGCTTGTGGTCCTTCGAGGTCATGAGCACCGTGTAGCATTTCGGTTCCAAAAAAATAGGGCGTTACAAACTTGGTATCAGAGCCTAAGGTTCAATAGAGTCCTAGGAAGTTTGAAAGCCGCATCTAGTACAGTCTTGTACATGGGTGTGTTACGAACCACATTTATGTGCAGAAGGCTATGAGATATTTTAGGAATATTTTCCCTTCTTTCAGTATTCATGTCGTGTCCGTGAGCATAATCTCAAGTTAAACTCTTAGCCTAATCTGTTCTTCTCTTTAATTCTGAACATGCCTCAAAAGAGAAGAAACCAGTCAGCTCCTCAGCCCAAAGATCTTTTGGGCAAACATGTTTCGCATGCAGAGTATAGAGCCATACTAACCACTCTTGCTCAGCCTGTTGCTACCCAGAATAAATAGTTAGCAGTCGTTCCAGCCATCCCAGTGGCCAATGCAGCTGCAGCTAGGATTCTGGACTTCACCCGAATGAATCCTCCATCCTTCTTTGGGTCTAAGTCAGACGAATACCCTCAGGAATTCATTGACAATATTTAGAAGGTGACGTATATCATGGGAGTGACTACTTTTAAGAGTGTTGAGTTAGCTGCATATTAGTTGCAAGATGTGCCTCATACTTGGTACAAGCATTGGAAGTCTAAAAGGTTAGATGAGACAGGTCCTGTCGAGTGGGAGGAATTTGTCATGGCTTTCTTAGACAGTTTTTCCCCAAAAGCTGAGGGAAGCAAAGGTTCTAGAATTCATCAACCTCAGACAGGGAAATATGATGGTAAAAGAGTGCTCTCTTAGGTTTACTTAATTATCCATATTTGCCCCTCATGTTGTTGTGGATAGCAGGGCTAAGATGAGCAAGTTCGTTTCAGGGGTGAATGACAGCATGGTAAATCAGTGTAGGTCTGCCATGCTGAATAATGACAGAACTTTAGCCAGGCTTATGACTCATGCTCAGCAAATAGAGGAGTAGAAGTTTAGGATAAGGGAGAGGCAGAATAAGAGAGCAAGGTCAGGCAGTTTCGACTTTGCTCAGCCCAGATCAGAAGGAGGAAACAGTTCTCAATTTCGTCCTAAGCCATCAGTTCTAGCTCCTTCTTCAGTGAGTTTTCACCGTCTAAGTTTAGAGAGGGCAACAGAGATAGAGCATCAGGCTCTAAGTCTCAGGGAATATTAGCAGTGCCCACATATATCCTCTGTCTTAGACTTGCGGTAAGCACCATCAGGGTGTTTGTAGAGAAGGGAGTGGTATTTGTTTCGAATGTGGCAAGCCAGGCCATAGAGTTAGGGATTGTCCTCAGCTAGGTCCTCAAGGTCAGCAGAACCTTTCTTTAGCTCAGTCCGATTGCCCGAACCAGCAGGGTGCCACTTCCAGTGCTACTAGAGGACAATGCCCAAATAGACTCTATGCTCTTCAGACTCGGCAAGATCAATAAAATTATCCTGGTGTCATTACTAGTACGTTATAGATCTTTTATGTGCACGTTTATGCTTTGCTAGATCTAGGTGCATTATTTTCTTTTGTTACTCTCTTTATAACAAGCGATTTTAGAATTAGTCCCAAAATTCTAGCAGATCCCTTATCAGTCTCTAACCCAGTGGGTAAAACCATCATAGCTCGGTGGGTATACAGGAACTGCTTGGTTATGATATTTCAGAAAGTTACCTCAGCAAATTAAGTTAAATTAGAGATAATTTATTTTGATGTCATTCAAGTCATGGATTGGCTTCATTCCTGCTATGCCACAGTCGACTGCAGAAACAGGATTGTTCAGTTTTAGTTTCCAAATGAACCTATCCTAGAGTGGGGAGGTAGTACTTCATCTTTCAGAGGTCAGGTTATTTACTACCTTCGGGCAAGGAAAATGATATTTAAGGGATGTGTTTATCATCTCGTGCATGTTAAGGACTCTAGTTCTGAATTTCCAAGTCTTGAATCTTTTCAAGTGGTTAATAAATACTCAGATGTCTTTCTCTAAGATCTTCCAGGCATTCCTCCTGAAAGGAAAATAGACTTCAGTATCGACCTTATCCCAGATACTCAGCCTATTTCTATTCTGCCATATAGAATGGTACCTACAGAGCTCAAGAAACTAAAATAATAGTTGAAGGTTCTCCTAGATAAGGGATTCATCAGACCTAGCATTTCCCCATGGGGCGCACCATTCTTATTTGTGCCAAGAAGGATGGTTCTCTTAGAATGTGCATTGATTACCGTTAGCTCAACAAAGTTACAGTCAAGAATAGGTATCCACTTCCCAAAATTGATGACCTATTTGACCAACTTCAGGGTGCCAGTTATTTCTCTAAGATAGACCTTAGGTCAGGCTACCATCCTCAGGTCAGGCTACCATTAGCTCTGAGTCAGGTAATATAACATCCTGAAGACAGCCTTTCATACTCGGTATGGTCACTTTGAATTCCTAGTTATGCCTTTTGGTCTTACCAATGCCTCTGTAGCATTCATACACTTGATGAACTGTGTGTTCAAGCAGTACTTGGACAGGTTCATCATAGTCTTTATAGATGATATTCTGGTCTATTTTCGTACTTAGCGCGATCATGCAGACCATCTTAGAATAGTACTTTAGACTCTCAGAAATCACCAGCTATTTTCCAAATTCAGTAAGTATAAATTTTGGCTAAGGTCAGTAGCATTCCTTGGCCATATCGTTTCCAGCGATGGCATTAGAGTAGATCCTCAAAAGACCAAAGCGGTAAGAAACTAGCCTCACCCTGTATCTCCATCATATATTAGGAGTTTCTGGGGTTTAGTTGACTATTACAGATGGTTTATTAAGGGATTTTCTTCTATTGCATCCCCTATGTCTAGATTAACTGAGAAGAAGGTCAAGGTCCAGTGGTCAGATCCTTGCGAGAAGAGTTTTTCGGAGTTGAAGACTAGACTCACCTCAACTCTAGTTTTAGCACTTCCCAATGGTTCCGATTGGTTTGTAGTATATTGTGATGCATCCAGAGTAGGTTTGGGTTGCGTTCTCATGCCGCATGGTAAGGTCATAGCCTACGCCTCCAGAAAGTTAAAGCCACATGAGAAGAATTATCCTACTTATGATCTTAAGTTAGCAGCTGTAGTATTTGTCTTAAAGATTTGGAGGCATTATCTCCACGGAGTTCATGTAGATGTCTTCACAGATCATAAGTCTCCAGTATGTCTTTTCCCAGAAAGATCTCAATCTTCGTCAAAGAAGGTGGTTAGAGCTCTTGAAGGATTATGACTTGAGTGTCCTTTATCATCCGAGCAAGGCTAATGATGTGGCCGACGCTCTCAATAGATTGTCTATGGGTAGTGTTGCTCATGTTGAGGATAGTAAGAATAAGTTGACTCAGTAAGTCCATCAGCTTGCCAGACTAGGCGTTCGCTTAGTCGATTCTTTAGAGGGTGGTGTATATGTCTAGAGTAGTTCAGAATCATCTCTAGTTTTCGAGGTCAAAGAAAGGCAAGATAGATATCCCAGCCTTGTCAAGTTGAAGGAGTCAGTCAGAGATCAGAAAGTAAAGGTTTTCTCACAAGGGGGAAATGGTGTTCTTCAATGTCAGGGTAGTCTTTGTGTTCCAAGTTTAGATGACTTAAGGTAGCGAATTCTTGCAGAAGCGTATGGTGCAGGATGCTCTATTCATCCAGGGGCCACTAAGATGTACCATGAATTGCGGGAGATCTATTGGTGGAGTGGGATAGATAGGCGTACCAATTATCCTCACCTCTTCTCTGCCAATTTAGATAAAGCTGAAGGTAATAGTTCTTAAGTTTATTCAGTTTCATGATTAGTATTCATTACAAACTTGGTATTTAGCTTCATGCTCATGTTCACATTATCAATTTGTATCTAGTACCATTGCATATTCAGTCATGCATTCATGTATCAGTTTAGTTATATAATCACGCATCAGATATACATGTTCAATTATACAAGCATCAGATATGCATGTTTGGTATGATATATTCAGTGTGCCAATCACGTCGATCATGAGATTATGTTTCAGTCATTCATGTTCAGTTTATATACGGTCTATTGTTTCCCTTCTCAGTCAGTTTCTATTAGAGGATGAATGTTCCCAAGGGGGAGACATTGTAATATCCTGAAAAATCCAAACCAATATTAGCATCATGTTTCAAGATTATGAATACTATATCATGGTTCTTTTATAGTTTTATGAGTAAGTTATACATATATTAAGTCTTCAAATAAATCCCAGCTATCAGACGAATCAAAACAATCCTTACCAATTGAATTCTTGGGAAAGATATTATTTTAGTCAGCTTCAAATGAGTATATCTCTCGTTATACTATGAACTTTGGAGCTCATTACCTACCAATAGATATATAATTGAATTATCTTTACAACGATACCAATTTCGCCCAAATTCGATACGGAGCAAAAAGTTATACCTATTTTAGCATGTCCACCTGGCAAATGAGTGACGACATGAGCTGACGACTTATCACAAGTGTGACGGCTTATCAGCCCATGTAGTCAAGCTTAGATAGAAACCTAAAAATTCCAGCTCCCAGGTGACGACCTAGGCTGATGGGCTATCACAGATCTGACGGCTTATCAGCCTTGGTCGTCAGCTGATAATTTCAGCAACTAGGAAGTGATTTTTTAGGGATATTTTGGTCTTTTCCCTCTCTCTAAACACGGTATAAAAGCCCTAAGAAGGCTATTATCACATTATTTTCTCATTCTCCTCAAGAACAAGAACATTCTCTCCCAAAAGGGTTAAACCCTAGTCAAGAAAAATCAAGAACAAGCCTAAGGATTTCTACAAGAACCTTCAAAAAATATTAGATCTCTTTCAAGATTCAAGCCAATTTCACCGCTAGTTTTCATGAATATTCAAACTAAGTTATGTATAATGTTCATCCATGGATCCCTTTCATCCATGGAGCTTAAGAACCATGTTTTAAATAATAAAATTATGATTTGTATGAAGTTGTATGACTATGTTCATGACGATGGTTGTTAATTTTGTTTCAAGATGGTATCTTAATGTGTTTCCATGAAGTATATGAGCATGTTACTTGAAAACCCATGAATGTGGGTGTTTTAAGATTGTTAAGTTGATAAGTACACCTATGCCCAAAGTTGTGCATGTAAGGTGTTTGATGAAATGCCTACAATGACAAAAATCATGCTTTCATGACTCAATAGTTCCTAAATGACAAGTCCATGCCACTCCTTATGATTCAACATGAATTCCATGTTATGGCTATGTGTGATTGTTATGTTATGAAATGTTCTTGCTCTTGAAGTCATACAACTACCCATATGTTATATTCACTCCCTACCATGTACAAGATGTGGAGAACAATGCTTAGAATGAAATCCCCTATTTATGACATTATGAGTTGTGCACTCTATTCCTATGATCAAGAAGTGTTATGGTTGTGTCAGTTTTCTTCCATCGAGTCCTGGGGGTAATCATACCTAAAAAATATAGTTGTGTACCAAGAGTCTGAGTCATGTCTCCACAATATCCTTAGTCAAGCCATGCTCCATAGAACTCAGTCGTCAAAGGGCTCAGGAAAACTCAGAAATCTCATGATCTCAGCCAGTTATTAGATAGCATTAGTATTTTATCAGTCAATGAAAATTAAGTAAACTCAGTCCGTGTACAGTTTAGCTAATCATAAATCAGTCTATTCAGATGGGAGTAGGATTTAGTAACGAGTGAGCCCAAGGATAGGAACTCACCTGTTATTTTGAGGGTGTGATTCTTAGCAATCATCCTTTCTCTCCAGAACTACATAGCCAGCATATGTTGAGACATCATAGCCAATTATATGAGTGTATATAAGGTGGCTTAACATGATATATAAGGGTTCCCACCATTCTCATTAGAGTAATCTGTTATATGAGGGTTACTCACAGCTTGTCTTTATCAGTGGTGCGATATTGATACCCTTCCATTTAGGGCAGAGATTGGACCCCAGCATCACTATAATGGCATATATGGGGCATGTCGGTTAAATAACTACTTCCAATAGTATCAGTCTCAGTCTCAATAAAAGAACTCAGATAGTTCTGCAGATTTTAGTATATTAGGACTATCAGAAATAGTCAACTCAAATATAGTATGGAACTCACATAGTTCCATCAGATTTAGGATTGTCAGATACAGTCACTCATGTTATCAGTCATGTTAGATATCAGTAAACCATGTTATCAGTATACAGATTTAGTTTTTATTTTTTCACGATCTCAGTTACTATGTATTCATGTATGCACTCTCAATTCATATTAGTTATTCAGTTAGTATGAAACCCATGCATTCAGCCTACCCCACTTGCATACCCAGTATATTCCATCGTACTGACATATTTGCACTTTGGTGCTTTTTTATGTTAACCATAGATTCAGAGACACGAGTCCCAGATCAGCAGTAGCAGTAGCATTCCAGTTTCAGCAATCAGGGATTTTAGCAGTGAGTCCTCATATTTTGAAGACATGATTATTACTCTATTATATTATTTATTTCAATTCAATTCTGCTAGATAGAGTTAGTTGGAGACATGTTTTTTCAACTCATTATTCAGATAGTACTTAGAGGCTTTTAGATTAGATTCAGAATTTAGTTGTTTTGGGTATTCGATACCCCATATGGATGTTATGATTTATCAGATGTTTTATTTAGTTGTACTTTATGGCCTTTCTGCGCATTCTTTCTACATTATTATGTCATATTTTATAGTATATAGGTACAGATATCAGTCATGGATTAGCTTGTGGTCCTTCGAGATCATGAGCATCGCGTAGCATTCCAGTTCCAGAAAATTGGGGCGTTACACTCTTCTCTCATTGTTATTTCATAAAAATCATGTGTTTGAAGCTCTGATTATGAATCATTAGTGGTTGTTTAAAAATCAATGTGGGGGATTTTGTTGCACCCCCAAACCCCACTATGTGGGAATACACTAGGTACGTTGTTGTTGTTGTTGTTGTTGTTGTTAAGGTTTTTGTTACATATTGTTGAGTATTGTTTACTCTTGGTTTAAATTGTGTTTTTACATGCTTTAATGATAGTTTTTCTCATATGGGTGCTTCATAATTGTTGTTTAAAAATTGGGTGATGATTAACCCTAAACTTGATAGTTTTTACTTTGGTAATGGTCTTGGTAATGGTATGCCCTTAATGTGTTTGTGAAAATGTCTAAGAAAATAAAATAGTCATAGGTTTAATTATGTATTGAACTAAAGCATTAGCCTACATATTATGAATCATTGTTAATTGGTTTTGTTAAAGCCTTGTTGGCTATACATTGATTTGAATTGTAACCTTGGCGGTTTGGTTGTTTAGAAGGGTTAAAGTCCCAATACATTGAATTGAACTTATGTCCTTGTTAGACTATGGGTTCGAGTCCCAAATGAATAATTGATTAATAATGGTAATGGCCTATGCTACTCTTGAAAGTAGTGGTTGTATGACGATACCAATGAGATTCCTGGTAATTAATTGGTATAGTGGTTGTGTATGTGTAATGGGTGTTTTATTTAGGATTTAAAGCAGTATGTGTAGTAGGTCCATGGAAATGAAAGTCTAAAGGACTAACACTAGAAACCGAACTAGCCAGTGCGGGTGTATTTGTGATTGGGTGGTTCGAGTCCCCCAAATGAATACATGAATGGGAGGTTCAAGTCCTCCATAATACATGTATTGGTGCTTAAGTCACCTTGATTTTGTTGGGAGATTCGAGTCCCCCATATAGGCATATATAGTTATGGATATTCTCTAGTTCGTTCGTATAAACTCACTGGGGACCTTCCAGTTAGGGGAGAGCTAGCCTACATAGCTTGTGGGTGCCTTAATATATGACAGTTAGGCTACATATCCAGGTTAATATTTTTAAAGCTCATGCTAATCTTGTTCCCTATCCCAGCATGGTATATATATGTATATGAATGTATTTCATCGGTTATTTGTATTGGTTGATTATTTTTGAGCTATTTGAATTATATTATCTTTATCCTTGAGTTATATTCTAGCACTCAACTGCTAATCATCATTGGACGTTGTATCCTCATGCGATGCAGGGACTGGTTATACTATCACGTCTCCTGCTCAATGACTTGGATTTGAGGACAGCTTGTACTGACTTAAAGTGGTGAGATTCCCTACTTTGGAAGTCTATATTTCTTTCTTTGAGTTTCCTTATTTATTTATTGGATTAGACTTGAATAAATTTTTTGGGTATGGTCGAGGGCATGTCCAGATCAAACATTCTTGAATTGTTTTAGAAGGGCTTTGCATGGACAAACTGTGGACTTGGATATGTTATGGAATAGATATGGATTTATTATTGTTCTGTGGTTGTTGGTTTTACTTTGATGGTTGACTTGGTTGGGTGTCTTGGTTATATACCTATCCCAAAGTCATTTACAATCTAAATTATCTCTATTTTGTTATTTGTTCGGAATTCTTTCGACTCAGGGTATTGTTGGTTGGTTGGTGATCTTGGGTGTATTTATATGTCCATGCACCAATATTCACTCATAATAGGACTTGTTCAATTATTTAAATGTGTTAATCTAGTTGTGTTTTATTTGTAATTGCATAATTTAAGCTAATGGAAATGATTAGTAATGCAGGATAGATTGTTGAAGAGTTTTGGCTCTATTGAATGTATAAAAAGAAGCAAGTGATGATTGATGCTGGAGAAGGATTTTGTGGAGTGAAATGACACTGGCAATGAGCTTTGAGAGCATGCTTGAAAGGATGAAGCACATAGAGGAGCAACTAGTTGAATAATATATTTTTCCTTAGTCAAAATTCTGAGTAACAATTCCAATAAGGGACCGCGAAATAAGCATCGCGTGGACCTCTTCCAACACGATATGAAGCACGGTGTGGGGCTCTTCATATGCAATATGATGTGCGGTATAGGGCATTCCCCACTGGTCAGACCCACGCGATGCGGAGGTTATCCATGCTTAGCCAATTTTGTCCGACTGTAGAAGAAGCACTTAAACACAATTAGGATTACTTTGGAATGTACAACAGAGGCCTAAACATAGTTAATACATTTCTTAGGCTTCTTTGAACTTCATTTTTTGAATATTACCTTGTGGTATGTTTAATTGCTTGTTTTTTATGTTGAATTCAAACATAAGTGGCTAAACACCATTGTTCTGGGGTTGAGTTCGAAACATGATCACACTTTTATATTCTTTATCATAGTTTCTTGTTGTATTATCTTATGGGTTGTTCTTAATCTCTTATGCTTACTATTTTGAAGAATGGCCGACATTAGAATAAACCTATATTCCTATGTGAATCCAGGAGAAGAATCATAGGATAAAACAAAGAGTTTGAGGAGCAAGTTTCTCATTCGTTTATAAAATAAGGGATGTGAATTATCATCTATGATAGGGATATACCTAGAAGCCCTGCTTGGTTCACTTGTAGGAAGATATCTTCATGTATCTAGTGCGAATATTGCATCCCCACTCAACGATGTAGTTGTGATGTCCAATTTAGTTATAAGATTGGAGGTCGGGAGACCGTGATCATACTATAAATCCTGCGAATGAACAATTCGATAATCAAATAAACTACGATAAGAATAGAGATTTGTAAGATCATCAAAAGTGTCTTAAGCCTAGAATTCTCATCAATACTGTTTACAATCCGTACTTATGTTGCTATTGTCGCATAATGTAATTTCTTAATTATTTATATTTTACCTTGAATCTTCACAGTCATGTTAATACCTTTAAACACTTAATACATTCTTGTCAAAAACTAAAGTTGGTTGAATTGCTAGTTTCATAGTCCTCATGGGTATGATATCCAACTATTTAGTCACTATATTAGCTGTACAATCGCATGCACTTGCCTATGTATTAGAACTCCACAAGTTTTTGGCGCCGTTTACGGGGTATAGTATAAATGGTTGATCAAGCGGATCATATTACTTCAAGAATTTGATCTAGAGGTGTTGAACAAAAAGGAGTGGAGAATTAAGTGGTAGATCATCTATCATAGCTAGAGAATCGTGATCACATTGCTTATTATACACTTTGCATCCAGGAAGAGTTTCCAAATGAGAAATTGTTGGCATTTGATGTGTGTTAGATTTCTCGGTATGCAGACATTGTAAATTTTTTAGTGTGTGGGGTTTACCCTCCCGAATATACCAATCAAAAGAGAAAGAATTTGTTACATAATTCTCGAGCATATATATGGTATAAGCCCTATATTTTTTAAAAGGGTGCTGATGGAATTGTGCGTACATATATGTTCAAAACTAAATCTGAAGAAGTGCTGCAAAATGTCCTTCATCTCTGCATGGAGGCCATTATGAGGGTAAGCAAATAGCTAGAAAAGTATTGCAATTAGGTTTCTTTTGGCCAACATTGTTCAAAGATGTGGTTGCCTTTGTAAAAGGGTGTGATCAGTGTAAGCGATTAGGTACAATATCAAGGCGCCATGAGATGCCCCTAAACAACATTCGTGAGGATGAGGTATTCAATATTTGGGAGATAGATTTTATGGGCCTATTTCCACAATCTTATGGTAATTAGTATATCCTAGTGGCAGTCGATTATGTATCTAAGTGGGTAGAAGTTGTTGTCTTCCTTACGAATGATATGAGAGTTGTGATGAAGTTTATGAAGAAGTATATCTTCTCTCATTTTGGCACACCCTGAGATATTATTAGAGATGCAGGTATCCATATTATTAATACTTGGTTTTAAAAATATGTTGGCTAAATATGATGTTAGGCATAAGGTAACCATAATGTACCACCCACAAACTAGTGGTCAAGTAGAAGTCTCTAATCAATAAATCAATCAGATATTGCAGAAAACTATTAACGGCCAGTATAAAGATTGGTCGAAAAATCTAGATGTCGCACTATAGCCATATAGGATAGCCTATAATACACCTATTGGTACCTCTCTGTATCACTTGGTTTATGGGAAAGCATTCCACTTGCCTGTGGAGCTTGAGCATCAAGCTTACTAGGCTATAAAGAAACTGAATCTCGATATAAAGGCTGCTGGTGAGAAGAGGTTGTTGAAACTGCAGGAACTTGATGAGCTTTGTCTCCATGCTTATAAGAATTCTAAATTATACAAAGAAAAGACCAATCACTAGCATGATAAGCTAATTCTAAATCGAGCTTTTGAACCTAGAAAAACTGCTTTACTATTCAATTTGAGATTGGAGTTATTTCTAGGTAAGTTGAGGTCCAAGTTGTCTGGGCGGTTTGAAGTAGTGAGAATGATGTCACATAGAGTTTGTGAGCTATGGACTAAGGTGAAGACTGAGAAATTCTTGGTGAATGGTCAGAGAGTGAAGCACTATTGGGTTGATCATGGTGATCGGTACAATACGTCCATCACCTTTACTGATGAATAAAGATTTAGTTAGGCCATGCCACAATGTTACCTAAGACACTGCATGGGAGGAAACCTATGGATTTAATATAATAGTGTAGTTGTTTCTTAGTTTTTAAAAGAAAAAGAAAAAAAATAGAAACGAAATAAAAAATACAAAAAGAGATGTCGTGCCACAACCAAAACTAAGGCGCTGCGTGAGAGTCAACCCACTTTTTAATTATGTTATTTTGGTGCTTTGATTGAGTATGCAGGAATGAGAAACTCAATGGTATGAGGTAAATAAGAAGTAAGTGACACGTTGTGAAAGAAAAGCTTGTGGGTAAGTAAGAGATGTACAACAGAAAGGCAAAGGGTAAAAAAAAAAAAAAAAGAGGGAATGAAATATTCCCATAGATGAGTGAAATTTTTCCTTAGTGGAATATTTGAGTGCAACGCAATTTGCCTCGCAGCGCTCTACTCTTGCCATGCGAATTGCCTTACGTCGCTCCTATCTTCCTATGCATTATGCAACGCAACATGGACAACCTCCCAAATTGTGTAAAAATATACAACCAGCCTCATCAATCCTCTTTCCCTTTATATATTCCATTAGATTCAAATTTCCCATTCCCTTAGAAGCCTTGCCGCGCATACATTCCCATATAAAATTTTCTCCCCTAATTTATGTTATTTTTCATCTAATAACAAGCTCACAACTTATGTCCTTCAAGACTCTTAAGGTATGTTCTCATATTTTATTTTCTTGGATTCATGTGAGAGTAAGAATTAACTGATACTTAGACAATTTGAACTATACATTTATCTTGCTTGATTCTAATTGGAATTTGTTGAGTTCATTAAGAATGTTCATGCTTCCAACTAATTTTATGATGCTACATGAGTTTTGTTTGTTCCATGGTTGTGAAAATACATTAATGTCATAGTTATAGTTGAATAAACTATCTGTGGAAAGCATGCATGTGTAAACACTTTCTAGTAAAGGACTAGTTGAGTAGTGGCACATATTTGAAAGATGTGTGGAGTATATGATACACTCTAAGATAGAAACTAAGTGTGGGGTGGAGTCCAATCCTACACCACCTTAGTGTTAGCTACAACATCCTGATTTATGTGCCATTAATGTGCAATTATGTTTGAAATGATGAATGTACTTATGTAAAATTATTGAAATGGGGAAATGTATTAGTGCATGGTTGTGTGGTTCTATTGAGACAATGAAGTCTCTACCCCTTATGTTGTTTTGATGAGTTCTTCGAATTATCACTGCCATGAGAGAAATGATGGATTAAATGAATGTGTGTTTAATATTTAGAGAGGTGTGTTTATGCTAATTGTATATTGAATAGGAGAAGTCTAAGTACCCTGGTTCACTTACTTACGAACCTGTGATAGTAACTAAGTGTGGGGTGGATTTAACACTTTCTCACACTTAGTGTTTGCTAGTCCAACCAAGTTGCCTTGTTTGACTTGTTTGCAAAATTTTGTGATTATCAGACCAGATGTCTAGTCAGCAGAGCGATGGTAAGAATGTAGCTGGACCTTCTGATCCAGCATACAAAAGAAATAGACAACATGCTGATTCTGTACCCCTACATCTAACTATTCCCACATAGGCAATCTAGGAGGGATAGCATCTGATAGGTTGTGGAAGCGGGAAAAAGTTCTATGCAAATCACAAAGAGTAAAATATTCTGCAAACCAGCTCATTGATCGATCTAGTTTGTTGAGGTAATTCCCTAGTATGGTACACTTCATTGAGGAGTTACACATGAACTTCCTATTCGAGTATCCTAGTGAATGCAACTTGAGCCTTGTACGAGAATTTTATGCAAATTAGGACCCATAGGAAAGGGACTCAGACGTCAATATATAGGGTTGGGTGGTAACATTTACTACTCACTCTTTGAATGTTCTCCTAGGTACACCTTAGGTGGATGCTAAACCACTAAAGTTGATGAACATTGAACCATCTTATGTTGACATTTGATAGCTACTGTGCATCAACACTCTATGGTAGCTGGATACATCACAAAGAAAGCGGTATTCACTTGACCTTCCCCTATAATAAGATAAATAAAAAGGCCCGACGGTGGGCCAATATTATCTATGCTTAACTCGTACATAGGTTACACTTGAATAAGGTCACATGCGATAGGATATGTCTTATTTATTCCTTAATATGTGATGATATAGATTTGAATATAGGTGTTGTCATCTTCTGGGCTATGAGGAAAGCAAGGTTATATACAGGGTGTAGTTATGGTTTTGGTGGATTGTTGACGCAATTTATAAAGGTGCATGGTGTAGAGGAAGAGCACCTTGATTATAGGTCGGAAGTGAACACTTGATCGAAAGATATATCATGTACTAAGGGAGTCAATGCGACTCATGGCCCAATTTTGACTATGCCCAAGTGTCAAGCTCGAAATGATGGGATCACATCTCTTATGTATAGGCTACAGATGCTCCAGTTAAGAATAGGGGGATGCCCAGTGACACCATAAGAGATTAGAGTTATTGAGCTCGACTACCCACTTCAGATTCATGTCAAGACCATGCTACAGATTGTCTCAGACTTTCTAGAGCCAGTGGATAATGATATTCCCACAAATGAGGAGAGGAGGTTACGTGATTTAGATAAAGAGGCAGAGGAGGAAGATGATGGTGATTATGATCCAAATTTGAGAGCTGAGACATATGCTCTAAAGTGTAGTGATGACATAGATGAGATATGATCAAGGAGTTGCTCCCCACGTCATACTCAGCTTATTTTGCAAGCACTAGGACAGTGCTATATTTTAAGTGTGGGGTGGTGGAATTTCATTCCTTGTACTCTTATTGTTCTTTTTGTGTTGGATATTTTTATTTTTTTCTTTAGCGCATTGGATTGATTCATTCTAGCTATTTAGATCTATATGGTCTATAATAGTTAATATTGATGAAGTTTGTTTCGTATTAATTTGGTTTTAACTGTATTACATAATAGTAGGAGTACAAATTCTATTTTGCCTCAAGGCAATTCATTCTAGTAGATATATTGCTTGATAGTTACAAATTCTATTTTTTCCCTCAAGGAAATTCTCAATAAGTCATCATAGTTAGGTGCCCTCTCTTATGAAGGATGGATGATGAATATCTTTAGGGGTGTTGGTCGTAGGTACTGAGAAGTGATAAAAATATAATCACAGCCTTACGGAGAAATTCTTCGTGTTAGGACATGTGGTTGCTTAAATTGGAACATCATTTTTTTGAAATAGAACCATGTCATAATTTAAAAAGGAAACTAATGTAGACACTTAGTCTTAATAGGTGATATTTTTAGTTTATTGACTAAAATTTGAATTTGACAAGTGCTAGATTGGAAGCCAATGGGGAGCTGGCTTGAATCTAGCATGCACCAAGAGTGAGAGAGGTTTTTAGTTATTCTACATGCATAGTGAAGTCTAGAACTTGCTCGGTGTGTTTATGAAGAGAAATAAAGAATGATGGATGTAGGAAATGATGTAAGCACTTTTATTGATTGCAAAATTTTTAGACCTCATTTACCTACCCTTGAGTATATTCCTAGTTAGCCATGTTGAGTCTATAGCCTAATTTCTTTGGTAGCCTAATAAGTAGCCTATTCTCCTTTTGTTCATTAACCGTAATTTGATCTAAATACTTCTAAGTGCTTTAGTGAAAATGATTAAAATAAGTAGTAGAAAGTTGAATAAGGAGTATGGAGAAATTAAAAGCCCTTAAGATATCTAGGAAGTGACATGTGTAGTGATCGAGAGTGTGAAATATCAAAATGAAACAAGTGTTATAATAAGAAGTAAAATAGGAAATCTATAGGGAAAAAAAGCAGGAAAAAATGGTGAATGAATGACAATCCCACATAGTGTGTGTGTGTGTAACATGTATTATAAGAAAGGGCTAAAGCAAAAGTGGAAGGGAAGAATTTGACTATTAATTTGATGATTTAAGTGTGTAGGTTATGTACTAAAGCACTTAGGGAAATTAGTCACTATATACATAAATAGTTCCTACCCGTTTCTTAGGCTACACTACAACCTTGAAAGTCCTAGTTGATCATTCATCATACATTTGACCTAGTTGATCATTCATCATACATTTGACTACTAATAGAGTAGTAGACTAAGGGTAAACATATGGTTCATTATCTATCATGTATGAATTCTTTGCTGAGAGTAAGAGGTTTGATGTTGTTGAAATTCCCATTCTATTATATATTATTAGATTAAGTGTTAATATGGGAAATCTTCTTGTTGAGAAGGTGCATGTGGATAACAGTCATGTGACGTTTAATGTTCTCGATTAAAAAACTTTGTTGAGTTCGCAAAACATATTGGAAATTCCCTTTTGACGTAAGGTTTTTAGAACAGAGTAATCCCATATTTTTAGAAGTGAATTAACATGTTTTAAGTTGAGAGTGTTTGTTTGATGCGTGAGCTCCCAACACAAGTATTTCACTTTGGTTGTGATGATTAAGCATTATTGAATGTAGTGTTCTTTGAATTGTTCAAGGAAGAACAAGGTTTAAGTGTGGAGTGGTGATCTTGGGCATAATTATATGTCCAAGCATCAATATTCACCCATAATAGGACTTCTTCTATTAGTTAAATATGTTAATCTAGTTGTGTTTGATGTGTAATTGCATAATTTTAGATAATAGAAATGATTAGTAATGAAGGATGGATTGTTTATGAGTTTTGGGTCAATTACATGCATGACGAGAAGTGAGTGATGATTAATGCTAGAGAAGGATTTTTTGGAGTGGAAATAACACTGGAAATGAGCTTTGAGATCATTCTTGGAAGGATGAATCACGCAGAAGAGCAACTAGTTTAAGAATATATTTTGCCTTAGTCAAAATTTTGAGATTAATTCAAGTGAGGGTCCTTAAAATAGGCCTGGCACAGACCTCTTCCTACGGGATATAAGGCGCGGCGCTGGGCTCTTCCTATGAGATATGATGCACGGTGCATGGAATTCCCTACTGGTTAGACCAACTTGATGCAGTCATTATCTATGCTAGGGTAATTTCGTCCAATTATAAAATAAATACTTAAATGAAATTAGGATTACTTTTGATCGTACAGCAGACGTATAAACACTGTTAATACTTTTCTTAGAGTTCTTTGAACGTCATTAGTCAAATATTTCCTTGTGGTATGTTTAATTACTTGTTTATTTTGTTGAATTCAAACATGAGTGGCTAAACACCATTGTTCTGGGGTTGAGGCTGAAGACATGATTGTACTTTTATATTCTTTATTGTAGTTTCTTGTTGGATTATTGTATGGGTTGTTCTTAATTTCTTGTGCTCACTATTTTGATGAATGGCCACCATTATAATAAACCTATATTCCTATGTGAATCTGGAAGGAGAATCGTAGGATAAAACTAAAAGATTGAGGAGCAAGGTTCTCATTCATTTATAAATAAGGGATGTGAATTAGCATCTAGAATAGGGATATACCTAAAAGTCTTGTTTAGTTCACTTGCAAGAAGATAGCTTCATGCATCTAGTTAGATTATTGCATCCCTGCTTAACAATGTAGTTGTGATGTCCAATTTAGGTAGAAGATTAGAGGTCAAGAGAACGATATCATTCTATAAACCTTGTGAATAAACAACCCGATAATCAACTAAACTACGATAATAATAGAGATTTGTAAGATCGTCAAAAGTGTCTCAACCCTATAATTCTCATCAATATTATTTACAACCCCTGCTTACATTGATATTGTCGCATATTATTATTTCTTAATTATTTATAGTTTACCTTGAATCTTTACAATCATCTTGATACCTTTAAACACTTAATATATTCTTTTCAAAAATTAAAGTTGGTTGAATTGATAGTTGCATAGTCCTCGTGGGTACGATATCTGACTATTCTAGTCACTATATTACTTATATGATCACGTGCACTTACGTGTGCTTTAGAATGCAACAATTGGATTGACTATCGAGGGTGATGTTCGGTCCTTGTTGGACTTGAGATTCCCATTATAACAAGGCCCTGGTTCGGGTCGTGTAACCTAGCTAAGGGAAGAAGACTCTCATTGTTATGAGATCAATCATGGAATCCATAAACAAAATTACAAAATCAATCTCACAATAATAAATGGAGAAATCCCAAAGTCTTAAATTTAATGACAAACCAAGAATAATAAGATGTTTGGGAACTTAGCGCCTCTCTCTGAATTTCCTCAATAAGTGAATGAATCTCTCAATAAACTAAACAAAGCTTAAAGGGCATTTATAGATTACAAGAAATCCTAGAAATCAAATCCTAAATAAAATATGAAAACTTAACTAAATGTACATAATAAGGACTAAAAACATCATAGGAGTGCATGTAGGTTACATAGAAACCCTAGGAAATGTTTTCTAAATGATCCAAAAATGTTGAAGTTGGTGACCACTTACTTAGGCCACATACATACGGTCAGCATGTGGACCCATGTAAGTGCCAAAAAACTTTTCTAGCTCCTGCAACTCTCTAGATCATGAACTCTATCACTTATGGACCATATGTTCTACATATGTCCATATGTCGACATAGGTTATTGCAAAGTCCCCAACATCATATAGATCATTGAATTAGCTCTCCAACGATACCAATTTGGCCTTAGTCTGGGGCGAAAAGTTATGGCAAATTATTGAAGCATTGTCAACTCTCTGGATCTTCAAGTTTTGGTACATGCTTTGGTCACATATGCCCAGTAAGTGTCATATACGCCCAAAAAATCTCAAGTAAGTAGCAAAAACCTTTAATTTCCATATTTTTCATCAATTTTTCATCCAAAATCTAATTTCCAGTAAAACACTCCAAAAATACATCATATTTACCAAAATAGCCTAAGAATAATACATATTTTCATATTTTTAAGCGTCTAAAATGCTATAAATTTATAGCTCATCAACACCCTCACTTAGAGCGTTGTATGTCCTCTTGTAACATAACATAAAAAAAATAGAACACGATACTAAAAAAATAGAACACGATACTTAACTAGGAGAATCTAAGATATCCTAGGCAGTCAATCATCATCTTAAGTTAAACTCAATATTCCCCTCCTATTCGACAAGTGAAAAACAAATGTGTGTATGCACGAAGCACAAGAGTATTACACAAAGGAATCAAGTTATGGCAATTACATTAGCAAAAAACAACCATGCATATATTCAATTCACACTTACCTAAATAAGTATTCAACTTAGCAATACAGCCGATGTTCCCTCACATCAAAGAATTCCCCCTCACTCATATATGAAATTAAGCATGTCAATGTAGGGACGCTCAATAGACACTCACACTCAAAGAGAAGCTCCACTCCATATGAATAAAATACCATAGGCTTGCCCTTATTTTTGATACCTAAGCTTTTAGACAGTCAAGTCGGGATCACTATAGGACTTTTGCTTGGCTTGTAATGTAGGCTTGAGGGGCTGTTATGGTAAATATAGATATCAAGTGAATAAGCCTCCTTGGAACTACTCTATCTTTAGGGTCTCACTTATTAAATATTTTTCACTTTAATTCTACCCTTATTTCTCCATTTTTATTTTAGAGCACATTCGGGTTGGGTGTGGTTTTCTTATTCTTTCTTTTTCAACTTTTTCTCTTTTTTCTTTTTCTTTTATTTTTCTTATATTTTGCTACCACCCCAGCCTTACTTTCTTTTTCTTTTATTTATTTCCTTCTTAATACCTACTTTACATTATGCACTCCCATGATAGCCACCCTCAACTTAGGCAATTTACCTGAGTTTGTTGTGCATAATATAATACCCTATACTTTTTATAGCTTACATTCATCCCTAGAATGTCAAAGAATAATTTAAAAAGGAATAACTTTTGTTATGTATAGAATTTTCTAGATTTACACTTTTCATTGTGTGGGAAATATAATAAAATTTCCATCGATATTAAATTCGCCCAAATCCGACACTCGGTGAAAAGTTAGGGTGTTTTAGTAAGTAGTGTGCCAACTAGGCAGTCACCATGTCTTGGTGAAGAACAATTTCTATTGTCATTTTTCAATAGACCTCCATGATATTGGCACATTGAGGTGGGGTCCAATTTCCTAATTGTCAATTTCCTGTAAGCCTACGCGATTTCACCGCGTTGCGATGTTGGCAAAAATGGCATCCCAAAGGGGCACCGCTATAGCTTTACGTCGTGTTGAGTTTCCAGTTTCCAATATTCCCTTATCCAATGAGCCACCAAGATAGTGGTGCATCGTGCATCGTGCATCCTCAATTCATGAAAAACACAAGATTAAACCCATCCTAAGCCTATTATGCTCTTTATTCATTAATTATCTCTCAAAAAAAACCCTAGATCTCAAAAGCATCTTCTCCAAGAAATCTAAATCCTCCATAGTTTCTCCAAGAAAGCTCCAAATTGAGGATTCCCAAGATAAGATAATCATGAACTTATCTTTAAGAACATAATTAGGAATAAAAAAATTCAAGGTTGCTTCATCTAATCATCAACCAAGGTATGTGGAGTTCATGAACAACGATCCTTTTTCATCTTTGGGCCCAAAACTAAGTTTTAATTACAAACTCATATTATTTTGAATTATTATACATGAGTTTTAAATTAGGGTTCATGCCTATTATTCCTAATTGCAATATTATGAGATTTCAAGCATTTATGAAGTTTAATTGCATGTCTATTTCCATATTTTCATGCCTAGTGCAGTAATTTCCAGCTTTTGAGATGAATTATCATTGTTTTCATTTTCAAGCATGATTATTATGAAGTTTTGACATGAATTTGATGAATGGGTTATTAATCCCAAGTTTATATGTTGATATTTCAAGAAAGATGATGTTTTAAGCATTTTATGATCAGATTATTTATAGAATTACAATAAAGCTTTGATCTTTTAATCCTCGATTTAGCTATGGAATCCACTTTATAGAATTTCTACAGTTTACGAAATTTAGAACATCTTTATTTATAGATTTACTGAGATAGATGCATAATTGGTTTCAGAATAAACCCTTATGCTAGTCTTAAAGTAGATATCCAACAGAATAAGCATAGCAGATTAAAGAGAGTAGTATTTAGCACCGAGCGGGAAGTGTGAGATTAGCATGCCCTATCTTCATCAAAACTATAAGCCAACGTAGGTACAGACTTAGATTATCCCCATTTCTTTATGGATGATAGATTTAGCTTGTGATCGATCACATGGATAGTAGGTTATACTCCCTTGCAAGAGTATGACACCTCTCCTCAATGTGAGGTTTTCCCATTAGGGGATCGAGACATTAGACTCCATGTTAGCTCACATGGTTTATGTCGGTTAAGAGAACCTCCCTACTTGTTAATGTAAAAGAATAACAGAAATACTTTTAGAAAACTAATTGTAAAGGCTCACAGTTTTACTCAGATTATGCTTAATAGAAAGATAATAGTTACAGATTTCAACTTTTAGATTTCAGATAAAGAATTCCTTTCTACACTTAGACAGTATGATTATAGACATAACAATAGTACAACTTTCAGAACTAAATGTTATGACTTACTAGATTTATAAAGCAAGAGTTTTTATTCATGATTTCAGATTTTAGTATTTCAGATATTCTAGCTTATGTGAGTCATTTACATTTAGCATGCATTATTTTACAAATTATGATGATGAGAGAATGTTTTACTTATCCATTCACCCTCATATACTTAGTACATCCTCAAAGTACTGATCCATATATACGTCTATGTTCTACATTGTCTCATAATGTAGGTTCAAGTGCTTAGTATCAGCAGCGTAAGTAGTTCAAGCATCTCCATCTATATCTGACAGTTGGTGAGTCCTCATAGTTGGGGGACTTATTCATTCAAATTTTGCAGCTTATTAGTTATATAATTTAACATTCTTTTCAGACAATTTGAATTAGCTAGGGTTAGTCCTAGTAACTCTCTAGTTATTAGTAGTAGAGGCTTGCTAGACTGCTAGTTCTAATTTAGATTATTCAGTATTGGTGTTACAGAGATTACATTTATATTATTCTTAGATATTTTAGTTAGTGTTTTGAATTTAGTATGACTTATGTCTATGTTTCCTTTATTATGAGATCCATTATTATAAGATCCAGACTCAGTAGTAGACAGACAGGGTTAGCTTAAGGCTACTCGTAGACTTAAGTGCTGTGTGAAGTTCTTGGACTAGGTTTTGGGGAGTTAAAAACTTGGTATCAGAGGCTAAGGGTTTAAGAGTCCTAGGGAGTTAGACAAGCCACATTACGTAGAGTCTTGATAATGGGTGTAAAGTTCACCATATTTATGAGCAATAGGCTACGGGGCATTCTTAGGAAATCATCTACTTTTTCTGTGATCTATCATGCTTACAGTATCTCATATCTATCTGTTGTTAACTCGTTCTCTTACGTGACAGTTGAATATGCCTCCTCGTCAAGATAATGCCCACAAAAATGGTAACCAAACACCATAACCTGTTGATCCTTTGAATAGAAATGTATCCTATGCTGAGTTTTGGGCTGCCTTTCAGGTGTTGGCCCAGGTAGTGACTGCTAATATTCAAGGCAACCATCAGGCTACAGTCCCACTTTAGCAGAATGGGGATTTAGCAGTAACTAGAATCAGAAACTTCATGAGAATAAATCCACCAAAATTTTTTGGGTCGAAAGCAGGTGAGGATCCGCAGCTTTATTTAGATGGGGTGAAGAAGATCACCCAGATTATGCATGTTTCTGAAGAGGATAGTGTAGATTTAGCATCCTATAGATTGAAGAATATAGCATATGATTGGGTAGTGATGTGGAAGAATGGTAGAGGTGAGAATGCAACTCATATGAGTTGGCAGGTATTTCAAGATGCTTTTCTAGACAGAGTCTTTCTAGATAAGATAAGGGAAGATAAGATAGAAGAGTTTCTAAATTTGACGTAGGCCTCGATGACAGTGAAGGAGTACTTCCTTAAGTTCAACTAGTTGTCTAAGTATGCTCCTGATATGATGGTTGATCCTAGGGCAAGTATGAGCAACTTTGTTACTGGAGTGTCTAGCTTGGTATTCAAGGTGTGTAAGAAGGCTTATTGGAGACACGGATCTTGCTAGATTGATGATTTATGCTCAATAGTTTGGGGCATAGAAGTTGAAGAAAAGAGAAAGAGAAAGTAAGAAGGCTAAAACAGGGCAGTTTAAGTATGGCCAAGTTAGGTCTCATGGGGGAAATTGTTCGCATTTTCAAAATTGTTCATCTATGTCAGGACCATCTTCAACTAGTGCTCCCACTCCCAGAGCTAGACAAGAGTAATGGGTTAAGTCTTCTATGTCCAGATCCTAGAATATTATGAGTCGTAAGCCCAGTTATCCTCCATGTACTAGGTGTGGTAAGAATCATCCTGGTGAGTGCTTGGTTGCGGTAAGTTAGGTCATGGTATTAGATATTGTCAACATGCTAAGTAGGGAAATAGGGATGTTCATCCCCATACTTAGGCTACTAGTGCACCAGCTCCTTCAGGTCGCCCAATTCCTCCTCTGAGCATATCATCCAGTACCGATGGCAGTCAACGGCAGAATTAGTTTTATGCTTTACCATCCCATCAAGAGAAAGAATATTCTCCATATGTTGTTACTGGTATTGTTCGTGTCATTTATCTTGATGTTTGTGTTGTTAGACCTTGGGTCAAGTTTTTCTTTGTGACCTCATTAGTTGCAGTAAATTTTGAAATAGGTTCTAAAAATATCCCTAAGCCCTTCTTGGTTTCTACTCTAGTAGGGGAGTCAGTCATTGCTAAACAAATTTATAGAAAGTGTCCTAGCACTGTCCTTCCTAAAGTCATGTTAGCAGACTTAATAGAGTTAGATATGGTTGACTATGATCTTATTTTTGGTATGTATTAGCTCGATTCCTATTATTCTTTTATAGATTGTCGCACTCGAATGGTGAAGTTTTAGTTTCCAGATGATCCAGTCTTTGAGTGGAAAGGAAATTTAGTGTCTCCCAAAAGTCATTTCATATCTTATTTTAAAGCCAGAAAGTTGATCTCCAAAAGGTGTATCTATCATCTTTTTTGAGTCAAAGATACTACGTCTGAGACTCCAGCAGTTTAATCAGTCAGTGTAGTTAATGAGTTTCCTGATGTCTTTCTCAAAGATTTGTCAGGGGTACCTCTTAATAAGGAAATAGAATTTAGGATGGACCTTCTTTCAGATACTCTACCCATCTTAATACCTCTATATTAAATGGCTCTCATCTAGCTTAAAGAGTTAAAAGAGCAACTCAGAGATCTTTAAGATAAAGGTTTCATAAGGCCAAGTGTTTCTCCATAGGGCACTCCCATCCTATTCATGCGGAAGAAAGATGTTTCTTTGCAGATGTGCATTAACTATCATGAATTTAATAAAGTAACTGTCAAAAACAAATATCCTCTTCCTAGAATTAATGACTTATTTGACCAACTTCAAGGTGCAAGTTATTTCTCAAAGATAGACCTTAGATTCGGCTATCATCAGCTTAAAGTAAGGGAATATAATATTCCAAAGACAGTTTTCAGAACTCATTATAGTCATTTTGAGTTTCTAGTCATGTCCTTCAGGCTAAACAATGCCCTAGCAGCCTTCATGGACTTGATGAATAGAGTGTGTTCAAACAGTATCTGGACATGTTTGTTATAGTTTTTATAGATTATATCCTTGTCTACTCTCGTAGTGAGGATGATCATGTAGACCATATTAGAATTATGTTGCAAGCTCTTAGAGATCACCAGTTGTTCACCAAATTCAGTAAGTCTTACACAGCTGAAGATTGTGCTAAGTTATACCTTAGAGAGTTGGTAATATTGCATAGTAACTCCTTTGTGCATCATCTCAGATAGGGGTACTCAGTTTACCTTTCAGTTTTGGAAAGCCTTTCAGATGGCTCTTGGTACCCAAGTTTATCTTAGTTCAACTTTTCATCCACAAACAGATGGCCAGGCAGAAAAGACCATTCAGACTCTATAGTACATGTTGAGGGCATGTGTTCTCGATTTCAAAGGTAGTTAGGATGACCATTTGCCATTGATTGAGTTCGCTTATAATAACAGTTATCATGCTAGTATTCAAATGGCTCTGTTTGAGGCTCTTTATGGGTGAAGATGTTAATCACTAGTTGGTTTGTTCAAAGTGGGTGAGGCCACTTTCATTGGGCCAAACATGGTGTTTAAAGGAATGAAGAAAGTTCAGTTGATTAGAGAAAGATTGAAAGTAGCCCAGAGTCGTCAAAAATCTTATGCAGACGTAAGAAGAAGAGATTTTGAGTTTAAGGTTGATGATCTAGTGTATTTGAAAGTTTCACCCATAAAAGGGGTGTAGAGATTTGGTAGAACGGGGAAGCTTACTCCCGATATATAGGTCCCTTCCGGATTTTGAGCTGTGTGGGAAAGGTGGCGTACGAGCTTGATCTACCCCCAGATTTATCCTTAGTTCATCCAGTATTCCATGTGTCCTTGTTGAATAAGAACATGGACGATTCAGCCATTATAGTTCCTCTAGAGAGTAGCAGATTCAGAATAGCCTTTCTTATGAAGAAGTTCCAGTAGATATCCTTGATCATCAGATTCATAGACTAAGGAACAAAGAAGTTTCCTTGGTCAAAGTTTTGTGGCGAAATCAGTCCGTTGAGGGTGCTACTTGGGAAGCAGAAGTAGACACGCATACCAAGTATCCTCATCTCTTCTCCACGAACTCAGATTCAGCTGAAGGTAATAGTTTTCCTTCATTCAGCTCTTTTCCAATTTCAGATTCAGCCATTTAGCTATTCTCATGTAAATTCATGCACTCACAGATCAATTCAGTAGCTCATTATGTTAAGAATCAGTCTTTCAGTTTATTTAGTTGTGCATAGTAGCTTGTAGCCTCAGATTCCTTAGTATTCTTAGCTTAACAAGCCACATTCGAGGACGAATGTTCCCAAGGGGAGATATTATAATACCCTATACTTTTCCTAACTTAAATTCATCCCTAAAATGTAAAATATTAGCTTTAAAAATTAATAAATTTTGTTATGTATAGAATTTTACAGATTTAGACTTTCCATCGATAAGCTAAATTCGCCCAAATCTGACACTCGGTGAAGAAGTTAGGGCATTTTAGTAAGTAGTGTGCCAACTGGGAAGTCATCACATCACGGTGAAGGAAAATTTCATAATTGTCATTTTCCAGTGGACATATGCAATATTGGCGAATCACAGAGGGGTCCCATTTCCCAATTTTCAATTTTTAGTAAGCCTACGCGATTTTATTGCATAGCGATAATGGCCAAAATGGCATTCCAAAGGGGCATCGCGATAGCTCCGCATCGCGTTGACTTTCCAGTTCCTAATTGTCCCTTATCCAGTGAGCCACCATGATAGTGGCACATCGCGGTGGCCTATTAAATTGGGATTTTTATTTTCTTTTTCCAGTTTTGTTTAGAAGTTTAAAGGGGGTATTTTGGTCTATTCCCAAGCCCCCAATTCATGAATAACACAAGATTAAACCCATCCAAATCCTATTATGCTCTTTATTTCTACAGTTTAAAAAATTCAAAACAACTTTATTTATAGATTTACTAAGATAGATACATAATTGGTTTCAGAATAAACCCTTATGTTAGACTTAAAGTGGATTTCCAACAGAATGAGCATAGTAGATTAAAGAGAGTAGTATTTAGCACTGAGCGAGAAGTGTGAGATTAGTGTACCCTATCTTCCACAGAACTATGAGCCAATGTCGGTACAAACTTAGATTATCCCCATTTCTATATAGATGACAAATTTAGCTTTTGTCGATCACATGGATAGTAGGTTATACTCCCTGGCAAAAGTATGACACCTCTCCCCAACGTGAGGTTTTCCCCTTAGGGGAATGAGAAGTTGGGCTCCATGTTAGCTCACATGGTTTATTTTGGCTAAGAGAACCTCCCTGCTAGTTAAAGTAAAAGAATAACAAAAAGGATTTTAGAAAACTAAGTGTAAAGGCTCGCAGTTTTACTCTGATTATGCTTTGAAGAAAGATAATCGTTACAGATTTCATCATTTATATTTCAGATATAGAAGTGAGTCTTTTATACACTTAGATAGTATGATTAGAGATAGAACAATATTACAGCTTTCAGAACTAAATGTTATGACTCACTAGATTTATAAAGTATGAGTTGTTATTCATGATTTCAGATTTTAATATTTCAGATATTCCAGCTTATGTGAGTCATTTACATTTAGCATGCATTATTTTACAAATTATGATGATGAGATAATGTTTTAATTATGCAGTCACCCCCATATACTCAATACATTCTCAAAGTACTGATCCACATATGTGTCTATGTGCTACATTGTCTAATAATATAGCTTCAGGTGCTCAGTATCAGCAGCGTGAGTAGATCAAGCATCTCTATCTACATCCAATAGTTAGTGAGTCCTCATAGTTTTAGGACTTATTCGTTCAGATTTTGCAGCTTATTCGTTTATATGATGCAACATTCTTTTCAGACAATTCGAGTTAGTTGGGGGTTTGTCCTAGTAACTCTCTAGTTATTAGTAGTAGAGGCTTGTCAGACTACTAGTTTTGATTTAAATTATTCAGTATTGATGTTACAAACATTAAATTTAGATTATTCTTAGATATTTCAGTCAGTTTTTTACATTTTATATGATTTTTATGTCTATGTTTCCCTTATTATGAGATCCAGACTCCGTAGTAGGCAGACAGGATTAGCTTAAGGTTACTCGTAGTCTTGAGCACTGTGTGATATTCCTGGACCAGGTTTTGGGGCGTTACACATAATATCCAAAGAGGACTAAGGCCAAAATAGGTTTATTTTAACACAAATGGGATGGTGAAAGGTGAAAACAAAGAAATAGGCTATAGGGATCAAAATAGGAATCAAGGGATACTATTTCACAATAGGGAGGTCATTTAGGCTAAAAGTGGACTAGAATTAAAACAACCTATGATCCTTTTCTAACCAACTATCCTGAAACCTAGGTAAGTCCAAGAGAGAAAGTTCTGAATTTAACACACAAAGGCAACTAAGATAGTATCTCATACCTACATGGCATATGACTATGTCATAAGTTATTACCTATCCAATTTATGTAATTGTTATCAAACATTACCATGTCCCTATTCCTAATGCCATTAAGATTCACAATAGTCACATATATATATATATATCATACTGGTCAAAAACAAGCTATTGAAGTGGTATAATTGTCAACAAATTATATCAACTGCCTTAGATACTTATTTTTCTCCTAGTTAAATGACACAATATGAAACAAAACACAGTACTCCTAAACATGTCGGCTCTACTAAGAACAGGACTCTAGGGAAAGAGGCATACCAAGAAAAATCTCAAGAGGACATTATGGCCTACAAGTATCCCCACCCACAACTTAAAATCATGCATTGTCCCCAAGGCATTGAACTGCTACAAAAAAAAAGAGGTAGAAATATACCTATGGAACCATAAGTACGGAGATCTAACGTCAATCAAACAAATAAGAATACAAACAACATAGTACCTTGGGTTGCCTCCCAAGTAACGCTTGATTTCACGTCGAGGTATGACTGAACTTGATTTGGTTCTCATACTTTTGCAACAATCCCATGGGTACCTTGATTACTCAAAATTCATCAAGATATCCTACTAGTTAGCCTCTAGTTTTCTTTTTCCAAATTAAACTTATGAACTGCACCCCTAATTGTTCTTCTGAGTTATTATTATGCTCATGGGGTGGAGGTAGAAAAATAAAGGACCTAACAAATAGTTGTGGCATGTTGTACTTCTTGTCTCTTACATGAGTAATGTAGTTCTATGATTTTTGCTCAGCAACTTCAAGAATATAGACATATGTTTCCTCCTCCTTGCACGTTTCTTCATGCTTGGATGGCTTGATCAAGCACTAATTATCCAAACACAATGTGGAAAAATTCTTCAAATGAGGTTCAATATTGCCCAACTCAAGAATTTCATCGTTCTTTACACCCCGCATAACTCTAGTATTCTCTCCTTAAGTGTGACACTATCCATAGAAGTATGAGATATTTTTACTCCTCTAATTTTAGCTCCTCCTATTGGCTTTTTAGAAATTTTAAAGTCTCACATCACCAATAACTAGGTTGTTGGACATTACACTATAACTTTTGCATCCAATTCTACTTGTAAGTGGTGAATATCCAAGCCAAACCATTAAACCTTTTGAATAAGCTCTTGATTTACTTTTATCAGGAGCGCCAACATGTTAAGAATGCTCTCATTTTGTTCCAATAAAATATTTCTCATGCTCTGCAGTAATGCACCATATCAAAAAAAAAGGATCAATAAATAAAGAGTCATCATCACTCCATACTTTCTCTGGCCGAGTTGTCATCCCAAGAAGAGTGGGCAATAAAACAAGCAAATCAAAAGAAAATAAAAGATAATAACTCTAACAACTTTAATTAAGAACTCCAAAACTGTATTTCCCGGTAATGGCACCAATTTTTTATAACGCCTAAACAACCCCTCCTTAAAAGGACAAAGCGGTCATTGTCAAATATAGTATCCCAACTAGGTTGGGGTCGATCTCATAGGGAATATATTATAAATCCTTCTCTAACTTGTTGAAATCACCGTGTGATGCAAAGAGGTAAAAAAGGAAGATTTGCTGAAATAGTAAAATAGAAAAGAATTGGTTGCTCTTGGTTGTAAATAATCTAAGATGAACACTAGGTTTGTGTTCCCCCTGTCTTTTCAACTCCAAAAATTTATCATGCACCATTGAACTATTCTATTACCTTGAATGCGGAATCTGATAAGTTAAATACCATCAACAATCTTTTGGACTAGTTGATAGATTTCACCCTTTATATTTTGAGTCTCAAGATATCGCCTTACTAAACCTTATCCTAGATCCCAGTTAACTATTACCATTAAGGTCTTTAGTTATTAGATGACAGTTAACGATCTTACTTAGATAATACCTATTAGCGTGTATCAATGGTTAATCTTCAAATTACTATTGTGATCTACTTTTCTTAGTCATTAGTCCTCTTTTGGAGTAAGTAGCATCAATCTAGGAGGGATTTTAATGTTGGCCACCACTAAGAAATCAAGAAGAATGAAAAAAACCACCACATGCGAGAATATTTATTTAGAATGACTTGGCACTTCCTCTACTTTTTTTATTTGCTAGGGTTCCCACAACCTTCGCTAAGGAAATTAGCCTCTCATAGTTATAAGATCAATCATGTAATCCATAGACAAAATTACAAAATAAATGTTAAAATAATAAGTGGAGAAATTCCAAAGTCTTAAATTAAATATCAAACCAAGAACAATAAGATGTTTGTGAAATTTTCCCCAAAGGGCCTCTCTCTGAATTGCCTCAATAAGTGAATGAATCTCTCTCAATAAACTAAAAAAATCTTAAAGGGTATTTATAGATTAAAAGAAACCCTAGAAATCAAATCCTACATAAAGTAGAAAAGTTTAACTAAATGTACATAATAAGGACTAAAAATATCATAGGAGTGCCGGTAGGTTACATGGAAACCCTAGGAAATGTTTTTGATATGATCAAAAAATGTTGAAGTTGGTGGCCACTTACTTAGGCCTTATATGGGCTGTATGTACCATATACAATTTGCATATGGACCCAGGTAAGTGCAAAAGAACTTTTCTATCTCCTGCAACTTTCTAGATCATGAACTCTGTCACATACCTTAGTTATATATGGAGCGTATGTGCTACATAATGAGTAGTGATTTTACCACTTATTTGCACTTAAATTTCTTCATATTACCTCGCTTTGAATGAATAAATAAGACATAATTATGATTAAATGCACTAATATTCACTCTTTATTGGCATAAAATAGAGGGGATTGAAAGATGAAGATTGGAACTTAAAATGATCAAAAAAGGAGCAATACATTGCAACTAAAGACCTGGAGCAGAAGGGTCTTAGTTACCACAGTCATGGTCTACTGACCACAATTACAGCAATTAAGTAAGTTCAATCAACTACGATTGCATAAGTCTATCACAGTCATGGAGGCCTCGGTCGCAGGCAAGCTGATTTGATTGTGGCTTAGTATAAGATTTTAGCCCAAGGAAGAATCTTGAATTTCAAGTGGCTGATCCTAATTTTGACAAAAGGACTCAAACCCTAGAATTATGGGGGATATTGCATCTTTCCAATTTTTAGGTTTTATCTCTTAAGTTCATAGCCTCCATACTTGGAGAAGAAAATATTGTATAAATTTTTGGTGAAGAATACATTGGAAACCTTCTAAGTTGAGGAATAACTCACTTCCATTGTTTATTTGTGGGAGTGCAAAGTTTGAAGTAACATTCACTTAAGCTTCAATAAATTATTTCAATGGATATTATGGGTATATCTTTGCTTATTTATCTTATGTGTAGCTAGATCTCTCTCTTGGGGTTATGTGTGAATAAGGATTTAAGTGTGTGTGGTTTGTTATTGTTAGCCTCTATTTAGTAGTTCATATTGATGGATTTTTCATTGTTATGCTAACTTGGTTGGGATTTGTGGGTGAAAGCCCCAAATACCCACATGGGTTTGATGGTTGAAAACTCCAAGCTCTAGAAATATCATAGCCATCTTCGAAAGAAGGGTTTTGGGTGAAATTTAGGAATCTACATCATCCTTTAAAAAGGTATATGGAAACTAAACCAATGGTAGACAATTGTTTGTGCAGTTTGCTAATCTATCACAATCTTAGACATAAAGGTAGTTGTGAATTCAACTACACCATGGGTGTCATCCTATAAATAGGGATGCGTAGATTGGGGTACGGTTACCAATTGTTGAACACACCTATTAAGTATTCAAAAAAATCAATGGGTTAAATCTTAGTGTTTTTTTAAAAGCATCAAAACCTATAACCGAACCTACCCACAGTTGATCTACTAATATTGAAGTTAATTATTGGCATCGACATGTTACATCTCCTAGTAATACATAATCCCAAGATTCGTGATTAATCTTATGAAAATTCTAATTATTTGTAGCACTGAATTTATACTAGAAAACCCCAAAAAGAAACATTAGTATAGACTCCTATCTCCCCAATTTTTATCTTCTTGTAATATTGGTTTGAATTTAACTTGTATCTATTATTTTGAATTAACTTGATTGCCACTTAAATATCTCCTCATATATTTGACCCCAACTCCATTGTTGGGTAAATATATTGACGATGACCGCCTTGTACTTTAATTGATGTATAAGTTGAGCGTTATAAAAAATGGCATAGTTGCCGGGGAACAATTGGTATGTTAAGTTAGTTTGGAATTTTAGATTACTTGCTTGAATTCAACTTGTAAATATTTGTTTGTGATTTGCTTTTGTAGGTAGATTTTTATTTTATTTTACTTTTCCCTATGGCATCTTCCGACAAGTATAATATCGGTAGTCGGGAATTCTATCTTGATGACCCATGTCCAATTTATGACGGACCACACTTTAGGATAGATTGTAACTATGCTATTTGGAGAGATATGGATCCACCATCTCAATCCTATAGGGAGTATAGGTTCTCTTTATGTAGTGGTTGAGATAGACATTGGGATGACTGTCTAAATGCCCCTCTCCCCTGTTATGGTAATCGGGTTGCTAGTTCTTTTAATAAGCTTGATCTTATGATGAGAAGAAGGAAGAGGAATATACCAAGTCTAATAGCTTTGACACAAGGCAACTAGATATTTTTGATTGGGTAGATACAACGGGGGAGAATATTTAAGACATGCAACGAGAGGCATAAGGATGGAAAAGTGTCATAATGAAGGAAATGGGCAAAGAAGAAAAGCTTGAAATGATTATTACCTTACCCATTTCCCAAGAAAAGGTTTATCTGGAAGAGAAACCAAGATATGATGATGATCTAGGTATCAAAGATCCTATGTAATTTACCAATCTACCAAATCAAATGAGGAATAAGAAGCCAAAATAAAAGGAATGGTGTTGGAGTCTCAAGAAGAATCAAGGCAAATCTCTTATGATGACTCTAGCTCATTTCGAGGTAAAGACGCTTTGGATGAAGCAATTCTGAAATTAGGGTTTAGACCTCATTCAACCCACTTTTCAACATTGTGTCTTAAGGATGTGATAAGAATCTATCCACCAAGACAAATGATGGATTGTGGGGAGATAGAGTAAGATTCTTACATTTTGGAACTTGATATTCTGAAAGAGAAAATGGAACCCTATCCATCAAAGGACAAGGAACACAACTTCCTAATCACAAAGAGTTTTCTATTGATGCGCTTACCTTTACTCACAGAGCTAGTCGAAAAGTTTGATGTGAAGTTGGGTAAAAGGTTTAAGCCTTCAAAATGGTGGATCAAAGCTTGCTAGCCATGTCCTCACATATTCCAAGTTTTTTCTTAGAATATTTCAATATTTTGTCCCTCTATCTCTCATTTAATATAGAACAAAAGTTGGGACAAAGATTCAAATCTTCTAAGTTGAAACATAAAAGGAAATAGTGGAGGCATCGTGCCATAAAGTTAAACTAAGAACTCGATGGGAGGCACCCCACATGCCACAATAATTGGCCCATATCCTTTTGATTTTACGTAATAGAGTAGAATTTTATTTTTATTTTCAAGCATGAAAAATTCATGAAATATTGGTACTAGGAGGAATGTTGATTAAATATGAAAGGAGAAATGTGTGAGATTGGCATGTTAGGATCAAACAGTGGAGTGCTAGAGACCCAATTTTGGTCTCAGTTACCATGATTTTGGTCTGTGCCACCATGATTGTGGTGGTCGCATGACCGCAATTGCAAAACTAGGACTGCAATTGCAGTTAAATTGGATTTAAAAGACCATCCGAATGCCATTTTCCACATGCCTCTTTTTTAAATTTACTCAAATTCTCTCCAAATTTTTTCTTTGTCTTGAGTATCCAAGTTTCATATCAACTTATTTTCATCATAAATTTTAGTATGTGTCTTAATTTCTTCATTCTTAATTTGATTACATTCTTAGAACCTATAGTTTAGGGAAAGGCCTAAAATTTCATTTTCAATAATAAATGTATGTTTGATTGTGATTGTTGTGTGGTTATCTATTATAGTTAGTGTACACACCAATAAGGAAGTCTTGAGTACTCAGAATTAGGCCTACAAAGTTCTTAATAAGAAGTGAGCACCATGTGTTCGATTTAATGTCCCAATGAGTTCAATTTCTCTTCTTTCATGTTTGGGGCCATAATCACACATTCTAGGCTTAAATTCCTTATTTGTCATATTGATATGCCTAGTTGAAATAAAGAATTGGGTCAAAATTTTATTTGAGCATTGTGCAGAATTTGTTGACTAAGGTCTCAGGTACCTCGATTGTATTTTTGATAATCGTGATCGTGGCACCACGGTCGTAGTCAATGTTCTGCGATCGCCATACCCAAAGGCGGTGTCTATAGAAACCAAAATTTTTCCACATCCATTTTTGCCCCAAAACTCTTTATAACACTGCCACCTGATCTTATATGTTTGATCTAGCATGTTCTTTGTATGATAATACTAATGATAGGCTGAGTTGAATTAGTTACAGGTTCTAAACCTCAAAGATGGGAGATTTTGACGACATCAGGTTCATGGTCGCACAATACCAACACTATTACTATGCAGATTTCCATGGGATTAAGTTATTTCCTAAAAGGGGTATTAGCGTAGATAAGGTGGAGGAAAAGCTCCCAGAATTCCATGTTCGACTCACTGTGACCTAGTGGATTTGCTTTTCCCCAGAAACCTACTATGCAAATAAGCACTGGGTGAGTGAGTTCTACGTGAACCTCGGCATATTTTCCTCAGAAACCCAGTAATGATAATTCAGGGTAAGCAAGTGAAATTTAGAGTGGAGCAGATTAATAAGGTGTACGGGCTCCCAGATGCTGACATGAAGGAGTTTTATGCCAAAGCATATGAGCCAAGGACCTGGATAGAAAGTATTCTGTATCATGGAAAAAGGAGTTCACTGGGCCACTAACAAAAATGATATTCTAATGAATGACTTCAAGGCAAAGGCCAGGCTATGGCTAAACATCATCTATAGCAGAGTCTCGCCATGCACTTATATGACCATTATTACAGACACAAGAGCTCAGGTGGTGGCTTGTCTTCTATCTGCATTGAATATAGTAGAAGTTGTAATCTCGGAGTGGAAGTACTTCAAGTACTATGGAGGTACTCATATTCTCATTTCTTCCCTAATCACTGGTTATGTAGGAGGGTAAAAGTGGAGAAGTATGCTGCAAACACCTAGGTGCAACTCGGTTCCCTCATCTGCACACTCAAATTTTAGGGTGGGGGTATCCCAGGCCATAGCAAGAAAAGAAAGATGGACTCTAGCAAATCAACCCAAGAGGTCACAGATTCATGTAGACCTTCATCAGCCAACCCCCTCAATGACATTTCAAGTCAGAAGGGGTGATTAGGGAGCTACTGTAGATTTCCTCAGGGATCGAAGATCCCTCCACTGCCCATTATTCATATGTATTATATTAAGATTATGAGAAGTACATGGCAAAACTACAGAAAGAGGGTGTCATAGCAGATAGTTTAGAGAGCGCCTATTCAACCTTAGCTGTCTCTTACAAGGACCTCAAGAAGTCACATGAGAAGATGTGAAAATAAAGAAAAAAAAAGGATAAATTATTCAAAAGGATATGGAAATGGGTGAAGGGCATCTTCAAGTTTCTCAAACCTAACCACCAACTACCTACAACAAGGTTGGATAATGAGGACGAGGCTCTATCTGAGTGGTCTGCTAATGATGTTGTGCGTGATGGTCCGGAGTCAGCAGGAGATTATAGCTCTTAATGCAGATATAGGGAGACCCTTCTTACTCTTGCTATATTTCACATGTAGCGAGGACACTGTATTTCTTTAAGTTGGGGGTTCCCCCAGATTTGTATTGCTTTGATTAATGGTAGATATTTTATGCTATTTTTGTTGACATTTTGGATACTATTGTTGGGTACTCTGATGGTGCCCACGTTTTATTATTTATCATGTTTTTCTTTTTACTTTAGTTTTATTTTGATGTTGGTGATGCAGGACTAGCTTTGCCCAATGATAGATTGAGTGATGAAATTCTTAAGGATAAAGGGTCGTGTTTGGGTTTTAAGACATAGATACAGCGGAAGTCTGAATACTCATTGCCTAAATTCTTGAATGCAAGGAAAGTCTGAGCACCTGTGGCTATGAAAATTATAAATTTGGGGTCATATTTTACACCATTGGTAAAGCCTGAGTAACCATATAGTTTGCCCATTTTTAGCTAAAAGGTGAGTCTAAGACTTTGGTGGTAGCCATAATTTAGCAAATTGAGTGTTGTGCTAATTCAAAACAAGAACCCCTTCCATCTAAAATTTTTGAAAAAAATCAAGGGCATGGATGTAAGCAATGTTGTACCAAAACATTTTCTTTTTTTGTGGCTCCATAAGTTTTTGACTTATGAATAGAAATATATACTCCAAAATTGTCTCTAACGAGAGGAACATTTGAGATCCTTTGGCAAATTTAGCATGCCATGTGTAGAGAGCTATTTGCATTCATCTCTTGTATACTTGTGTTATCTAGAACTTTCCCTATTAGTCTTTAAAAACTAATTTTGATTGTACTTAGTTGGAGAAATAATCTTAGGACCTCTTTGTGATTTTGGAAACCACTTTATCCTTAAAAAGCCTGTCTAAGCATGCATGTCATCCCTAGTTACCCACTTTTAACCTTTAGACCTTTCTTTGGCAAACGTATTATAAGCCGTGAACCATTCCTTTTATCTATTTTTTGAACCATATCCTCCTTGAACTTGAAAATGCAACTTGACGCTAAAATCCTAAGTTAGGGGTTGTAAAAATTGGTGGAAGTAAGTTTTGGACCATAAAGCTGTAAGTGAAATGCCCAATATGCTTTAGCATTATACGCAAATAAATAGTAAATAGAACAAATCCAACAATGTAATAAATTGCACGAAAGTGGCAAGAAAAAAATGAAAGAAATGGGTGAACAAAGGAAGCAAAAAGCAGGCAAGATAAAAGACAGAAAATAAAAAAAAGTGGTCCATGGTGAAAAAGGCGGATTGAATATGGTGACGTGAATGTTCAAGGAATGGTGTAACCATGTTGTTCTAAAATAATATCCTACCCTAGCCCGAACCTACGTTACAAGCTTAGAAAGCCCTTTGAGATCTCCTACCATTTACTTTGTTTATTGTGGTGATTGAAAATAGGGGCAAGCCCATGGTATGATACTTATTGCATAGAGAATTCTTTTGTAAGGGAGAGTGGTTTTGCACTTAAAATTCCTTGTTGCATATTTGGTAGTTTGATGTGTGGAACTCTCTTTCTTGTGATGTTGGCATGTGAACAAGTTGAGGTGGATTATTGTGTCATCTCCCGAACAATAAAGCAAGAGGAGTATAGATTAATTGTAGTAAAAAAGAAGCCATTTCTAGAGTATTAGTTCTTATTTCTTGGTTTCTCTTTAAAGTCTTATGCATCCTTAGATATTGCAATTTTATAATAAGGGTTGTAGTGAAACTAGCCGAGCACATGTGTAATAAGCTACTTGTGCTGATGACTAAAGTTAAGGTCATTGTGATCTTTAAGGCATAAAGTCTGGGCTTGATGATTGTGTTTCATAGTAAGAGGTAGTGTTGCTTGAGGACAAGCAATAGCTTTAAGTTAGGGGTGCTGATGAGTGGTGATTTTACCAGTTATTCTCACTCAACATTCATGTATATTAACTTATTTTGAATGAACAAATGAGACGTAATTATGATCAAATGCACTAATATCAACTGTTTGCAGGAATAGAGTTGAGGGGATAAAAAGATGTAGATTTAAGCTTAAAATGATCAAAAAGGGAGCAAGATAGTGCAGTTAAAGACCAGGAGCAGAAGGGCCTCAGTTACTGCAGTTACGGTCTGCTGACCGCGATTGCGAAATTCAAATAGGGGCAATCAATTGCTGTCGCGTAAGTCTATCATGGTCACAGTCTAGGTAATGCGATTGCATCTTAGCAAAAGAGTTTAGCCCAAGGAAAAATCTGTAAATACACGTGGTTGATCCCAATTTTGACAAAAAGACTCAAGCCCTAGAATTATGGGGGATATTGCATCTTCCCAATTTTTATGTTTTATCTCTTGAGTTCATAGCCTCCATACTTTGAGAAGAAAATATTGTATAAATTTTTGTTGAAGAATACATTGGAAACCTTCTAAGTTGAGGAATAACTCACTTCTATTGTTTATTTGTGGGAGTGCAAAGTTTGAAGTAACATTCACTTAAGCTTCAATAAATCATTTTAATGGACATTATTGGTATATCTTTTCTTATTTATCTTATGTGTAGCTAGATCTCCCTCTTGGGATTATGTGTAAATAGGGATTTAAGTGTGTGTGGTTTATTATTGTTAGCCTCTATTAGTAGTTCATATTGATGGGTTTAATCATTGTTATGCTAACTTTGTTGGGATTTGTAGGTGATATCCCCAAATTCCCACATGGATTTGATGGGTGAAAACTCCAAGCTCTAGAAAGCTCATAGCCATCTTTGAAAGAAGGGTTTTGGGTGAACTTCAGGAATCCATATCATCCTTGAAAGAGGGATGTGAAAACCAAAGTAATGGTAGAATTTTGTATGTGTAGTTTGACAATCTAATACTATCTTAGACATAAGGGTGGTTGTGAAGTTAACTACACCATGGGTGTCATCCTAGAAATAGGGATGCCTAGATTGGGGTTTGGTTACAAATTGTTGAACACACTCGTTAGGTATTTGAAAGAATCAATTTGTGAAAGTTTAGTGTTTTGTTGAAAGACTAGCTTCAAAACTTATAACCGAACCTACCCATAAATCTACTAATTTTGAAGTTAATCATTAGCATCCATATGTCACTTCCCTTAGTAATACATAATCCCAATATCCGTGCTTAGTTGTTTGAAAACTCTAATTATTTGTAGCCCCAAATTTATACTAGAAAAAACTAAAAAGAAACATTGGTATAGACTCATATCTCCCCCACTTTTATCTTCTTGTAATATTGGTTTGAATTTAACTTGTATCTTTTATTTTAAATTAACTTGATTGCCACTCACATTGTTCTTCGTGGATTTGATCCCGACTCCAAAGTTAGGTAAATATATTAATGGCGACCGTCTTGCACTTAAATTGACGTGTAAGTTAAGCATTATCAATCTATATAGAATATATGTGGACATAGGTAAGTTCAAAGTCGCTACCATCTCATATAAAATTGAATTATCTTTCCAACAATATCAATTTTGACTTAATTCGATATCGAGGTGAAATATTATGGCCAAATTACTGAAGCACTGTCAACTCTCTAGATCTTCATATTCTGGTACATGCTTTGGTCACATATGCCTGGTAAGTGCCATATACACCCAACAATGCTCAAGTAAGTAGCCAAAAACTTTAATTTTTATTTTTTCATCAATTTGGCATCCAAACCTAATTTCCTACAAAACACTCCAAAAACACATCATATCTAACAAACAGCCTAAGAATCATGCATATATTCATAGTTTTAAGTGGTTAAAATGCTATAAATTTATAGCACATCAACCCCTACCCCAAAATAAATGCCATGTTATGTATCCACTATACGAAATCACAAAAAAATATAAAAACTAGGTTAAAGGACATACTTATGGTGCAATAGACACCTTTCATACTTTATTCAATAAGTGTTGCAGATGGGACTATAACGACTTGAATATTTGGTGATTTTTGTGAAATATTTATTTCTGAAATACCCTTCTCCATAGTTGTTGTGTGGTACTTTGAAGTATGGCGATTATTGGCACAGTTCCTGGTGCATTTTAATGTGATTTACTTAAAATTATGGTTTTTGGTGGCTTGAGAAGCCATGTAGTTGACTTCAGCCAATATTTATTGATATGTGCATCGGATGGCAAAACGTACAATGCCAGTAGAATAGGGACATCAATTTTAGGTTGGTAGCATGGTTGATGTGATTTTTTGGCTTTTATATCTCATCTTGACCCTTGGTTGAAAAGTTCTAAAATTGAATTTCGAGGGTAAAATTTATGAAAACGACATTTTTATGAAAATTTAATATTGCCATTGATTTTAGACCATTGAATTTGATAGGATAGAATATTTCATTTGTATTTATGGGATTGGAATTCCAAGTCTCCACAGCTAGTGCACCAGCATGCATCTGCTAAAGCGCCACTTTGGTCACTTTAATGGCTAGCGCTAAAGCGCCATTTGGTTGCTTGAAAGGCCAGCTACCATTTGGAGCAAGTTCACTTTAGCGGCCCTCGTCCACTTTAGCAGACTGGTTCACTTAGTGGATACCGCTAAAGCGGTGACCGCTAAAGTGGCTAGTCGACCGGTTTTAGTGGTACATGACCTGGATATAAAGAATCTTTTTCTCTTTTTCTTCACTATTTTTGTGACTTACAGCTTAGGGCTTCACGATTGTATGCAATTATTTCCATTTCTAAGTTGGGGTAAGCTCCAAAACACCTATTTCAATTACTCTTCTTCAATTTAATTATTTAAATCTTATTTAAGTGTGGATTTAAAAAGAGAAAATTGGAGATTTCATCCCAAAAGTTTTGAAAGTTGTATTTCTTTTATTTAAACTCGTTTTCACTTGCATGAGCTTCTAATCTTATAATTATCATTTTTCTCTCAATTTCATCTTCAAAAAAACTTTGAATCTTAATTTAAGATGGATTTCGAGGATCTTTGCTGGTAAAGTTTTAAAATTATTTTCATTTAATTTAACCTCATTTTTAATTTTTTTCTCTTGGATTTTCAGCTTATGGAGAATATGTTTCTAAAATAAATTTATGATTTTACCTTTCATTTTCAAAAACCTGTTTTGAGGGTTCATTTTGACCCTGACTCAAAAATAGGAAATATGGATATTGTTGGCTTTCTTTTGACTCAAAGATTCTATATTTCTATGTTTTAGTTGGTTTCGGGTACATTCATATGAGAAAGGCTCCGAATTAAAGGTTTTTGGACTGATTTTCATCATTCGAGGTAGATTATGCTTAACTTTCTTCAGATCGGTCTGGGTAGTTAATGTTAATACAAAATCATGTTAAGAGTGTGGGAACTAATCATGAAAATGGCTTTATTATTATGTTGTGCCCTGTGAGGGCTTATATATTGATGTTATTTTGTAGTTTGGAACATTATTTGCTAAGTGTGACCATGTAAGGTCCTATATGATGTATTTGGCCTTGTATATGTGAAATTCGTTGTATCTTATTTGATGAAAAATACTAATATGGTATTAATGGTACATTTTTAATATACTTCATTTTATTATCATATGGATTATGCTGGATTCAAGGATAGTTGAATTAATGAGTGGATTTGTTTTACTTGGTTGGTATATTAGAATGATATGGATATTCTCATCTTGGTTGGTTGTGAGAATTACATCCTTATATCATATTCATTCATGAAATTTTAGTACCACTGTGGAAATACTGAAAACAGTGGCTTTTTTGATAGAAATGTTACATCTTAAAAACCTTATATCGATATATGTGTTGGAGAGAAGCTATGGATATTGAAATTGGATGTCAGTTATATAGGTTTGATAAACCCCCCATGGGTCCTACGTCGGGAAGCTTTAACTCCGTAGGTGTATATGAAGATTGTGTCACAACCTAGTGCATCATATTATTATCATTATCATCAACTCCATTGCATTTGTATTTCCTTATACTTTTTCTGTGATGTATTATCTTCTTAATGTGATACCTGCCTATGTGTATTTCTTCTTTCATACTTGTATATGAGATATATGTATACTTGTATTCTTCTCTCATATTGTTATGGTGTATGTGAATATTATAGAACTGTTAGCAAAGACAGTGTGGGCTACCATTTAGATAATTTTTTGTTATAAGTGATGTACCCTTAGCGTATATTTGTATGCTTTATGTTCTACTTTTCTCAGTCGGTTTATGATACCTACTGAATACAAGTGTACTGTACTCACCCCTACTGCACCTTTTTAGCGTAGATCCTGGTTTGAGTACGCCTCATGGTAGTTGATTTGGATGATATTTTAGAGCTATTAGAGGTAGCGGTCAAATTCTTGTTTTCATAATTGCCTACTACCTTTTTAAATTTAGACTATGTCTTTATTTGTATTTAGAGATAGAGTTTTTCCTATTTTGGATATCTTATGTATTTAAATATCAAGTTGTACAAGTTATGTACTTATATTGTGAGACCAGGTCTTAGGATTTGGTTTGGTATTATTGAATATGTATTTCCATTTTTACTATAAATATGTGTGGTTCGACTCTGATCTAGAAGTCTTGCCTTAGGTATTGAAATCTTCTTTCTCAATTTATATCAGTTTTGATGAGAGGCTTACTTGTCAAGGATTCCCATGACAAGTGCCATCATAACTTTTAAGTCATGGCTAATAGGTATCTGAGCAGCCACGTTCATTGGTCTCAATAGTGTAAGAACAAGGAACATAATGGAGTCTCGCGGATCTGTATGTAGACGTCTGTGTCTATCTTTGAGAGGCTATAGGATGTCTTGGAGAAAATTCCCTTATTTTGTTCCTTATCATGTGGATTCTTCACACCTTTTGTTCTACTTCATATTTCACTCTTTCTGCACAGATGGTAATGACCAGATCTCATGAGGTTTGAGATGTTGAGCCTTCATCCGAGGAGAAAGGCCAATCTGAAGGGCAATTTACGAGCTGTGGATGGGCTTGAGGTAGTGTACGGGCACATAGATATGCCCCATCTAGGAGTAGTGCTAGGGAATCTCCCTTGAGCATCATGTTAAGTATGTTAGGGAGATTTTAGAGGTCACACTTCTCGTGGCAAGGATTTTAGGTTTTCATCGGTATTATGGTAGACCAGTGAAGCAGCCTTTTATAATTAACTGATGACATAAACATGAACGCGTGAGAAATACATGCATGAATACATAAAGTGGAACTGGGGTCGTGACAATACAGAATACTGATGTACTAACATCTAAGTTTACTAATATTGGGATATTGAATAACTAGGTCTATTGATGATATGAATTATGAAGTTTACAGGTAACCATATCTGAGGCTACTGGTACTATAATACTGATAACTGATAACTGAGTATACTAATACTGAGAAACTATCTGAGCTTTTTACTGGACTGAGTGACAGTATTTGATAGTCCTGAATCTGAACAACTATCTGAGTTCTAGACTGAACTGGATGACTGTATCTAACAGTCCTAATTCTGATTGAACTAGCTGAGTACCATACTGAGTTGAGCAACTGTATCTGACAGTCCCGATATCTATAGAACTTAGCTGAGTTCTATTACTGAGACAGAATTTGAAACTGAGATTATGGGAGGTAATCATCTAACTGACATGTCCCGAATCTAAATTGGTGGGGTCCAACCTGTAACCCCAGCTGGAAAGGTGTCAGACCATGCCACGGGTAAACATGAGCTATTAGTAAAACCTCTCTGAAAGGGAGCTCTTCCATCAACCCCTCCTATAAGGAAAATTCAAAGAAGATGAATAGTCCCTAGACTCGTAGGGGTACATCTCGACCTACGCAGACTACGTAGTTTTGGAACACAATGATTTCTTCTAAGGATCACATCCTCTACTGACTGACAGGTAAGCCCTCATCCTTGGGTTCACTCGGTAATGAATCTACTCCCAACTGAAAAGAAACTAAACAGATTTAACTAAACAAAACTGTTACTGATCGTATTATATAACTGATTTGAACTGGGTTCACTAAATTTTGTTGACTAATGAAATACTACTAAGATCTGATAAATGACTGGGATTGCTGAGATTACAAAGATTATAGAGATTACTGATATTGCTAAGATCACTGAGTTTACTGAGATTACTGAGGTTACTAAGTAGGACTAGACTGATACTGAATTCACTGAATTTTCCTGAGTCATGAGACTAGCTGAATTCTAATGATCATGACTTGACTGAGAGCATCATGAAAACTAACACTGGCTCTAGGCACACAGCTAAATTTTCGGGTACAAGTACCCCCAGGACTTAATAGCATGAAACTGACAAGACTTGACACTTCTTGAACACGTGACCAATATCAACAATTCATCATACAATAAGTTAGGGATTTCATGAAGCACATGGTTATCATATTTTTTACATGGATAGGAATGCATATAATCATGTCATAATTTCATACTCATGAGCATTCCAACTAACATCTACAATACACATCAATAGCATGGGAGTCATTTGAACATAAGGGTAAAACATGTATTTGTCATTTAGCTCACAATTAAGCTATAATGCATAATTTCTATTCTCTTAGGAATTTTATCAAACACCATACATGCACCACTTAGGGCATAGGCATAATCATCAAATTAACACACCATAACCAACTAAGTTCATAGTTTTCAACTTGCATGCTAACATAGTTTTATAAAATAAATAAAGGTTCCAATTTGGGAATCGTACAACAACAACTACATGAACATAATCAATTCATAACATGAATATCAGAATTCATAGTTTATAACTTGATTCTTGGGCTTCATGGACGGAAGGAATCCATGAATGAACACTATGCATACCTTAGTTCTTTATTGTACAAAGATTGACGGAGAGATTCTTGAATTTGAGTATTGAATTTGAATCCTTAATTGAAAACCTTAACTTTTTTTTGAGAGAAACTTGAGAGAGACTCTATATTTTGGTTGAACTGGGGCTAAATCCCGTGTTTCAGACTTATATAGGGGTGGGAAATTGACCCTTTTGCCCTTAAAAATACAGATATTTAATGACTAAAACTGGTCATCGACGCTATTATTGACGCGGCACGTTGATGACATTGATGCAATAGTCGACGCATCGCGTCATCATCTCGTCGAGTCTCTGTGTTTTGACCCTGGCAACCTGTAACAATATCAACCAACGTGATTGTCAATGAGGTACGCCAAGATCTCTTTGGTCCACTATTTTGGGATTCTGAACGTGGTCTAAACAAGTTCCAAAAAATCAAAAACTTGTCCGGGAACACCTGTTGACCTTCCTGATCATGAATTAATGAAAATATAAACCACTTCAGAATATTATGATCGCGAAATAAAATTGCGAACTTTTGAAGGCCAAAATAAACTAAGTCTAGAAACTTAGCTTTTATTTTCCAAGTATGGAACCCCCTTAACAAACATAAATGGACTGAATTAAGCTTAGAATTTTGCAGGGTCTTATAATATCTCTCCCTTGAGAACATTAGTCCTCAAATAAGACTGACTGGGATGGGGGAAATGACAAGCTAAAGTACATGCTGAATATGAACAACTAAAACATATGTACATGACTAACATCACTGATTTGCTGAGATTTGTTCAGAGCATGCATAACTAAAGCATGATTTCATGACTGGCATGACTGATAAGCTGAATATATTATATTAAACATGCATATATGATGCATGACTACATGACTGATCTGACACATAAATGCATGACTGAATATGCAAGGTTAATTGATACCAAGTTTATCATGGAAATCTGAGCATGAAACTAGATAAGTTCAAGTAAAACTGTTTCCTTAAACTGAAAATGCTAATGAGCCTAAAATTAATTACTAGATATGCATGAGCGAAAATACGTGAATGTAATTGAGTCTAGAACGTGATACATAAGATGGATATCATGATCTAAACTAAGTACCTTGAATACGTGGCTTACGGCTGAGATCGGAGTTTGAGGGTCAACTCATAACTACTCCCTACCCCAAACTGGATTCATTATGACAAAATAACGGCATATTTATGTCATGAAGGTTCAGTGAATTATAGTGTATCTCTCTTTTCGGATACTATGTCCCTTGAAAAATACTGGACTGACTTTGCTGAGATACTGAGGAAAATTGGGGTGATGCACAAGGCATATAGGAACTGAATCGTGACTGATTATTAGAAGCGTAGCATAAGTTATGAGCTGCATGACCTGAGTCTAGAATTTTTGTGTTCATAGGACATGATTCGTAACACTGAGTGAGCTGGGATTCCTCGTACTAGGAACTTGAAACACATACGATTCTATGGAAAGTGTGAATATAAGCTGGGTTCACAAAATTATGACATGATACATGTGTAAGTATCATGATCATTGAAGTACAAGACTTCTTATTGGGATAGGAATGGGTCTGGAATCATCTTCCTTTACTAGTTTCCTACCCATACTGGTATTACTACTAGAACCTGAAGGCCTAGCTTTCTGAGGGACCATAACTGGACAGTTCCTGTATACCTGTCAGGCTATAATAGACTGACCCACTGGGTGGAGACTGAGAAAGGCCCTATTAACATTTGGTCTAACCTTAAAGTTACAAAAGAAAAGGAAGCTCTTGAATCAGAAGAAGTGTAAACATGTAAATGAGAGGTCTGTAACATACCAGTGACTACTTTAGGAGAACATTCTTGATATTTTTGAGAATAAAGTGCATAGAGTTTGTTTGGGCGTTGCCTACTGATAGCGCTAGAATTAGCACCCTACTGATTTAGGCGGCCGGACTGAGCTGAAGAACGACCGTGTTGACTTTGAGGACCGGGCTTAGGATAGTCTCAAACCTTGTAACCTGACTCGCCACATCCGAAACACACATTACTGCCTGCTCTACATACACCCTTATGATACTTACCACACTCTTCACAAAGTGAATGAGTGCGAATAATGCTTGCACTATTCTGGGATTTGGAGCTTGGCGCCCCATACCTATGGTCATTATTGAGCTCTGGTACTGGTGCACTAGCTGAAGAAGGAAATAGAACTAAAAGCTTCTGACTATACTGAGAACGGTTACCACCCTGCGACCCTGGTTGAGAAAAACTATAACTACCTGTTCTGGCTCTCTTATTCTCTCTTTCCTTCTTCTTAAGTTTCTGCTCTTCAATCTATTGATCATGGACCATAATTCTAAATATGTCCATTTCCTTAATCAACATCGCAGTCCTGCACTCCTTAACCATTCTACCTGAAATCCCAAACACAAACTTACTCATTCTGGATCTACTTTCTGCTACTACATGGGGAGTGTACCTAGCTAACTGGGTGAACTTGGGGGAGTATTATTTCATACTCATGCTACTTTGTCTGAGATTTATGAACTCTAACACTTTGGTTTCTTTTTGCTCTAGGGGAAAGAATCTATCTAGGAAGGCCGTAGCAAACTCTTCCCATTCTATGAGCTCTACATCTATACCCCTGTCTACCTTCCAGTATTTAAACCACGTATGTTCTACATCTTATAGTTAATAGGTGGCTAACTCGACACTCTCACTGGAAGTCACTCCCATGATATCTGTGACTTTCTGAACCCAGTCGAGGAACTCCTATGGATTTTCTTCGGACTTAGAACCAAAGAATAGGGGAGGATTCATTCGGGTAAAGTCTCGAATCCTGGCTGCAGCTGAATTAGCCACTGGGTTGGCCAGAATAATAGCTGGCCATTTATTCTGAGCTGTGACTGAATTAGCTAGAGTAGTGGATAGAGTCCTGAATTATGCATGGGAAATATGTTCGTCTAGGGGATCTACCTGAACGGGCTAAGGTGCTGCCTAATTACCAGTTCTTCTTTTGCTTACCCCTTTGGGAGGCATGTTCTGTAAATGAAAGAAAGAGTGGATTAGACTGGGAGTTAAATTGATCTTATGCTCACTAGAACAACATGAATATTGAAAGAGGGGAAACAGTTCCTAAAACATCTCAGAGCCTCCTGTCCATAAGTGTGGTGCACAACACACCCATGCACAAGACTTTACTATATGCGGCTTTTCAGACTTCCTAGGACACTATTGAACCTTAGGCTCCGATACCATGTTTGTAATGCCCTAAATCTGGTACTCAAAATGCTACATGATGCTTATGACCCCGAAGAACCACAAGCTAACCCATGACTGATATCTATAACTGAGCACTGAATAATAAACTATAAATATGAGGAATATAAGTTGTAAGGACAAAAGGTTCAAAACTGAACTAACACTGAATATAAAATATGTATGTAATGGGGTATAACAATACCAAAAACTGAAATAAATTATCTGAAATATGTTATAGTCTAAAAGCCTCTAAACTTTCTGAAATCTGTGGAGTTAATGGATATGTCCCCAACTAACTCCGATCTACTGGAATAATAAAGTAATAAAATAATCATGATATCCTTGAATGATGAGGACTCACTATTAGTCTGGCTGCTGAACATCTAATCTACTAAAGATGCTCAGAAGCCCGGGCTTCTAAACCTATGGTATTAAACACCATAGCACAAATGCGGCAGTATGATTGAATATACTGATATGCAAGTGAGGTAAGCTGAATGCAAGGATTCATTTTCATGAAAAATAATAACTGACTGATGACATGAACATGAACGCATAAGAAATACATGCATGAATACATAAACTGGAACTGGGGGTCGTGACAATACTAAATATTGATGTACTCACATTTGAGTTTACTAATACTGGGATACTAAATAACTAGGTCTATTGATGATATGAATTATAAAGTTTACAGGTAACCGATATCTGAGGTTACAGGTACTATAATACTGATAACTGAGTATACTGATATAAAGAAACTATCTGACTTCTTTACTAGACTGAGTGACTGTATTTGATAGTCCTGAATCTGAACAACTATCTAAGTTCTAGACTAAACTGGATGACTGTAACTGACAGTCCTGATTCTGATGGAACTAACTGAGTACCGTATTAAGCTAAGTGATTGTATCTGATAGTCCAGATATCTTTAGAACTGAACTAAGTTCTATTACTGAGACTGAATTTGAAACTGAGACTGTGGAAGGTAATTATCTAAACGGCATGCCCCGAATCTAAACTGGTGGGGTCCAACCTGTAACTCCAGCTGGAAAGGTGTCAGTACCGTGCCATAGGTAAGCCTCTCTGGCTGTGAGTAAACCCTCTCTAATGGGGAGCTCTTCCGTCAACCCCTCCTGTAAGGAAAACTCAAAGGAGATGAATAGTCCATAGACTCGTAGGGGTACATCTCGACCTATGCTGGCTACATAGTTCTGGAAAGTAAGGATTTCTTCTAAGGATCACACCCTCTACTTACTAACAGGTGAGCCCTCATCCTTGGGTTCACTCGGTACTGAATCCTACTCCCAACTAAAAAGACACTGAACTGATTTAACTGAACTAAACTGTTACTGATCGTACTGTATAACTGATTTGAACTAGGTTCACTAAATTCTGTTGACTGACGGAATACGACTTAGATCTGATAATTGAACGGGATTACTGAGATTATGATGATTATATAGATTACTGATATTACTGAGATCACTGAGGTTACTGAGATTACTGAGGTTACTGAGTAGGACTCGATTGATACTGAATTCACTGAATTTTCCTAAGTCATGAGAATGACTGAATTCTAATGATCATGACTTGACTGAGAGTATCATGAAAACTGACATTGGGTCTAGGAACACAGCTAAATTGTCGGGTACAAGTACCCCCAGGACTTAATAGCATAAAACTGACAAAACTTGACACTTCTTAATACGTGACCAATATCAACAATTCATCATACAATAAGTTTGGGATTTCATGAAGCACATGGTTATCATAATATTTTACATGGATAGGAATGCATATAATCATGTCATAATTTCATAAACTAACATCATGAGCATTCCAACTAACATCTACAATGCACATCAATAGCATAGGAGTCATTTGAACATAAGGGTAAAACATGTATTTGTCGTTTAGCTCACAATTAAGCTATAATGCATAATTTCTATTCTCTTAGGCATTTTATCAAACACCATACATGCATCACTTAGGGCATAGGCATAATCATCAAATTAACACACCATAACCAACTAAGTTCATAGTTTTCAACTTGCATGCTAACATAGTTTTATAAAATAAATAAAGGTTCCAATTTGGGAATCGTACAACAACAACTACATGAACATAATCAATTCATAACATGAATATCAGAATTCATAGTTTATAACTTGATTCTTAGGCTTCATGGATGAAAGGAATCCATGAATGAACACTATGCATACCTTAGTTCTTAATTGTACAAAGATTGACGGAGAAATTCTTGAATTTGAGTATTGAATTTGAATTCTTAATTAAAAACCCTAACTTGTTCTTGAGAGAAACTTGAGAGAGACACTATGTTTTGGTTGAATTGGGGCTAAATCACGTGTTTTAGGCTTATATAGGGGTGCAAAATTGACCCTTTTGCCCTTAAAAATATAGACTTTTATTGACTGAAGTGGGCATCGATGCTATTATTGATGCGGTATGTCGATGCCATCGACACAATAGTCGATGCATCACGCCTTCATCGCGGCGAGTCTCAGTACTTTGACCCTAGCAACCTGAAACAATATCAACCAACATGATTGGAGATACGGCACGCTAAGATCGCGTTGGTTCACTATTTTGGGATTTCGAACATGATCTAAACGAGTTTTGAAAAATTTAAAACTTGTCCGAAAACACCTATTGACCTTCCTGATCATGAATTAATGGAAATATATACCACTTAAGAATGCTAAGATCGCAAAATGAGATTGCAAAATTTCGAAGGCCAAAATAAACTAAGTCTGGACACTTAGCTTGAATTTTCTAAGTATGGGACCCCCTTAACAAGCATAAATGGACTGAATTAAGCTTAGGATTTTGCTGGGTCTTACAGACATGGTCTGGCCCATCTTAAAACTAATTTCCCAAGTTTGGGTACATAGACATTTTATGTCCTGTCGGCCAAACTAATGCCACTCAATGGCCATTGGGTCATTTCAGCCATTTTCGGCCTTTTTCAACTTAGGTCATTCGGCCCTTTTCTAAAAATGTTTCAGTTTTGTTTTGCTACAATCATTTTAACCAAAAAATATTATGTTTTTTTATTTTATAAAAACTATAATTAAATATAATTATATAAAAATATATAATTATTAAATAGAATTTGTATCAATATAAGTTAAATGTATGAAAACTGTGCAAAATATGTTTAATAATTACAATTAAATATAATTGTATAAAAATAGTATAATTATTATAAAGAATATGTACCTATATACGATATACGTATAAAAATTATATAGTTATATCAAATACATATATGTATAAAGGATAGATAAAACAATGTATATGTATAAAATATAGATAAAACAATGTATAGAATATGTATAGAAACTATATAATTGATATATAAAATACATATCTATAGAATGTGTATAAAAACTGTGTATCTGTTGTATAAAATATATATTCAAATAATAATTGCAGCAAAAGGTCATATCGAATGTGTATAAAATTGTATAATTGTTTTATAGAATGTGTAAGAAAATCGTACAAGTATTGTATAGAATGTGTATCAAAACTATATAATTGTATAGAAATTATATAACTGCATAAAAGCTGCATCATTATTGTATAAAATATGTATCTAAATAATTATCTATAAATGTACATTATTTATATATTTATAAATGTGGTATAGGACTGTATCAATACAGTATAAAGACTGTATCAATATTCGTATAGGGACTATATCGATATGGTATAAGGATTGTGTCAATATATTATAGTATATGGCCTTTTTTGTGTATGATGTGTATAGGAATTATAAAATTGTTATAAAATATATGTGTGTGTATGCGCGCATATGTGTAGGATGTGCATACAAATTATATCATTATTACATAAATATAAACATATACTTGTATCACTATTGTATTAGATTGTATAGAATTAGATAGGTATTGTATTATTCCAATATAATACAATTAAAAGAATAAATTTTTAAAAAAATAAAGGGGCTGCAAAAAAATATACAAAACCAGTAAAAAAATACATATAAGAGGAAAGTTTTTTTTTAAAATAAAAAATGAAGTAGAAAAAAAAAATTAATAAAAATGGAGCATTAAAAATAGAGAAGAACCAGTAAGTTAAAAAAAAAGAATCAGGGAAAGTTCTTTAAAAAATAAAGTGAAACAACGGACAAAGGCCCAAGGCTACAATTTGGAAATGACAAAATCAATTGCTAAATTAATTGACATTGGAAATTAAATAATAAAATAAAATAAAAACGACCCCCGCCCCCACCCCACCCCTAAAAAAAAAAAGCAATAGCAGCCAACCAAAGACCAAAATGACTGTTTTTTTGGAATTGCCAAAATCATTGACCATTTTGATGGAATTAATTTTGGTTGAATGGTCATTTAAGCGTTTATGCCAATTATAGGCTTATTAAGGACCAACAATAAGGATAGTTAAAATTCTAGTCCCCAAAGTATACTTACACGACAAATCTTTTGTTGATCCCTAATTCTCTCTTTCGATTTTATGTTAGAGAAGAGAAAAAATCTATTCCGTAATATTGTCAATAGTCGGTGCCTAAAGCTCAGGAGCCTTTTTTTTAAAATTTTTTATTTATTATTTTTTTTGCTTTTTGGGGTAGGGGAAGGGAAATGGGGAGGGGATTACAATATGGGAAATCGAACCCTCACCAATAAGGTGGAAATTCAGGTAACTAACCAACTAAACTACTAAGATTCCCCTAAAGCTCAGGAGTCGTTAGTAGGGAGATTATTTTCCTAATCCATGCATTGTCAATAGCCGGTCTCTAGAGCCGTCAGTATGGGTCGGGCCCGTTGGATCGGCCCAACCCGGCCTGCAATTTGATGAAATTGGGCTTCAGTTCTTGCAGTCCATTTAAGAACAGGGCTTTTTAACCTGGCCCTAATAAGTCCATGGCAGGTGGGGCTTGAGCAATGTGGGTTGCGCTAGCCCGTGGGCCAGATCGTAAGTCAAATACATGAAACTATTTGATTGCTTATTAGTATTTTTATTTGGCTTAAAGGATATCATGTCAAAAGTTATTTAATTTCGCTATTAGGAGTATATTTTGGGGTGTTGGAGACTTGATTAACAAGTATTAACACTATGTAATATTGTCTGATAATATTTATGTTTATTAATAATCTAAAACTAAATTATAAAATATTATTTTTTTTAAAAGTGGGCTAGCCCGAGAAGCCCACAGCCCACAGAGTAATGTTGTGGGCTTGGAATTTTTTGGTACATCATTTTGATGGGCCAGCCCAACCTGGCCCGTCTTGAAATTTTTTGGTCGATCATTTTGATGGGCCAGCCCAACCTGGCCCGTCAAACTCAAAGTCAGTGTGGGCTAGCCCAGATGGACTAGGTCGGCCCGTATTGACAGCTCTACCGGTCTCTAAAGCTCTTAGGAGCCATTGGTAGGGAGATTATTTTCCTAATCCATGTATTAAATATGGGATAAATTAATACAATGTTTGATAGCAAATAAAGAGCAATGTATAATTAATACATGGATTAGTTATACATCCTATATGGTATTATAGGGTGTATAACTAATACATCCAATTTGGTGGGATTAGTAATCAAGGATTACAATTCATGGATAAATATGAATAAAGGCAAAAATGTCCTCAAATTATTTTAAATGTACTCCAAATCTTTTTTAATTTATTCAACATGAGTTATTTCTTTTCAATTTCAAGATGATAATATGACTCCAAATAACTTTAATCGTAAAAAAAAAACTACTTCATTAACTTAAAAATACTTATTGGTCAAAGCCAAAAAATAAATTGCATGATTACATAAAGCTTAAATTTTGTAATAGAATATATCACCAATAAATATTTTTTCTTAGATTTAATATTTTACAGAACACATTCTTATGTTACAGTGATTCAATTGTTTTATTCAAAAGTTACACGTGCCCTCCTTCAACTTAAGAACACTACAAAGTGAGAACAACAAACAAATAAAGAAAAGATTAAAAAAAAATCTGGCAAGTGATTAAATTTTAAAATTTCAAGTAAGTTATTACTATAGCTATATTGTTAATTTTTTTTAAAAAAAAAGAATAATAAAACTTTGCAAAGTAAATATACAAAGTTATTGTATATTGAGGGTATTTTTGTAAACAAATAATATTTTAAAAAAATAAATAAATACATAACGTTTTCAATATATCAAATCAAACACTGCATAAAAAATAATTTCAGCATTACTAATTTCAATATTATTAATTACAACACTACTAATCTCATTATTTCTAATACACCCTATTCAATATTATCTTATTCAGTCTACCAAAGCACCCATTTTGATTTTAGGGCAGAGTAATCTTATACTACTAGAAAAGAATGTTTTTTTATGGTTCTATCTTATGGAATTGTTTTAGGGGTAAATTTCATCCATGGTCATTTAACATTGTATCTATTACGTAAAAGTCATTTTTCTTTTATTCATTTCATTTATGGTCACTTAACTTTATATCTGTTATGCAAAAATCACTTTTCTTTCATTCATTACACAAAAGTCATTTAAATTTACTTCGACCATCACAAAAGTCACTATAATCGAATTTTACAATAATTCCATCGAAAAAATGGTGTGGCAACCTTAATTCGTTCTTAATCTTAATTTAAGTAAATATATAATATATTACTTATATCTTGACACTTTTTATATGTGCATGACCCAATTTTTCTTATGAATTATTTAATAAAAGAATATCAATTTCTTAATAGATTAGATTACCCAATAAAGATTATTTTCATTAAAAAAAATTGGTTGATATTTCTATGAAATATTGCATTAGTCTATCAAAAAGGTGCATCGAAAAAGAGTGATAAACAAGATAAATTCTTCAAAATATATAAAATAGAAATATATATATATATATATATATGATATTCTTTTAAAAAAATATTTTAATTCTTTGAAGATAAATCAACATGCTAAAGATAGTTTTAAAATAAAATCTTTCTAATAGTGTCATTGAATAAGTATTATCAGAATTTGTACAAATAATGTTATATTAACAGTTTTTTTAGTAAAAGTTATAAAATATAAATACTTTAATAGACAAAAAATTATAGGATATCTAATTTTAATATTTACCAATTAAATTAATTAAATAATATTTAATTTATCAAAAATTAAATATTATAATAAAAAATTTTAAGAGAATTAATCAATTAGTCAAACAATTAAAAATATAAAGACAAACTCAATAAATAGAGTAGTTTATTATATTATTATGATATACCGAATGCAAAGGCCGAAGTGGCAAGAAAAAGAATGTATACAAAAAATAATGTTATCAACTACATGTCACAATTTTAGAGGGTGAAAATTAATTTTATCAACTACATGCCATAATATTAGAGAAAAAAATAATTTACCAACACATGTCTCAACTTTAGAGGATTTTAAGAATATATAGTATAATTTTATTTCATAAAAATACCAATCAATTTTTTTTTTTATGAAAATAGTCTTCACTAGGTAGCCTAAACTATTGAGAAATCCATATTCTTCCGTTATATAATCCATAAGGAAAATCCGGTTAGAAACATATAAAAAATGTCAAGATATGTGCAATGTATTGTATTCTATTAAATTAAAATTAAGAGCTAAATAAGGTTGTCACTTCATTTTTTTGGTGGGATTATTGGAAAATCTGGCCGTAGTGACTTTTGTGATGGCCTGAATAAAGTAAAATGACTTTTATGTAATGAATAAAAGAAAAGTGACTTTTGTACACAAAGTTAAATGACCATGAATGAAATGAATAAAAGAAAAATAACTTTTGCATAATAGATACAAAGTTAAGTTACCATGAATGAAATTTACCCATTGTCTTAGACACATAGTGGTTCTTTTAACCTAGTTTAATTTATTTTTGCATTTGCTTGTTTTCTTGTTGATGTCTGTATTCAAGAAAGAGAATTTTGAGTTTTGAGTAAAAAATATAGTTACTTCTAGGGAAAAGGCATCGTTTCCATCCCAAACTATACCTGAAAAGTCAAAGCCACACCTAAATTATACTAGTGACCTATTACACACCTAAACTATAAAAAAAGTGAAACTATTTACACCCTGTCAGGCTACCACCACTTGCATGTGGTGTAGTGTTTTAAACGCACTGCCACGTCAGTAAAAAATATCACTTTTTTATAGTTAAGGTGTGTAATAGGTCACTTATATAGTTTAGGTGTTGATTCGACTTTTCGATTATAGTTTGGGGTGGAAACGATGCATTTTTCCTGAATGTTTTTAGCCATTTACTTTTGTTATTTAATAGGCTGGATGCACCTAAAATAAGTGTAACACACGTGCCTTAGAATGGGGGTCGCGGGGAGGTAATAATATCACTTTTATATAGTTAAAGTGTGTAATAAGTTACTTATATAATTTAGGCGTGGTTTAGACTTTTCTTGTATAGTATAGGGTGAAAATGATGTCTTTTCCCTTACTTCTATTGATAGATACGGGTGGAAATTTTTTTTTTTTTAATCATAGAAATCTTCAATAGACAACTTTATCTCAAAACCATTAATTTCATCTTTCAACCTATTTGACCAGCGTTAATGTGACTTGGTAATTTGCTGGTGTTTTTCTCCCTTTCTGCTTTTTTCTATCTCTACTTCTTGTTCTTCGTAGAATTTTTTAATACCTTTAGTTACCATCTCCACTGTATTGCTTGTACATTGTTTCTAATCCAATTATATCAGCAACCTGCATGTATTCGTATATACTACTAAATATGGTGTTCTACCCTTAAAGCTGGAATTTAATGACTTGATCATTTTCTGGGAGTTAGGCTTATTTTAGTTTCTTGTAGTCGATCAAACAACTTATTTCAGTTTGCGTACATTTTACTCTCCCCAGATCCCACTATGTGGTAATATACTGGGTTTGTTATTGTTGTAATCTAAAGCTACATTTTCATATAATTGACATCGTTTTATGGCTTAGAACATAGTTGTATATACTTTGCTCAATATTAACATGTACGCTAAATTTAGATCTATTGTGTGGTCCAACCATGCTAACTAATTAAATATATTCTGATTGGGGTCTCTATTGAGGTGACGTTCTTTCCTCAAGCACATTTTATTATGCTATAATACTTTGATGCTTTAGTTGGTTGTGGTAGAATATGGACTTATTTTCTTATAATTGGTCATATAAAAAATAAAAACTACTCCTAGAAGACCTTTTCTCTTTTCTCATGCTTCTAACTGACAAATAAAGGAAAAAGCAGAAAATTAACTTTTCTCTCTATTTCTATCTTTAACATTGTGCTTGTAAGGACTAAGCTAAAATAACTATGATCAAGTACTGGATTAGAATTCATTTTTAACACAAAAGGACCATGAATATTGTTGTTTAAGTATATAATATTAGGAGTGTAACAAGGTTTTTTTTATGGTAATTTTAGGGGCTGAGCATCACCACAAACCTTATCATTAATCACAAAAGTTGTACATAGAGGGGGCATAAACCTGACCTCCAATCTGTGTTTACAAGTAAAATGCAAACTACTGCAAACGACATATACAAAGAATGTTATTTAATTCTATGATATACTAAGTTTGTTCTATGGTGGCTCGTGTAACTTGTTCAATTTTCTTCTTCGAAAACTTGGCATGCCCAGTTTGTTAAGCTGAAAGTAACCTGCTACTTCTGAGGGAAGCTGGCAACAATGAAAATAATGCTGAGGTTGATTTGACTGGTGACTAACTTTGGATAAGGCATCAACTACAAAGTTGGCTTTCCGGAAAACATGTCTGCAGAGGCACAATTGGAATTGTGATATGAGCTTAAGCAAGGACTCAACTAGAGTTTGTAATTGCCATGGGATTGATATTTTCTCTCTTATCCATCAGACCAAGAGCTTAGAGTCCACCTAATATAACCTGTTGGATGTCATTCTTCAGACACCAGGAAAGTCCCCAGATAGCAGCCTCTACTTCTGCTTGATTTTTGGTCCCCTGGCCCAAAGGTGTAGCATAAGCATAAATGAGATCACCATTGTGATCTCTAATGCCCCTCCCCTACTCCAATCCTGGAAGGATTAGTAAAAGAACTACCATCAAAATTCAACTTGATCATAGTAGCTGGTGGCTTAGACCAATACACAGTTGCTACTTTGGTCTCTTGTCTGAACTTCTCAAATATGCCATCAAATTGGACTATCCAGTAGGCCAAAGGATGTATGGAAAGGCAGTGTGTAATAAGTGAGAGATATCCATGTAAATGAGAAATTTAACACTGGCCAATTAAGGTTGTTTTCCACCATGTTTGACAGCATATTTATTTTTCCATAAATTCCAGCAGAACATAATGGGAAGAGCCTGCATCACCAGCTTATGAGTACTATTAGCAGCCTTAGAACTCCACCACTTCAGCAATAAGTTTTTGAGTGGAGATGTGTTATGAATCATCCCTAGAGATGATAAATGATGTCAGATGTGCTTAGCAAATGGTACATCAACAAAGGTATGGGGGATGGTGTTCCAGACAGAAGCATAACAATAACCTCAGGTAGCAGGAGTAATACCAAATTGGGTGAGTCTTTCATTTGTAGGGTGTTTTCTTCTCAAGACTCTTCAAAGGAGAAAAGAGCATTTGAAAGGGATTAACCTACGCCAGGTGTAAGTATTCATCATGGTTTTTTCTTTGTGCTCTCTACTTAATCCCTAGGTAGAAGAGCAAATAAATTCTCCACTTGCATTCAGTGTCCATATTGGGAAGTTAATAACCCCTTCTTTGAATTGGAATAAGACTTTTAGGACAATTTATAACAGTTGTGGGAGAAGAGTTATGGTCAATTTTTTCACATTCCATGCACCCTCAGTTATGAATGTTGCAACCTTAGCATTGTTTGACCTAATTGTAACGTCCCGTAGCATTCTTCAATTAATACCTAGTTTGGTTGCATGATTAAGGAGCTATTTATCTAAAAATTTTCTAAGTGTTGAAATGACTTAGCCTTATTTTAAGCTCTTAAATTTTAATGATTCTAGTTCGGTCGTTTTGACCTTGAGATATGGTATTTTAAGGTTGATTCATGTTAAGGAGTGTAAAGGGGTTGTTCCAGGAAAGTTTTGAATTTTTTAGATCACGTTTGGGATGTATTTGGGTGGTCGAGACAGTGGATCAACACGATCTCGACGCGCTGCGTCGATAATCGTGTTGGCCGAACTAGTGTCTCGACACGATCTTGACACATCACATCGATAATTGCATCGGGTTCCCAGTTTGAGATCCTTTTAATCTCTAACTTTGGAAGGGCATTCCAGTCTTTTCCTCTCTTTATATCCCGGCCATAATACGAGATTAAAACATCTTTAGGGAATATTATGCCAAAAACCACTCAAAATCTCTTTATACAAACCTTAACTTCCCTCCCACGGATTAAGAATTCATCTACTAATCAAGATCATCAAGAAATGAGTCAAGGCTAGGGTCTCTTTCATCGAATTAAATAACATAAGGTATGTGGGACTACTCTAAAAACCTTGAGCATAAGTTTAAATATTTTATCAAGATTAAAGATCCCTAATTATGATTTATAATGAAGTATTCGATATTATTTTTGAAAGCTATACATCATAGGACTGTTTGGATAAAAATATATATTGTCATGAATCTCTTTTCATGGAATTTGAACTATAACTATATACATATATGATTTAGTGTATTTTGTAAAATTGATTGAGAGCATGAGTATGAATTCCCTCTCTTGTTACAAACTAAAGTTTATATTTCCATTGTGAATGATTTGAAATGCATGCCTAAGATTTGAAAGTGATTTTCTCAATATCTTGGTGTTTCACATGGTTTATATATGATGGAAGGGAGTTTCTTGTTATAACTACATTCTTGCTTTAAAGGGAAAGAAATGCATATGATTGATATAAATTGACATGACCACCACATATTTTGAATCTTGCAAAGTGAGGATAAATGCTTAAGTGTCTTGAGATTTCAAAGTGATAACTTTATTGTGATGTTATGAATCTTGGGTGGTCATATGCATGTTTTGAATGTGATGGGCTGTAAATTTGATATGATATTGACTTGCAAGTCAGGGTATGACGATACCCGATGATAGTATGCCCTTAATAAAATAAATAATGAATGTTTTGACTACATGAGAATGGTTTTAAAAAACTAAAATTGAGTCTAAATAGAGGTAGATGGTTACCCGAAGAAAGCATTTGAGTGTAAAGTCTCATCGCCAGAAACCGAGTTTGCCGAATCAAGTGATATGATTGGCTAAGGCCAATGTATACTTATCCTTGAGACTCTAGTATACTACAATAGAAATTAGGACCCCAATTCATTTGGCATGCTTTGATTGGGGGCTTGGCTGCCGAGTGAAGGGAAGATTCTATATAGCCTATGGGATTGTAGAAATGTAGGGTGTACCATCTATCTCAGAATTAATATAAAGCATGAGTTATGATTTCAAGAAATACATTTGAAGACTTTGAAAATACCCATGTGTTTTATGAAATTATGTGTAATGTGTCGACAAGTGCTCTCAATTATTTTGTATAAAAACATGTTATTTTGAGTTGTTTCACATACCAGTACATATGTATTAACCTCCTATATCTCAGGATCCAAGGCACATTCCCGTGGCCCTATCCAGTAGTAAACCGGTTCGCGTCAAAGATAGCAGTTGGTGAGCCTTCTCTATTCTGGAAGGCATGTTGTGCAGATTTCTATTATTTCTCCTGATGTGGTCTACTGGGGGCTTTATCCCAGTTTTAAAATATGATTTAGACATGATGTTGCTTATCTGTTTGTTAGAGATTTCGTAGACGATTGTTAAGTGTTATTAGGATTCATGAACTTCGTGTTGGTATGTTATCTTGAATTAAATTATGTAACTATGTTACCATTTATTAATCTTCCACATTTCTTTATATTGTATGAACATTATGTATGATTACCAGATAGAATAGGGGCACTCGGGCCTTCACGATTTAAGATGTCTGTCATGGCCAGGTCCTCGGTTTGGGTCGTTGCAAACTTGGTATCAAAGCACGGTTTATGGTTCCAGGGTGTCTAGGAAATAACATCGGGTAGAGTCCTATTTATGGGTGTGTAGCACGCCACACTTATAAGGGGGAGGCTACAAGACGTTTAGGAATGTCTCATTTCTTTCATGACTTAGTTCGTGCCATAGAGTTTGTATGTTCCCTAATCAATAATTTCTTGTATTTCAGAAGATTTTTATGACTCCCCGTAGAATCAACGAACGGAGTGCCAAAGAGGAAGAGGTCCGTCTAACCCATGGGATATGGACCCGTAACAGATCTCACACCCTAGATTTTCTCCCTACTCCAAGAGTTCCTTTGATTCTAACCAATCCACCTCGTGCTCTGCATACCAATGTTAACCATACCTAGCCTTCCCAGAGAGAGGTTTCGAATGCTGAGTTTAGACAATCCATACATATAAATGCATAACTGGTAGCCTCTCAGACCTATCAGTCTGAAGATATGGGTTCGGTATCTGGTTTGTCTTAAATTACTGAGTTGGTCAATTCATGAGATTGAACCCACCCATGTTTATTGGCATGAAGGTTGAAGAGGATCCTCAAGGGCTCATTGATGAGTTGAAGAAGATTTTCAGGGTCATGCACGTGAATGAGGTTGAAGGTGTGGAGTTGGCAGCCTATAAACTGAAGGATATAGCAAATCAATGGTATAATGAGTGGGATGATTCAAAGGGTGGTGATGTTGAGCCATCGATGTGGGGCAATTTTGTGGAAGCTTTCCTGGAGCAATTCTTTTCCTTAGAATTGAGGGAGTCTAAGGCCATAGAATTCAAGAATTTGAAACAGGAAAGGTTGAGTATCAAAGAGTACACCCTGACATTCAACCATTTGTCCCGTTATACTCCGAAATTAGCAGGCAATATGAGGGCTCATATGAGGAAGTTTGCATATGGTCTCTCGAATGACTTGGTGTTAGAGTGCAAAGGAGCGATGCTAAAAAGGTACATGGATTTTTCTAGGTTGTTTGTTCATATACAACAAGTGGAGGAGCAGAAGAAAAGGGTGGAAGATGCAAGAGAGAAAGGTAGACAGGCCAAGAGGGAAAGATCTACAAACTGAAATAGTAGTCAACAACAGGGAGGAAATAATTGGGGTAACAAGTGGGCACAGAAAAAGATTTGTAGTAATGCTCAATCTTTAGCCAGTGCCCCTGTGCCCAAATTTTTAGTTAATCGACAATTTCAAAATTTTTAGACTGGCAGTGGGTATGGTATACAGGGTGCTCATTCATAGGGGAGTGTGGCTCTACCTTTTAAATCGTATCCTCATTGCAGAAATTGTGGGAAGAATTATCCAGGAAGGTTTATCTATAGGGAGCATTTGTGTTATAATTGAGCTACATCAGGTCATTTCAAGAACGACTGCCCCACTACTAGAGAAAATATGTGAGATGCTAGGCCCTAAGTCAACTCCACAGTGACATCACCACCTCTCAAGGGTTCTATTTCTGCTACCAGAGGCGGTCACAGTTGATTGTATGCTTTATCTAATCGCCAGGATACAGAGCCTTCACCAAATGTAGTCATGGGTACATTATAAATTTTCTCCCGTGATGTGTATGTGCTACTTGATCTTGGGTATACCTTGTCTTATGTGACCCCGTTTATAGTAGTCAGTTTTGGTTTTGAACCTAAAAATATTGTGAAACCTTTCTCTATTTCTACCTCTGTTGGTGACTCCATTGTGGCTAGAAAGGTGTGTAAAAATTGTGTAGTGTCTGTCTGTAATCGTGATACTATGGCAGACCTTATAGAGCTTGATATGGTTGATTTTGATGCTATTTTAGGGATTGATTGACTCCATTCGTGCTATGCCATACTAGATTGTAAAACTAGAAAGGTCACCTTCTCTTTTCTGAACGAACCAGTAGTAGAGTGGGAGGGGTATTCTTTAGCACTGAAAGAAAAATTCATCTCCTATCTCAGAGCCCACAAACTAGTATCTAAGGGCTATTTGTATCATTTGATTGGGGTAAAAGATTTTAATACTGAAAGTCCTTCTCTCCAGTATGTTCCTGTAGCTAATAAATTTTTAGAAGTTTTTCCTGATGACCTTTCGAGGATACCTCCTAATGGGGAGATAAATTTAGGCATTGACTTATTGCCTGACACCCATCTTATTTCTATCCCGTCATACAAAATGGCTCCTTCAAAATTGAAAGAGTTGAAAGAACAGTTAAAGGATATCCTTGACAAAGGTTTTATTCATCGTAGTGTTTCTCCTTGGGTGCACCCGTACTCTTCGTGCGGAAGAAAGACGGTTCACTTTATATGTGCATAGACTACCATCACTGAATAAGGTTACTGTTAAAAAAATAATTACCCTCTTCCTAGAATTGATGATCTCTTTGACCAAATTCAGGGAGCTAGGTGTTTCTCAAAGATAGACCTTTGTTCAAGGTATCATCAATTGAATGTTAGGGAGGAAGATATTCCCAAAACAGCTTTCTAAACCCGATATGGCCATTATGAATTCTTTGTCATGTCCTTCGGATTGACAAACATCCCTGCGGTTTTCATGGACCTAATGGATAGGGTGTCCCATCAGTTTCTAGATCTGTTTGTCATAGTTTTCATTGATGACATTTTGATTTATTCTAAAAGTGAGGAGGATCATGCCAACCACCTTTGAGTCATTGTTCAGACCCTCAAAGAGCATAAATTATATGCAAAATTTTCCAAGTGCGAATTTTGACTTAGTGCTATTGCTTTCTTGGGGCATATTGTGTCTAGTGAGAGAATTAAGGTTGATCCCCAAAAGATTAAGGCTATGGAAATTGGCCCAGACCCATGACTCCAACCAATATTCGGAGCTTCTTGGGTTTGGCAGGGTATTATAGAAGGTTCATAAAAAGTTTTTCTTCCATAGCTGCACCGCTTACCAGGTTGACACAGAAAAAGGTAAAATTTATGTGGTCTGACTCCCGTGAGAAAAGTTTTAAGAAATTGAAAGATAAGTTGACTACTACACCTGTTTTGACTCTTCTTGAGGGTACATAGGGTTTTATTGTGTATTGTGATGCATCTCGGGTGGGACTTGGTTGTGTGCTTATGCAGCATGGCAAGGTGGTAGCATATGTACCATGTTGTTTGCACTTAAAATCTGGCGGCATTATCTTTATGGGGTACATGTTGATATATTTACTGACCATAACAGTTTACAGTATGTTTTCTCGCAGAAAGAACTGAATCTCAGACAGAGGGGTTGGTTAAAACTATTAAAGGATTATGACATGAGCCTTCACTATCATCCAAGCAAGGCAAATATGGTGGTCGATGCCCTTATTAGGTTGTCAATGGACAGTCTTTCTCATGTTGAGGAAAGAAAAAGGGAAATGGTAAAGGATATTCACCTATTAACAAATCTAAGAGTCCAACTTCTGGATTCCGAGGATGGAGGAGCAATTGTACATGAGATAGATAGATCTTCCCTATGTGTTAAAGTTAAGGAGAAGTAGGACGAAGGCCCTATTTTGATGCAAATTAAGAATGATGTGGGTTAACAGAAGGTGATGGGATTTTGAGATATTAGGGTAGGATATGCGTACCAAATATGGATGGGTTGTGAGAGAAGATCCTTGATGAAGCTCACACTTTGAGGTATGTTGTTCACCCATGCTATACTAAGATGTATCATGTCCTTAAAGTAATATATTGGTGGAATAATATGAAACGTGATGTTGCTAATTTTGTTTCTAAGTGTTTGAATTACCAACTAGTCAAAGTGGAGCATATGAGGCCAGGTGGTACTTCTCAGGAGATACCCTTGCCTAAGTGGAGATGAGAGATAATCAATATGGACTTCGTCACGAGGCTTCCAAGGTCCCAGAACTGATATGACTCTATTTGGGTGATTGTAGACTAGATGACCAAGTGACCTCACTTTCTGCCTATGAGGACTAATTATTCGGGAGATGATTATACCAAGCTGTACATCGAGAAAATAGTTTGTTTTCATTGGGAACCTGTATCTATCATGTCCGATCGAGGTACAAAATTCTCTTCATATTTTTGGCGATCTTTTCAAAGGGGTTTAGGTACCCAAGTGAACCTAAGTACTGCATTCCAACCCCAGACTGATGGGCAAGCTGAATGCACTATTCAGACCCTTGAAGATATTTTGAGAGCCTGTGTGATTTATTACAAAGGTAGTTGGGTGGATCATCTTCCGCTGATTGAGTTTTCCTACAATAATAGTTACCATGCTAGTATTAAGATAGCTCCTTTTGAAATACTTGATGGAAAGAGATATAGATCATCGATTGGGTGGTATGAAGTAGGTAAAACATGGTTGTTTTGGTCTGATCTTGTTCATTAGGCAATGGAAGGTGAAAATCATTAGAGAATGAGTTAAAATAGCTTAGAGTCGATATAAGTCCTATATCGATGTTAGGAGAAGAGAGTTGGAATTTGAGGTTGGTGATTAGATATTTCTTAAAGTCTCCTCTATGAAGGGAGTCATGCATTTTGGGAAGAAGGGAAAACTTAGTCCTTGTTATATAGGACCGTACTAAATTATGAGAAGGATAGGTGGGGTTGCTTATGAATTGGAATTGCCTACGAGTCTAGGTTCTGTACACCCCGTGTTCCATATGTCTATGTTGAAAAAGTGTATTAGGGACCATTCCTTGGTGTTACCTATAGTGGAAATCAATGTGAAGGACTCCTTGACATATGAAGAAGAGCCCGTTGCTATTCTGGACCGCCAAGTCCAAAAGTTAAGAAGCAAGAAAATAACGTCAATTAAGGTGTTGTGGAAGAACTAAAAGGCTGAGGAAGCTACTTGGGAGTCAGAAGATAATATGCTGCCTAGATACCCAAACCTCATTTAAACTATGAATGAAGACTCAAAAGGTATAATCCATTCACTATTCTTTTTATCTTTTCCTTAGCGTGCTTAAATCATGCTATTTGAGCTCCGAGCCATCATTCGAGGATAAATGATCCTAAGAAGGGGGTAATGTAATGCCCCATAGCATTCTTGAATTAATAACTAGTTTGGTGGCATGATTAAGGAGTTATTTATCTAAAAATTTTCTAAGTGTTGAAATTATTTAGCCTTATTTTAAGCTCTTAAACTTTAATGATTCTAGGTCGGTCATTTTGACCTTAAGACATGGGTTTTTAAGGTTGATTCATTTTCAGAAGTGTAAAGGGGTTCTTCCGAGAAAGTTTTGGATTTTTTAGATCATGTTGGGATGTGTTTGGGTGCCCAGTTCATGATCATTTTAATTTCTTACTTTGGGAGGGCATCCCAGTCTTTTCCTCTCGTCATATCCTGGCGATAACACGAGATTAAAATGTCTTTAGGGCATAGTATGCCCAAAAACAACTCAAAATCTCTCTATACAAACCCTAACTTCCCTTATATAGATTAAGGATTCATCTACTAAGACAAGATCATCAATAAAGGAGTCAAGTCTAAGGTCTCTCTCATCGAATTAAAGAACATAAGGTATGTGGGACTACTCTAAAAACCTTGGGCATAAGTTTAAGTATTTTATCAAGATTAAAGATCCCCAATTATGATTTATAATGAAGTATTCAATATTATTTTTGAAAGTTATGCATCATGGGACTATTTTGATGAAAATTTATGTTGTCTTGAATCCCTTTTCATGGAATTTGAACGAGAACTATATACACATATGATTTAGTGTATTTTGTAAAATTGAGTGAGAGCATGAGTATGAATTCCCTCTCTTGTTGTGAACTAATATTTATATTTCCATTGTGAATGATTTGAAATGCATGTCTTAATATTTTAAAGTGTTTTTTCTCAATATCATGGTGTTTGACATGGATTATATATGATGGAAGGGAGTTTCTTGTTATAACTACATTCTTGCTTTAAAGGGAATGAAATGCATATGATTGAATAAATTGACATAACCACCACATATTTTAAATCTTGCAAAGTGAGGATAAATGCTTAAGTGTCTTGAGATTTAAAAGTGATGAATTTATTATGATGTTATGAATCTTGGGTGGTCATATACATGTTTTGAATTGATAGGCTATGAATTTTATATGATATTGACTTGCGAGTCAGGGTATGATTATACCCAGTGATAGTATGCCCTTAACAGAATAAATAATGAAAATTTTGATTGTATGAGAATGGTTTAAAGAACTAAAATTGGGCCTAAAAAGAGGTAGATGGTTACCCGAATAAAAAGTTTGAGTGTAAGGGCTCATCGTCGGAAACCGAGTTTGCCAACTCGGGTGATATATTGGCTACGCCAATGTATACTTGTCCTTGAGACTCTGGTATACTAGAATAGAAATTAGGATCCTAATTCATGCGGCATACTTGGATTGAGGGCTTGGTCGCCGAGTTAAGCGTGGATTCCATATAGCCCATGGGATTGTAGAAACGTAGGGTGTACCATCTATCTCAGAATTAAGATAAAACATCGGTCATGATTTCAAGGGAAGCATTTAAAGATTTTGAAAATGCCTATGTGTTTTACGAAATTATGTGTAATGTGTCGAACGCTCTCAATTGTTTTGTATTAAAAACATGTTATTTTGAGTTGTTTCACATACCAGTACATATGTGTTGACCCCTATATCTCAGGATCCAAGGCACAGTCCTATGGCCCTATCCAGCTGTAAACTGGTTCGCATCACAGATAGCAGTTGGTGAGCCTTCTCTATTCCGGAAGGCCTGTTGTTTAAATTTCTATTATTTTTCCTGATATGATCTACTAGGGGCGTTGTTAGAGATTTTGCAAATGGTTATTGAGTGTTATTAGGATTCATGAACCCCGTGTTGGTATGTTATCTTGAATTAAATTATGTTACCATGTTACCGTTTATTAATCTTCCATATTTTTTTACATTGTATGAACATTGTGTATGATTACCAGATAGAATATGGGCGCTCGGGACTTCACAATTCAAGATGTCCCTCACGGTCAGGGCCTCGATTTGGGTCGTGATACTAACACCATCAACTCTGTAATTATGTAAATGTCCTAAACCAGACCAATTATCCCATTAAAGAAAGTATGTACCAAATCTGATTCTCCATAGTATATGATGTTAAGCATCCTTTTTGTTTATCATCATGGCCTTCCAGATTAGGAATTGCCCATTGCATCCTTTCTTGGCCATAGTATGAACCCTCTGACAATATTTGGCTTGCAATAAATTACCCAAAAGAGTGTTTCTAGTCCTGAAGATCCACCATTGTTTCAACTGCATAGATTTACATATGGAAGTAATACGCCTGATACCTATTCCTCCCTCATTAGTAGGGAGGCAAAGGTTTCTCCAATATGCCCAATGATACTTTTTCTTGTTGTCTTTCAATCCCCAGAAAAAATCAGCAAATAGACACACAAGGTGTTTTAGAATAGTTTTGGGAGGAATACATGCTGAAAGGATACGTATGGGAATTGATTATAGAACATATTTCACCAAGATAGCTTTACCACCATAACTAAGCAATCTAGAATGCCAACCTAATATTCTAGAAGCAACTTTACTGACCAACCTAGCATAATGGCTGATAACTTATCTACTAATTTAGATTGGGCATCCAAAGTAAGTGTTGGGGATGTGTTTCAGCTGAAAATAAATTTCATCCTTAACTGTTGCAACAGTGGAGGGAAAGGCTTGATCTGGTAGTAGAAATTGTCTCTTGTCCTTGTTGATCAGCTGGCTAGATACCACTTCATAAGATGCCAGAGTTCTTATTATTAGTCTCAGAGTTTATCTTCTCCTAGTGGTGAATATGATTATGTCATCATCAAAGCTAAGATGATTAATTTGAGGGACATGCCTTGCCATATGAAAACCATAATACTGGGGATGATGGTGAAAAATGCTTAGGGCTTTTGACAAAACTTCAGCCCCAAGAAAGAATAAGGCAGGGGATGAGGGGTCACCTTGCTTTAATCCCCTGGTAGAGTGAAAGAAGCCATGTCTGGTAACATTCACAAGAACTGAGTACCAGATGTTTGATAGAATCCTCCATATCATGTCAATAAGTGTCTCACCAAATCCAAATCTCCTTAGAACAAGGAAAGTATAAGACCAAGACACCCTGTCATAATCTCTGTCCATGTTAAGTTTAATAACCACATTTCCACCCACTACTGGTTTCTTAATACCACAGATGTAACGCTCTAAATCTGGTACCCAGAACACTACACGATGCTCATGACCTTGAAGGACCACAAGTTAACCCATGACTGTATAATATACTATATAAATGCAGAAATAAAGGCTGAAAGGCCATAAGGTTCAAAACTATAACATAACTGATAAAACATAACATCTAGAGGGGGTATGAAATACCCAAAAACAACTGAAATAACTATCTGAACATGCTAGTCAGAAAAGCCACTAACTGACTGAACAAGGAGTTGATGGGACATGTCCCCAACTAACTCCAACTACTCAAATAAATTAATTTATGAGATAATAAAGTAATTGTCATGTCCTCGAAGGATGAGGACTCAATGCTAACTCTGACTGCTGAGACTGGAATGCTACTGATACTCCGGAGATCGTACTTCTAAATCTATGGTATAAAACACCATAGCACAAATACGTCAGTACGTTTGAATGTGCTGGTATACATGTAAGGTAGGCTAAATGCAAGGGTTCACTTGCATGAACTATACTAACTGACTGGATAACATGAACGTGAGAATACAAGCATGAATACATAGTAACTATAATTAAATTTGTGATAACATGATTACTGAGTCTGAGTACTGATAACATGAGATACTGATAACTGTATAACTGAAATAACTAATATGGAGTGGTTGTATCTGACAGTATAGGTTCTGATAAAACTAGCTGAGTTCCGTGCTGTTCTGAGTTGACTGTATCTGACAGTCCTAAATTTTATAGAACTATTCGAGTTCTATTACTGAGACTAAATGATTGTATCTGATAGTCCTAATTCTGTAACTGAAACTATGGGAAGTAGTCATCTAACTGACATGCCCCGATCCGTCAGCTTGAGTCGTTGCCCTTACGCAGAAGGTGGTATCAGTGCCTCCGCTGTGATGGTTTGGGTGATGGTCCATCGCTAGCTTGAAGGTCCGTTGGCCCTCATCATCGCACCTAGGCATTTTTGACTACTTTCTGTAAAATGGCCATAACTTTCTACTCCGATACCAAATTTGGACGAAATTGGCATTGTTGGAAAGCTAATTCAATTCCCCACATGATAAACTTAAAAATATAAAAAATTACATATGTATAAAAGTAGATTCATGTTTCAAAGAAAGTTTCTAATATACTTGGGATGATTTCAAGCTAACTAGAAGTACGGGGTATTACAATATCTCCCCTTTTAGAATATTCATCCTCGAATTAGACTTATTGAGACAGGAGATGATAAACTGATGTACATAATATACATGAACAACTAGAACATGATCTCATGACCGACATGACTGATAATAGAATATATCATACCAAACATGCATATCTGATGCATGTGTTACAGATTCATGAATGCATGACTGAGTGTTCTAAGGAGCTAAGTTTCTCACAATGAGAATGCATATCTGATACATGATTATATGACTGAACTAGTGCATGAATACATGACTAAATATGCAATAGTATTTAATACCAAGTTTATAATAGAATACTGAGCATGAACTGTATATCAAGTTTGTAACTGAAATCTGAACATGAAGCTGAATAAGCTTCAAGAGAACAGTTACCTTGAGCTAGATCTGAGTTTGCGGAGAAGAGGTAAGGATACTTGGTCCACATGTCTGCTCCTGCTTCCCAAGTAGCTCCCTCAACGGACTGATTCCACCAAAGAATTTTGACTAGAGGGACTTCTTTGTTCCTCAGTCTGCGAGTTTGATAGCCAAGAATTTCAACTAGAATCTCTTCGTAAGAGAGGTTGTTCTGGACATCTATGCTCTGAATTGGGACTACAACTGCTGGGTTACCTATACACTTCTTGATCAAAGAGACATGGAAGACTGGATGAACTGAGGCTAAATCAGAAGGCAATTCGAGCTTATAAGCTACTTTACCAAAGCGACTGAGAATTTTGAAGGGATCGACATATCGGGGACTGAGCTTTCCCTTCTTGCTGAATCTCTCCACTCCCTTCATGGGAGAGATCTTTAGCTAAACATAGTCACCAATCTTAAACTCGAGATCTTTTCTGCACAAATCTGCATAAGACTTCTGTCAGCTCTGAGCAGCCCAGAGTCTTTCTCTGATCAATTGGACTTTTTCTAAGGCATCGAATACTAAGTCAGGCCCTATACTGAGGCTTCACTAACTTCAAAACAACTGATTAGAGATTTTCATCTCCTACCATAGAAATCTTTGAATGTAGCCATCCGAATACTGGAATGAGAGCTATTGTTGTATGCAAACTCAATCAAAGGCAAGTGGTCTTCCCAACTGCCCATAAAATTGATTGCACATGAACTTATCATAGCTTCTTACGTATGAATGGTCCTTTCTGCTTGACCATCAGTTTGAGGATGAAAGGCGGTACTAAGATGAACTTTGGTACCCAGATCCTTTTGGAATACTTTCAAGAAATAAGAGGTGAACTGGATACCTTTGTCTGAGATAATGGATAATAAAACTTCGTCCAATTTGACCAACTCTCTGATGTAGATTTTAGCATAATCCTCAGCTAAATAAGAGGTATGGACCGAAAGAAAGTGAACTAATTTGGTCATCCTATTTATAATGACCCAGAATAAGACATGCTGGTGAAGAATACGAGGCAAACCCATTACAAAGTCCATGTTCACTTCTTCCCACTTCCAAGTAGGAATACTGAACTCCTGCATGGACCCACTCGGCTTCTGATGCTCTATCTTAACCTGCTGACATGTAGAGCACTTAGCCATAAACTCTGAAACATCTTTCTTCATCCCACTCCACCAATAGATTTCCCATAAGTCGTGGTACATCTTTGTGGCCCCTGGACGAATATAGTAGTACGTACCATGTGCTTCTGCAAGAATTTGTTGCCTTAAGTCCTCTATGCCTGGAACACATAGACGGCCTTGACAACACAATACACCATCTCCCTCTTAGGAGAAAACCTCTACTTTCTGATCCTTGACTGACTCTTTTAACTTGAAAAGGCTGGGATCTCTATCTTACTTTTCTTTCACCTCGGAAACTAGAGATAATTCTGAACTACTCTTAACCCATATGTTACCCTCCTCTGAATCGACTAACCAAATGCCTAGTCTAGCAAGCTGATGGATTTCCTGAGCTAACTTCTTTTTACTATCCTCAACATGAGCAACACTACCAATAGACAGTCTACTGAGAGTGCCGGCCACCACATTAGCCTTGGTCGAATGATAAAGGACACTCATGTCATAATCTTTCTAGAGCTATAACCACCTTTTCTAAAAAGGATTGAGATCTTTCTGAGAAAAGACATACTGAAGGCTCTTATGATATATGAACACATCGACATGAACTCCATAGAGATAATGCCTCCAAATTTTCAAGGCAAAAACTACGACAACTAACTCAAGATAATGAGTAGGATAATTCTTCTCATGGGGTTTAAGCTGTCTGGGGGTGTAGGCTATGACCTTACCATGCTGCATGAGAAAACAACCCAAACCTGCTCTGGATACATCACAATACACTACAAACCCATTTGGATCATCTAGAGGAGTTAAGAGTGGAGCTGAGGCAAGTCGAGTATACAACTTCTGAAAACTCTTCTCACAAGGATCTAACCACTGAAACTTGACTTTCTTCTGAGTCAATATGGACATAGGGGATGCAATAGAAAAAAATTCCATAAAAATCATCTATAATATCCAATCAAACCTAAGAAACTCCTAATATCTGATAGAGAGATAGGTCTGGGTCAGTTTCTTACTGCTTTGATCTTTTGAGGATCTATTCTAATGCCATCACCAGAAATGATATGACCAAGGAATACTACTGACCTTAGAAAAAATTTGCATTTATTGAATTTGGCGAACAACTGATGATCTCTGAGAGTCTGAAGTATAATTCTGTGATGGTCTACATAATCACCTCACTGCAGGAATAGACCAGAATATCATCTATAAATACTATGACAAACATTTCCAAGTACTATTTAAACACACGATTCATCAAGTACATAAAATTTGTTGGGGCATTGGTAAGACCAAAGGACATAACTAAGAATTCAAAGTGACCACACCGAGTACGGAAAGTTGTTTTTGGAATGTCACATTCTCTGACTCTGAGCTGATAGGAGCCTGATCTGAGGTCTATCTTAGAAAAATAACTGGTACCCTAAAGTTGGTCGAATAAGTCATTAATTCTGGGAAGAGGATACTTGTTGGTGACCATGACTTTATTGAGCTGACGGTTCTATACACATTCTGAGAGAACTATCTTTCTTGCGCATGAATAAGACTAGTATGCCCCACGAGAACACACTGGGCCTGATGAATCCCTTATCTAAGAGAACCTTTGACTGCTCTTTCAATTCTCTGAGTTCTGCTGGTGCCATTCTACATGGTAGAATAGATATAGGCTGAGTATCTGGAAGAAGATCAATATCGAAGTCTATTTCTCTTTCAGGGGGACTTTTTGGAAGATCTTCAGGAAAGACATCTAAATATTCATTCACAACTGGGATTGAATCAAGACTAGGATTTTTCGAACTAGTGTCCTTAACTCGAAAAAGATGATAGACACATTCCTTTGATATAATTTTTCATGCCCGAAGGTAGGAAACAAGATGACCTCTGAAAGCTGAAGTACTACCCCTCCACTCTAGGACAGGTTTATTTGGAAACTGGAACTGGACTATTCTATTTCTGCAGTCTACTGTGGCATAGCAGGAATGAAGCCAATCCATTTCTAGAATGATATGAAAATCAGTCATCTCTAATTCGACTAAGTCTATTGAAGTGACTTTCTAAAATATCATAACCGGGCAGTTCCTATATACCCGCCGGTCTATGATGGTGTTACCCACTAGGGTAGAAACTGAAAAGGCTCTTCTAGAATTTTGGGACTAGTTCTAAAATCGCCTACTATATAGGGAGTAACAAAAGACCAAGAAGCTCCTGGATCTAGCAAAGCATAAACATGCACATGAAAGATCTATAATGTACCAGTAACCATATCAGGAGAATTTTCTATATCTTGCCAGGACTAGAGAGCATAAAGTTGATTGGGCGTTGCCTACTAGTAGCACGGAAGGTGGCACTCTGCTGATTTAGGCGATCGAACTGAGTTGGGCAATGGTTATGTTGACCATGATATCCTGACAGGGGATAATATCTAACTCTGTGTCCTGGCTTGCCACATTCGAAATAGACATCGCTACCAGCTCTGCAAGTACCCTTGTGGTTCTTACCACAAGTCTGACAAAGGGGATTAGTTCAAGCATTGCTGATACTACTCTGAGACTTAAATCCTATCGCTCTATATCTATTCTTATCCCTGAACTTAGGAGCTGGAGAACTGGCTGAAGAAAGAGCTGGAACTGATGACTTTGGATGAAACTGAGAACGGTTTCCTCCTTTTAATTTGGGAAGAGCAAGGTTGAAACTACCTGTCTTTGCTTTCCTATTCTGCTTCTCTCTTATCTTAATCTTTTGCTCCTCTATCGGCTAAGAATGAGTCATAAGTCTGGCTAAAGTCATGTCACTATTCAACATCGTAGGCCTACACTCATTGACCATACTATCATTCACCCCAGAAACAAAGTTACTCATCTTGACCCTACTATCTGTAACCACATGAGGAGCATATCTTGATAATTGAGTAAACTTAAGAGAATACTCTTTCACCATCATGTTACCCTACCTGAGGTTGATAAATTCCAACACCTTAGCTTCTCTCAGATCTAGGGGAAAGAACATATCTATTAATGCAGTGACAAACTTCTCCCACTCAATAGGCCCTGCATCATCTGGCCTTTTTGACTTCCATTGTTTAAACCAAGTGTGATCAATATCCAGCAAATGATATGTAGCTAGCTCAAGGCTCTCACTAGAATTAACCCCCATGATGTCTGTAACCTTTTAAACCTGATCGATGAATTCCTGAGGGTCCTCATCTGACATAGACCCGAGAAAGGATGAAGGATTCATTTGGATGAAATCCCGTACTTTGGCTACAGCTGAATTGGCCACTGAGTTGCCTAGAATAATAGCTGGTCATTCATTCTGAGCAGCAACTAACTGAGCAAGAGTAGTGAATGCATCTTTGAACTCTACATGAGAAACATGTTCGCCCAAAGGTTCTTCGGGCTGAGGGGCTGGCTGATTCTCATTTCTTCTTTTAGGAGGCATGTTCTATAAAAGAAAAGGAGAAATGAATTAGACCCGACTGAGAGATTTACTAGAGATTATGCTTACTGGCACGACATGAATACTAAAAAAAAGGAAGCAGTTCCTAAAACATCTTATAGCCTCCTGCACATAAATGTGGCCCGCAATACACCAATGTACAAGACTCTAATAGATGCGGCTTTCAGACTTCATAGGACTCTATTGAACCTTAGGCTCTGATACCAAGTTTGTAACACCCCGAATGTGGTACACGGGACACTACACGATACTCATGACCCCAAAGGACCACAAGTTAACCTATGACTGATATCTGTATCTGGACACTGCATAATATACTATATAAATGCGGAAATAAATACTGAAAGGCCATAAGGTTCAAAACTGTAACAAAAAATAATAAAACATAACATCTGGAGGGGGTATAAAATACCTAAAATAACTGAAATAACTGTCTAAACATGCTAGTCTGAAAAGCCTCTAACTAACTGAAATGTTAAAACAAGGAGTTGATGGGACATGTCTCCAACTAACTCCAACTACTGAAATAAATAAATTAATGAGATAATAAAGTAATGGTCATGTCCTCAAAGGATGAGGACTCACTGCTAACTCTTACTGCTGAGACTGGAATACTACTGATACTCTGGAGCTCGTGTTTCTAAACCTATGGTATAAAATATCATAGCGTAAATGAACTTAAGAGCCTTGGTCTGATATTATTAGGGGTTAAAATGGTGGTAAAAGACCAAAATGCCCTTTTAAAATGACTTAAAATAGCTAAAAAAACTATACAATGGTGGGTACGATGGTCCATCGCTGGGTCGATGGTCTGTCGTTCCTAACGGCTACACCTAGAGAGAATAGGGGTTCACTTCCTCTGCTGCGATGGCTTGGGTGATGGTTCGTCGCTAGCTCAATAGTTCGTTAGCCTGAGCCATCTTTCTTGGGCAGAAGGTGGTCTCACTGCCTTCGCTGTGATGGTTTAGGCGGCGGTCCATCGCTAGCTCGGTAGTTTGTTGGCCCTCATCTTCACACCTAGGTAGTTTTGACTGCTTTTTATAAAATGTACATAATTTTCTACCCTGATACCGAATTTGGACAAAATTGGTATCGTTGGAAAGCTAATTCAATTCCCCACATGACAAAAGTGAAAATCTTAAAAATTCCACCTGTATAAAAGTGGTTTCATCTTTCAAAGTAAGTTTCTAACATACTTAGAATGATTTCAAGCTAAGTAGAAATACGGGGTATTTCAATTGATGATCTCCTAGGCAAGCATAATTTTCTCAACTATATTTCTATCTCTCACAAACACAGAATGGTTACTAGATATAAGAGAACGTAGGATGGGGGAAATTCTGAGATAGATGAGTTTAGAAATAACCTTATTAGTGAAGTTACTCAAGATAAGTGGTCTATATTTAGAGAGTTTATTGGAGTGGGTTACTTTAGGAAGTAGAACTAGACAAGTGTGGGAGAAATATTTGGGCATAGTATAACTACAAAAGAAAGATATCACCACCTATAGAAGATCCCCCCGCATGATATGTCAACATGACTGAAAAAAATTCCTATTTAAACCATCTGGACTAGCTTCTGAGTAAGCATTCATTGAAAATACAACATTCTTTAATTCTTCCAGAGTAGGAAATGCCTGCAGGGAATCATTTTGTTCATCTAATATCATCTTTTGAATATTGACTAACATCTTTTCCTATACATGTTTAGCCTTTCTAGTAAAAATGTCTTCGAAATATTTACATGCAGCAACATCAATATCAACATCCCCTTGAATCTACTCCCTTTCCTTATTTTTTTATTTTGTGTATAAACATTCTTCTTCTTCTTTCTCTGATAAGGGCATGAAATTATCTGGAATTTGCATCTCCATATTTGAACCAGTGTAATTGAGATTTCTATCTTTAGATAGCATCATCAACCTTGAGATATCTAATGTATTTAGCCTGCAGACTATGAAACTCCAGTCTATTCTCATTTGTGCTATTTAAGATCAATTTTTCCTTAGCTTCTTTGACCTTCTCTTCATAAGTCTTTACATTAGTATAAATGTCACCAAATTCTTCTTTATACTAATGACTAAGAGTTGAAGTTAATCTCTTCAACTTTTGGTGAAATCTCCATATAGGTGTACTTGTACAAGGCTTCTACCAACAAATCTCCACTGTATTGAGAAAGGTGGGATTAACCACCCAGAAATCCAAAAATTTGAAGTATTTAATATGTTAATCCACCCTATCCTACATCTTCATGAGTAAAGGGTAGTGATCAGAGCCTATAGAAGATAGATGAGTAATGGTGGGCAGTGGCATTTTCTCCAACGATGTATCAGATACCATTGCTCTATCCAATCTTTTCAAAATTCTAAACTGGAAACCTCTAAGGTTAGACTATTTGAATTTGGGACCATAGAAGCCTAAATTAGTTAGTCCACAAGCTTCAATTACCCCCAGAAATTCAAAACTCTTCCTTATGTCATAAGGGATGCTACCCAGTTTTTCATCAACTTTAGTGATTACATTGAAGTCACCAACAGTACACCAAGGTAAATGTGTTACAGCCTGTTGTACCAGTTGCACCAGTTTATTCCACATGGGTCTTCTTAAAGTGTCTCTATATTTGGCATAGACAACTGTAATGAGGTAAGTATGGACTAGAGCACTATGAGAAATTGAGCAGGTAATCTGTTGATCATCGGTATCAATGATGTCACAAGAGACATCTATATTCCAAATGACCTAGATTTTGTCATTGGTATTGCATAGAGCATGCTCCATCTTGAGTTTTCTTTTGGATTCTTCAAGATGTGTATTATTAGGCAAAGGTTCCAAAATTGCTATCAAAGAAATGTGATGAATGATGGTGAGTTGTTGAATTCTCTCCAGAACACCTTGGGTAAATATACCCCTTGAATTCCAAATGAGATGTCTAATCATTTAGATATTTAATAAATATGAGACCTAGTAAAAGGCCTGGTTATATGTGCAACCATGCTAGACATAGTTTGTTTGGTCCTCTTCTTAGCTTTGAGTAAAGACCCCCTGGAAGAAAGCCCTTGCTGACTAGCAATCTGATTCACCTCCATATCATAATCTACTTGAGCCTATGTATCAAATACATTATTTAAATTGTCATCAATATCCCTTATGTGCTCTAGTTTGCTATCATCCACTTCATCCTTAGAATAAATCACTCTATATTCATCTTCTATCTCCTGAGAAGAGACATGGGAAATCCCTATAGCTGGGCTCATACTGTGTTGATCCTTGTTATTAGAGGTATTCACCTGTTTAAGAGCCAATTCCTCTTGTAAACAAAGCTCAGTGTTAGAATAGTTTCCTTGGACCTTCTCTGGTGCCATCATATCATGCTACAAATCTTTCTGATCAACATCAGTTGAGCTGATCAACTGTTTCTGCTGATATATGGTCTTCATGTTGTCCCCCCCAGCACACTCTATATTATCAAGTTTATTAGGTTGTGTCACATCATTGATAGCCTCTTCAGTAGTGACTAGACAGGTGTGCTCAGTTCCACCCTAGTCATGTTGAAGGGCAGTAAATGTATTAGATGTAGATAGAGAAGCCTTATCATTGAACCCCCTGTATATTTATTTGGATACCTTGGCTTGAATATCATTCTTTGGTTGTCCCTACCCCTTCTTTTTTTGTTCTGCCACTCATTGGTAGGTGTCTTGCCTTTATCTGCATTTTACTGCTGCATTATATTAGTTAAAGTCTGCAACCTTTGACCTATTTGAGGTTCTTCTTCCTGCTTACCTCTCACAAGGATCCTTATTAGAAACCAGTTTCTGCTTTGAAGCCTCATCTTTTCCTTTGACAATACAAGATCTTACAGCATACACTTGGTGTTTTCATTATGAACAATACTCAGGAACCTCTTTATACATAATGTTTTTCTATCTAACTTCTTCATGTTCATCATTATCATATCCCAGCCAAACATGTTGGGGTCTTGGCTTGGTAAGGCCAATCTGCAACTTGACCTTAGCCACACTACCCTTGGTTTTCTTATAGGTTGCAAAATCAAGAAATAATACCTTGCCAACAGGGAATAAAAGAGGTGTCACTACCTCCAAACAATAACAATTCCAAGGAAGCTCCGGTAAGCTAATCCATACAAGGACCAATGAAGTTTCTTCTTCAGGATTAAGGGTGAAAGTCTACAATTGAAATCGCATAATCTAACCTTCGATGTACATCTTCCCTTTTGACCATACTGTTGAATGATTATATTCATTATCCAGGTCATCTACAGATGCCTGGAATTAAATTGAGCAAGTTTGACCTTCCTTTTTAACTCCGTTAGCAAAATAATCTGTCGCCTAATCATCTCCATCTTGGGCATATTGTTTTTAAATTTCCCAATTAGGGTAAACCTGCATCCCTTTGCTAATTTGACTTTGTAATCCTCAGATCTAAACACAACCGCTGGGAGACCTTGTTTGGTTGTTATTTTTGGGGGCTTAATTTGAATAAGCCCAGGTTTCATAGCCTCTTATGCTCGTAGTTTCATAGCAAAGAGTCTGTAACCCTAGGAATGAGAGAATCATGTCCATGGTTTGGTTTAGGCCAAACAACAGTATTACCAGGGGCCCCTAAGGGTAAAGGAATTCTAGATCCCGGCATGGATATCGGAACATCCATATCGGATTCTTTATTGATTAATATAGGGGGATCCATCATAGTAGGTTTCTCATAAGAGGGGTGAGTAGATGAAATAGAAAGCTTACCACCATCATTATACATTGGACAATTTGGAATGAATTGTGGATGAATTGGAACCTAATGTAACTTCTCTGTGGGTACAAACCCTAATTGAGCTTGTACTAAACTGATTGCTGGTGCAAATTAAAATGTGTTCTGTGTTACCTTCCCCAGCTTGCCATGCTTTTTCGATTGAGCTTGATTGATTCCATGAGCCCATCGGAGTGGATTTTCTAAAATTCAAGATGAATAACCATTCAATTAGAGTACCTTCTGAGATAAGTGTGGCACATGTGTGGATGGAGTTTCTTGAAGAGAATAGATGCAGGCATGCCATTCCTGTGGGGAATTGTTCGGCGGTCGGAGAAGCACCGCCGGTGGCTGAGAAGCCATAGCACCAACCAGTGGCGGACCCAAACTTTTCACTAAGTGGGTTCAAAGCTGCTGTATAAAATAATATAATTAAAAAAGAAAAGCCCCTACAGTGGCTCGAACACAAACTTTTCACTAAGTGGGTTCAAAGCTGCTGTATAAAATAATATAATTAAAAAAGAAAAGCCCCTACAGTGGCTCGAACACAGGACATGTATGTTAACAATTGAACCAATTACCACTAAGCTAGGCACTTCTCTTGTTTATAATGGGTTCAATATATAATATATACCTTTTAAAATTATAAAAACTGCTTTTATATACGTATATATATAGTGTGATTTTTCGATGAAGTGGGTTCATATGAACCCACTTAAACCTATGTGGGTCTGCCCCTGTTCACCCAACGAATATTTTCTCCACCTATATCCTACTAAAAAAATAAAGATGACAGTCAGAATGCAAAGCTTGGACTATAGAAGAGAGAGATTTTTTCACCTTAATTCAACCTTTGAAGATATACTTTTTCAGAAATATTATATTACCTTATCCAAAAGAGGAGCAAATATGGATATTCTTCTCCACTGGAAAAACGTGGCAACCCGTGTAAAAAGGGTAATAAAAATGACCACAGAAAATAAATTAATCTGCAAAACTCAAAAGTACTTGAATTTTGAACGTTATATACTTAAAATGGTGATATGAAAAGCAAACAAATAGGAAAAGTTGTCAAATATATATAGTTCTCCAGAAAAGTATATTTTATGAGGTCATAAAGTAAAAGATGAAAAAAATCTTGCTGCAACTTTGAAAGTAAGTTATATATGAACGCTTTGCTATATAGGGACATTTAGTACTATTTCTGCAAAAGAAAAATTTCGTACGGTTCAAATAAATCAAGTCTATACGAGTAGCTTAAAGAACATCCAATAAAAATATGGTAAATCATATAAATTCCATGGGGCACAAGTATAAAATTCAACTTGTTATACTCCAAAGTAAAAAAAACTCACCGAAAACTCAAAAAAATTCTCTCTCTAAAATTTCTCTCTTGACAGTTACAGTTAGATAATTCCGCCATTTATGCCAAGGGCGGACCCACATAGATTCAAGTGGGTTCATATAAATCCACTTCATCAAAAAATTAAACTGTATATATACGTATATATATGAAGTTTTTATAAATTTAAAAGGTATATATTATATATTGAACCCATTATAAACAAGAGAAGTGCCTAGCTTAGTGGCAGTTGGTTCAATTGTTAACACATATGTCCTGTATTCGAGTCCGTGTAGGGGATTTTATTTTTTTAATTATTTTATGCAGCAACTTTGAACCCACTTAGTGAAAAGTCTGGGTAAATATAACCCGTGACTCCGGAGTGGTAGCCTGGACCCAAGAGGGGTACCAGCTATAGCCAATGAGGATCTATCCACTTATGGAGCCACGACTCCCCCTTAGCATTTCTCTATTTTCCCAATGTGGGACAATTGGTTCATAAAAATTGGCCTTCGCTTGAGAACCAACGACCTCGTTGGTCATGGCTGGCACCCCTCTTAGGTTTAGGCCACCACTCCTGGTGCACAGGCCACCACTCCGAGTCATGGCTCCTCGCGTGGATCGATCCTCATTGGTCACGGCTATTCTTGTAGGGGCATTTGTTTTTTTAATTATTTTATACAGCAGCTTTGAACCCACTTAGTGAAAAGTTTGGGTAAATATAATTGACTTATTATAGCTACATGAGCGTCAAAATTTAATTTTTTTCTATATTTATTTTATTTAGAAAGGATATATAGTAGTAGTAAAATGGTAGGGTAATAAGTGGGCTTTTAATACTTGAAGGACTACTAGTGCTTCACATAATTTTTCCATGTTCGTTTTCAGATTTTGAACTCATTGTTGTTGCCATCATGAAATATTTTTCTTGCCTTATGTGTCCAAAGTAAGCAAAAAATATCAGAACCACACAACAATGACCTTCACTGGGATGCATGATATAGTCAATTCACCCCAACCTTGAGCTCTTATGATATGCACGAGTTTATTTTTATGTTTGTATTTCATGATTGAGTTCTGTTATAGGTATATACTATTAATTTGGTTAATTTAATTCTCATGATTCATTCTTGAAAAAGCTTATACGCCTAGATAATTTCATGTAGTTAGCCTAATACATGTGTCCTATAAGAAAGAGGGTATTTGCCAACAAATTTTTTTGTTGCCATATATTTGAAATTGTTGCAAAAAGTACTTTTGGCAATAACAAAAAAGTTGTTATATGTCGTTGCAATAACAACCGATGCAAAAATTTTTTGCAATAACAAAAAATAATCATTGTCAAAAGTCGACTTAATGCAACAAAAAATATCGTAACAATAAATTACATTTGTTGGCAAAGTTCTATGTAGCAACAATAAATTATTGTTGCGATAAATTAGATTTTTTCACAACAATTTTAATTTTTGTAAAAACTAACATAAAATTTAGTTATAACCTATGCTAAAGACTTTCAGCAACAACTGTTATTGTGGCTACAAATTACTCTTTGGCAATAAATACTTCGTGTTGTACAACTTCGGCAACAACTTGACAATAGTTGCTATATATGTAATTCAAGTTTCTTCTACAATTTAAAGAAATGTATATATAAAATCAAATTACATGTGTATTGTACCGATAGGGTCAATACACAAAACAAATACATCAACTATTTCGTCTCAAATACTCCTAAAAGGTAAAAGTTAGCTTACATAAAAATTATTTAAAACATCATGCATCCAGGATCACTAAATTATAATCTCATACCAATAGTAATCTAACATAAGTTATCTTCCTACAATCTGCGCATTGAGTGAAACACGGTGCCAGCTTGATTGACACATTATCATCCTACAAAAAAAATAATTATATTTTTATAAAAGAAAATAAAAATTATATAATTACATATAAAAATACTATATGAAACCATAACATTTGAAATCAAGGCTTTACCAAAAGATAAGAATAAATGCACAACTCTAATTCCATCAAAGCTAAATTCCAACATAAGTTCAAAAAAAGGTGTAAATTTGGTTGGACACCTGACTCTCAAATTATGTAATTACATATTTTATTTGGAGACAAGTATGAACAAACAACATAATGTAATATCATTCGTAGAGTTTGAAAAGGTCCGTGTGTGTAACTTTATCCCTACCTGGTGAAAGTTGGAGGTATTGTTTCCATCTAATCCCTGACTCAAGTATAGCAGAGATATGTAACAATGCTGAAAATTATTTTAAAATATTCTTAGATGATGCCTCATGGTATAGATGACCTACTAAATCGTATTAAGTTTGCAACTTCAATTTCGATTTCAAATACAATACCTTATTTGATAGTCAGAGGTGATCACCTAGGTTTAAAATGTTTTATCACCTATAGCATATAAAGGTGTCAGCACCAGTTTGGTTTAGGACTTTTTCAAACTAAAGAGCTCATAAGCAAGACCATTTGAAAAGCACCTGAAATGGAATCACAACTTTGTGTGTTGAGCTAAAGAAGTAATCATGGGTAATAACAGCATCTCAAATATTTAATGCAACTATAGGTGCTTGCTGGAAGTATGCAAGTGGCCCCAGCCGTAATCATAAGCTGATTTTATTTCTTTTATAGATAAATGACCAATATTCGACTCGTGAATTATCCAATGTGCCAAAAAGACATATTAGACCAAGCTAATATTTTAACTTTCCATCAAGTTGTCCAATAACACTTGAAGAGATCAACAAATTTATTCCACATACTATTATCTACTTTAAATATTACCTTTTCAAGTTATAATCAACTATAACAATGACAATAGTACTTAACCAATAAACGAGGGATCTATTTTATGAGTTATGTAATTTGGAGAACCAAGGACAACATTCTCTAAATAGTGGGATGTATTATTAGGACTTTCAATGTAATAGGATAATTCAACAAGATTTTACAAATTCAAATGTTAAACATTTAAATTTACTCTTTGTTTTAGATGATCACAGAACTATGAGTAGAATATTGGAGCCAAATAATAATTTTTTTAGTAGACATAAATATTGATTCAAGAAAATAGATGCACTTGTCAATATATACAACCAGCCAAAATTTTATTGTTACATGAATTAGATGAAGTATACTTACACTTGTAGGATTTGCATTATCTGAAGTATTTGAAACAGTAATAATATTGAAAATTGTAGCAGTAAGTCTAGTATGTTAAACATAAAACAACTAATGAATTTGAACATGATAGAACTACGAAAACTATTATAACATCAAAAGAGAATGATAAATTTTCTCCGATAACAAACTACAAAGTAGTTTCAAGATAGCTTCAATTGTCAGATAACCTAGTAGCCAGGGTTGGACTTACAATACAAGTTACAAGTTCATTCAAAGTAGCTTAGTTTCGAAGAAATACAGGTGTTTGATTTTGATGAATGATCTGTTTAGGCTAGTGGCTATAAGCTGCTATTCTAATAGTCACGGAGATACTTCAATAGAAGCTAGTAGATGACATTAGGAGAGATTTTACTACTAGGTTTTCGATGATTAGTACTGAAAAATCTATCATTTTAATTTTAAACACATTTTTATTAATTTCGCAATAGAAGAGGATATCACAACATCTATTTTAGAAGGAAATCTGGACTTTATTTGAAAAATCAGAGAACAACTATGAAATCCCAATTAAAAAAGAAAAAAGAATAGAGTACAATTGATAACAAAGGAAGAATAGCATCAGAAAACAAGAATAATTTGCAGTCCACTTAAAATAAAAAGGAATAAGCCTTACCCTACTTATTATAAATGTTCATCATCCAGAATGTCTTTTTCCTTTGATAACGGGGTGATTATTATTGTTTTGTCAACTATCTTTACTTTCATGTTAGTCTTTATCCATAGTCCCTCTTATCTTCCTCTTAGATCAGGTTTGAGGAGGGATTCTTCCTACTGTGGTTGAAGTTTTAACTATGGCATAACCTTTAAGTTGACTTTCTTGTATATCTTGAATGAAGCTTCAACAACAACATATCAAGTGTAATTGCACAAATGGAGTTTGGAGAGGGTAGAATGTACCACAAACCTTATCCCCATTTTTGTGAGGGCAGAGGGTTTATTTCTAATAGACTTTTGATTCGGCAAATAAGAAAAGAATTTGAAGCACGGTAGCAAGAAAATATGATAACAAAATAGAAAGATACAAAGCAAGTGAAACAATAACCATGCACAATTGTAATCCCATAATTGAAACAACAGATAGTAATAAACATAGAAGAATAAAATTAATTAGATTACAAAATAAATCGCCATAAGTACCAAAGCTTTTGTAGGGTGGAGGATCTGAATATTTTATCCTTGTGCTTTCCAAATTACACAACTTTGACATACTTAATTATACAAACATATAAAAGAACATTTTGGAAAGTAAGATCATATCAGTTGATGTTAACTTAATAACAGCCAAATTTAGAACATAACTTTTACAGAGAAAATGAATTCCAGTAAGATGCAATTGAAACTCTCAATATGTCTTCATAGAAAGTTCCTTTTTCAATAAAATACACACAATTCTTTATGCTAACCTTTTGAAGAAGCTTATCTAAAGACAATAAAATAAAAGTAATTAAATTACCGCACTTGGGGGAGTTTACAACAGCTCCTAAGCTTCAATTCCAACTAAGTTGAGATCCGCTATATAAAAGAAAAACATTCATACAAATGATTTAACTTTCGTAAGCAATAACCAGAGGCATTGAAATCCTCATGGTGTTAATTTTTACCCTGACAACTCATTGAAAAGACTAGAAGGTAGAAAAGGAAAATGTATTAATTTTTATGTATTTTATAAATGTTTATTAAAATGACTGGATAAAAAGAGAGACCCAGAAGAAGAAGAAACAGATCAAACATCAACAAAATAAGAAAAACTTCCCCTTTAAGCTTAAAGAATTGTTCTCTTTATTAGTTACAAAAGGCCAATTAGATGGTATCTAAATTCTCCATTGATTACTAATTTAACACTCAAAACAAATCATATCATTTCCTAATCCCAAAGTTTATAGCTTGTATGAAAAGAAGAAAATAAATAGAATAAAGTCCACTCAAGTTTGGAAAAAGAAGATGCTGAAACTAAACTAGAAGTGAGGATAACCAAACTTCATGTAGAAATGAAATTAGAAGAAAGAACTCACCATTTTTTCGTTAAAACACATCTGATTTAATGAAAGCATTGAACTGTAATGAAAATTATAAGAAAGATTTATAGAAAATTATTGAAAAGAAGGAACCCAGTTCAACTGAATGATGGAAAAGAGGAACCCTAAATGTAATGAAAATTAAAGGTGCTCTAGTAATTTGGAGGGAAATTATTGAAAACAGATGCACTTTCGCGAAAAATTAATAAAAGAATTTAGCCATAACATACACAAATTGTTGACAAAATTAAGCACGTAGCTGTTTGACCATGATAACTTTTTACTTTTTTTTGAAAAATTATTTCATATTAGTGAAAAAGTGAGATCAGTATTGTAACACCCCGTACTTTTGGGCTAGAATATAAACTGTCATTTCTATGCGTAAAGGTTTCAAAAACAATAAATCCAATTCAAATTTAGAGTGTTAATAACTCATGTAGTGTGAGAATCTAGTTGAGCATGAATTAAGATCATAGAGGTCCCGTAACTCAAGGACGAGTTGAAAGCTTTTCTATCGATTGAGTTTTGGTGAATGTCTAAACTTGGGTCAACTTCCATTGACCATAACATTTAGTATATAATGAAATAGAGGGCCTACTATATATCAAATGAAAGGTCTTTGATTCCTCTTTCTAACACCACTGGTTTTATCTTATTCTGATATCAGAGTAAGAAGTTATGCCCATTTTATAGTAGGGTATCAAACTGCCAAAGGTGCGATAGCCGGCCCAACAGACTGTCGGGACCGTGATGGCCCGTAAAGAAGCCCTTCACCCCAAAATTAGTGAGTTCAGTCACTGGGCATAGCCCGTCGGTCGAG
>NC_061117.1:85741787-85923995 GCF_002878395.1 Capsicum annuum | reverse complement strand
GTTATTAATCAATCCCCATCTATTGTACAACATCAAGATCCTCTTTTCACTCTAAAAAATATGATCAAACTAGGGTTTCCTCCAAGAACAAGAAATCAAGAATCAATTCTTAAGTTCAAGATTTCAAAAAATGGATCAAGATTTCTGTTTCATTTTTCAAATCTTATAATCGAAGGTATGTGGGACTTCTCTAAACATCATGGGGATAATTTTCTATTATTTTTATTACATTAAAGATCCCATATCATAGTTAATAAAGAAAGGGTTTGGAATTGTTTGTAAAGTATTTGTCATGAAGTTGTTTTGAAGAAATTGTATGTTGTCTTGAAATGTCTATCATGAATTTTGAATATAACAATATATTTATGTTTTGGGGTGCAATGAAAATTTTGAATTAGAGCATGAATGATCAAAACCCCCTCTTTTATCATGATATTTTCGATTTATATTGTTATGGATTATTTAAAGGCATGAACTTTCTAAATGGAAAACTAATGGGTGAGTGTTTGTTTAATGATCATGTAGTGGTACTGTTTATGACATGTTGGGAATGTGTTTTCACCTGATAAATGCTCGTTGTGTCAAATTAACAATCTTTCTTGGATTCTAAGTAATTACAAATATGAGGTGACCACCTATTGATTTTACAATTGGGCGGAGAATGTTTTGGTGAATATTTAAATGAAAAGTCTATTGCATAAATATCTCTCATATGATGTTTAAAAGCTAAGGTGGTCATGAATATGATAATAAATGAAAAGGGTTGCAGACATGATGTGACATGATTTGATTGACTTGTAAGTTAGGGTATGACGATACCCGATGATTCCATTTCCTTAACAAGATAGTGTTGAATATTTGAAATGTATGAATGTGTTTTCATTCAAAAATTAAAAGTTGGGCTTAAGAGGGCTAGTAGGTTACTCAAAGAAGGCATTTGAGTGTAAGGGCTCATTATCAAAAACTTTAGTTGCCTATACGGGACTTATGATATATTATCCTACATGATATGAATTTTTAGGACATCTCACACGGGGGGATTTGTTGTGGTATGCTCACATGGGGGGTATCACCACTCCGATCCTGGTGGCTACTTGGATTGAAGTCTTAGCCTCCGAGTCAAGGGCGGGTTCCATATAGCCCATGGAATTTCATATTTATAGGGTGTACTGACTTGCTCGGAAGAATAACAAAGAGTGAGTCATGGTTTCAAATAAGTCTTTTGGATATCACTAAAGTATGCCCGTGTATTTTTACTTACGTATTATGATCTTTGTTTTTATGAAATGCTCTCATCTATTTTACACAAAAATCATGCATTTTGAGTTGTTTCACATACCAATACGTTTGTATTAAACCTCTATATTTCAGGGTCTGAGGCTTAGTCTAGGGTTCCAGCCAAATCGTAGAATCTTCATACCACAGTGTTCAGTTGTTGAGCCTTCTTTATATCAGAAGGCCTGTAGCTATATTATTGTTTTGCATTTCAGTTTTGGGTCCGACTAGGGTCTTGTCCCAGTTATAGACAAGTTATTATATTCTAATGTATTAGAGATTTCACAGACTGACATAGATACTGTCTAGATGTCTATTAATTTCATTTCGTATTGTTAAATTAAACTCAGAGTATGATAATAATTTCATTTGTTTATTTCCACATTTCTCTTTATTGTATGTTAATAGTGTTCATGATTGCCAGATAGAAAAAAGGTGCCCGAGCCTCCAGAATTTAGGATACCTGTTATGGCCAGGGCCTTAGTTCGGGTTGTGACAAACTTAGTATCAGAGAACAGTTCATGGTCTCAAGGTGTCTGCAAAATTACATTGAGTAGAGTTCTGTTTATGGGTGTGTAGTGCCCCATACTTATAAGTAGGAGGCTACAAGGCGTTTAGAAATATTTCTCTTTGTTCATGTTCTAGTTCGTGTTATAGAGTCAGAATATTCCTCTTTCACACTCTAGTTCATGCTATGGCATCGTTCATACAAAACTAAAGTTATCCTAATTCTTTTCTTACTCTGATGTTCTTAGAAATATCTTATTTCTGAGGTGATTCAAGTACAAAAGCTTAGAATCTAAATGATGTAGTCCTTTTTTGATTGAGTCATAAAAGATTATAAAATTATGCAAGGACTTGAGAGGAGTCCATTAGTGCTTTAAGGTGTATTGATTCTAGTGTAAACTTTGATTCTGATGAAATCGTGCTTTTCAGCCTAAGGTATTATGTGTATCCAGTCCTTTTCAAAATTCATGTTACAGATGTCATGCATAAGGGGAATGATGTGTAGCAGAATATTGGAACTATATTTCCACCCAAGTAGTAGTATATGTTCAAGTGTCATGACTTATTGGTAGTGATATTAAGCTAAGAAATTAGTGATATGAAGTCACAAGGTTAGACGTCAGAGTAAGGGTGACTTTTGTGTAAATAAATATTTTTAGTTATATAACCATTGATTGAGGGATGATTTGTCATTTTATAGTAATAGACTAATGTGGTAGTAATATTTGTAGATTGAGAGGTATTCGATAGAGGAAGTGTTTGGCTGTGATAATTATCTATTCAAAAATAGGGAAAGATCTCAAAATGGATAGTTGTGGTGGTATAGAAATCAGTTATAGGTTGTAAATGGAGAAGGAATAGTTTAGTCCATAAGTTGTAGGTAAAGACTCATTATTGTTTATTGAATTTTGAAGTCATTTTGATGTACGAATGGTTAAGTAAATATGATGTGAGAAATTAGAATATGTTGATACGATTGAAATGGGTTGTATTATAAGATTGAGGTCGACTATTCTTCTTATGTTACATTACCCCTTAATTGTCTTTTCTCTAGTAGTTGTAAACTAGTATTGCTGGTGAGAAGGTATGTAGTAGCTTTTGAGGTGTAGTAGTAATGCCATGTCGGGGATTTGATTGTAGGTAGTATCTAGGTGAAATACTGTATTTGGGTTGAATTTTCCAGTATAATAGCCTAGTAGAAGATATTGCATGTTTCATCGGTGGTACGTGATTGTTACTAGACTATAAGCTTGAAACATTAGATGTAGAATATGGTGGTAAGAATAGTAGCTTAAGATTAATGATGTATATTTTGTGGGAATGAATTAATAGGCTTTATGTAATTTTTGAAAGAGTCTAGGTTGATAATTTATGAAAAGTTTAAGTGGTATTTATGAGGTATATGTGTATATGAGGACTAGTGTTAAAATGATGAATTGTGGGTGAGTCATTATGTGGATAATGGCGTAAGTATATAAGAATAAGTTGCAACCCCTAGGTAGTACGACATCAGGTAAGATTTTATGATATAAGTTATGTGATTAACAGTCTAATGCTAGAAGGTTAAGTAGTGGAGAGTGGATTTTTATGTCATAAAGAGTGATGATGTGTATGCTCATAAGACTGTGAATTGTAGGTTTATGACTACAGAGGATAGTGAAAAATTAAGAGTAGCATTCTTGGAGAGCAATGCCTTTAGAGTATACTTAAAAAGGAAAGGTTTAGCATTTATGTGTATAAGTGTTTTGTGTACCTAGTTTGTGTTTTTGAAATTGTAGTATGGAGAAGTCTAGTGAGTTGTTGTAAGGTGTTCGTTAAAATAGAATGGAGGAAATATAGGTAGGGAATATGAGCCTTGGGTATGTTTTTACAAATTTTTTTAAGTTGTAAGTTATGTGATTAGAGGTGTAATACGAATATTTTAAAGAGTTGAAGATAGAGTGTTAAGTGTTTAGAAGCGTGGATGCCTATGCCCATAATAATGTTAGTCTTAAGTTGGTGACTTTGGGGTTAGAGAAAGTTATGATTAGTATCCCTGAAGAGGGATGAACCAAAAAACTTTAGTGTCTTTATGTAAATTTCTTGAAGGAAGTTTGTGTTCGTGTGTATATCGGTATCCCCTATTGTATTAAGAACTGTGGTTATAGATTGATGAGAGGTTATATTCTCAAGTCTAGAAGGGTGACTTTGATCTAACAGGGAAATGATGGATTAAAGTGGTTCCCGAAGTTTTTTTATGGCATCAAGTTTCAAGTAAGAATCATGTTTCAATCAAGCTCCTCCTACTTCGATTTTAATGGACTTCTACCAATGTCTTATGTATTCTTGTCTTGTCTATGCCTAAGGTTTGAGCTCTCTATGTAACTCATATCATGTTCTGATATCCAAACAAGGAGCAATAATGTCCCTCAGTGATCTAATATTCCAAGTATACAAGCCATATGTTATGTTGCTTATGATCCAAACCTATGTCTCACAACATGCTTGGTCCTAAGAAAGCATATTTTTGTATGTCACTAAATCATTTTATGCTGGAATTAGCCAAAGCGATAAAGTTATGCGAACTTATGACTTTCTCAGCTCTGAAAATAAGAAGCAATAACTTCAAGTATCAATCTTTGTCTTAATCACCGACTTTAAGAATTCTGACCTTATGTTATACAAATCATGAGATATGTGCACCCATGTTTCTCACCGTAGTATATCCTAAGAAATCATGTTATGTTGTAGTTATGTCGAATGACCCTTTACTTATGATCCAAACACTTGATATCTAAAGCACTCCGTGTCTATTCTATCGTATCTTCACTTCATGTCCCTCCTTGAGTAGTGCAATAAGTATAAGCTATGAATTGATAAGTGTTACATCCATTCATGATGTTTAGGATCGGGTCCCTCAATGACCCTCCGTGTACGTATGACGGTGGTTTTGAAACCGTGGTAGTCTGTTGGGTAGGGAGTAGATGTTTTTGAAGATGGATATTTTGATGTGACTTCTAGAGCTAAGGTTATAAGATAAGGAGGAAGAAGGAGATGAGTTCATGTTACATAAGATAGTTAAGAAGGAGTTATGTGGTGAAAATCTTAGTGAGAATGATCGAATTGGCTGGTCTTAGTTGGGAGATCCATTAAGTGGGTGTAGTAATGATAGGCTTAATGACATTCGAGGTGACGGTTCATCACCCTCCTAACGATCCTCAACCAAGCCGTCGGGCAAAATTTGAAGTTCCGTAGGCGGAGTATTTAAAAAGGGTGTTTTGGTACTTTTTCTCTTCAGAAAACCTCCCCAATGGATTTAATCACTTTATAAAATGTTATTAATCAATCCTCATCAGTTGTACAACGTCAATATACTCTTTATACTCTCAAAAATAAAATCAAACTAGGGTTTCCTCTAAGAACAAGAAATCAAGAATCAATCCTCAAGTTCAAGATTTCAAGAAACGGATCAAGATTTGGGTTCCATTTTTCAAATCTTATAATCTAAGGTATGTGGGACTTCTTTAAACATCATGGGCATAATATTATATTATTTTTATTACATTAAAGATCCCCAATCATAGTTATAAAGAAAGGGTTTGGAATTGTTTGAAAAGTATATGTCATAAAATTGTTTTGAAGAAATTATATGTTGTCTTGAATTGTCTATCATAAATTTTGAATATAACAATATATTTATGTTTTGGGGTGCAATGAAAAGTTTGAATTAGAGCATGAATGATCAAAACCCCCTTTTTTATCATGATATTTTCAATTTATATTGTTATAGGTTGTTTAAAGGTATGAACTTTCTAAACGGAAAACTAATGGGTGAGTGCTTGTTTAATGATCATGGAGTGGTACTGTTTATGACATGTTGGGAATGTGTTTTCACATGATAAATGCTCGTTGTGTCAAATTAAAAATCTTTCTTAGATTCTAAGTAATTACAAATATGAGGTGACCACCTATTGATTTTACAATTAGGAGAAGAATGTTTTGGTGAATATTTGAATAAAAAGTCTATTGCATAACTCTATCTCATTTGATGTTTAAAAGCTAGGGTGGTCATGAATATGATAATAAGTGAAAATGGTTGTAGACATGATGTGACGTGATTTGATTGACTTGCAAGTCAGGGTATGACGATACCCGATGATTCCATGTCCTTAACAAGATAGTGTTGAATGTTTGAAAAGTATGAATGTGTTTTCGTTAAAGAATTAAAAGTTGGGCTTAAGAGAGCTAGTAGGTTACTCGAAAAAGGCATTTGAGTGTAAGGGCTTATCACCAGAAACCTTAGTTGTCGATACAGGACTTATGATATATGATCCTCCATGATATGAATTTTTGTAGGACATCTCACATGGGGGGATTTCCTGCGGTGTGCTCACATGGGGGTATTACCACTCCAATCCTGGCATCTACTTGGATTGGAGTCTTGGCCGCCGAGTCAAGGGAGGGTTTCACATAGCTCGTGGAATTTCAGATTTGTAGGGTGCATCGACTAGTTCAAAAAAATAACAAAGAGTGAGTCATGATTTCAAAGAAGTGTTTTGGAGATCACTAAAGTATGCCCATGTATTTTTACTAACGTATTATGATCTTTGTTTTTATGAAATGCTCTAATCTATTTTGTACTTAAATTATGCTATTTTGAGTTGTTTCACATACCAGTATGTTTGTATCGACCCTCTATATTTCAGTGTCTGAGGCTCAGTCCAGGGGTCTCGCCAAACTGTAGAATCTTAAGACCGCAGTGTTCAGCTGGTGAGCCTTCTTTATTTTGGAAGGCCTGTTGCTAGAGTATTATTTTGAATTTTAGTTTTGGGTCCGACTAGGGTCTTGTCCCAATTATAGACAGGTTATTATATTCTGATGTATTAATAATTTTGTAGATTTAGATGGATATTGTCTAGATGTCTATTAATTTCATTTCAAATTGTTAAATTGAACTCAGAGTATGACCATGATTCCATCTGTTTATTTCTACATTTCTCTTTATTGTATGTGAGTGGTATTCGTGATTGTCAGATAGAAAAGATACGCCCGGGCTCATGGTTCGGGATGTCCATCACGGCCAGGGCCTGACTCGAGTTGTGACAAGTATGTGTTTGGTCATGAGAATTTCAAATACAATTTGAAACTGTATTTGAAAAAGTGAAAACTTTTTTCATTCATACTTCTCTCACAAAATTTTAAAAATAACTTTAATTTATATTCATGGTCAACTACAACTCCAACTCCAACTCCAAAAAATTATAATTTTTATAGCCAAGCGAGGCCTATATTTAGTAACAATAAAAATATATTGTTGCCAAAATTTTTTAATATTTTATATTCATTATATTACCCCCAAAAATATGCCAACAATAATTAAAATTGCATTGTAACAAATAAATAATAGTGGTTAAAGTTTTATAATATAATAATAATTAAATTTGTTGTTGCCATTTTTTAAACAGACACTAATATTATAGTTGTTGGCAAAAAAATATTGTAAATCTAAATATATTAAAATTATTATACAAACTATCGAATATGCAACAAAATTTAGATTTTTGCCAACAAGAAAAAATTCATGGGTATAAGTTCTACGATTTAGCAACAACTATACAAAGTTGTTGCCATTTTTTAATATTTTGCAACAATTTAGATTTTGTTGCTAAAAATTTGTTGCCAACTCTATGTCAATTTGATGAGTTAATCTGTTATAATCATGAGATGGGTGGTGAATATGAAACTTTCATGATGTGTTTCATTACAGTCAAGCTTTGAACGACATATCAAATGTATGATTTATAATCAAATTTCTAACCGTAATTCTCAATATCTACTTTTATCTTTCAAGTAGGTGCTTCTAATTGAGGAACATCTTACATTGATGTTTCAAGGTAAAGAAGTTAGTTATACACATCAATTTTTTTTTCCACAGAAAATGCCCTGTTTCCATCCTGAACTATACATGAAATTGTTGAGACACACCTGAATTTTTTGAGGGTCTTATTACCCCTGAACTAATTAAAATTAAATCGTATTTTTGGCAACCTTAGTGACTATGTGACACATATATGTGCCTAGTAGTATATATTTGGAAGTATTTGATTAATTTTTGGAAGTATTTGATTAATTTATTAATCATGACTTATCTGATAAAACTAGATTTAGATATTCCCCAAAATATTATTTAGACAAATAACATACAAAAATTACCAAAATATAAAGAACTAAAGCAAATAATATCTGAAAAAAATAAAGAATTAAAAATAAGGATAGAAAGACTACAATATAACATAATTGCCGGAGTTAGTAAAACCTCAATAAATTTACAAAAAGAAGAAATATCAAATTTAGAATCAACAATAGATAGTTTAGAATATACATACCAACATGATCTATTAACAATTAAATAAAAAATGAACAAAGAAGAATTTATAATAAATGAAAAAATATATGAAAACCATGAAGGATTAAAAATAAAAATAATATTTTCTAATCTAGGAAGAAGATATAAGAAAATAGGTGAACATTTATATTTAATGTTAGAAAAAGAAGAATTAAAATTAGAAGACAAATTGACAGCTATGGTAAGAATAGAAAAAGAAAATGAAGAAATAGATAGAAATAAGGAAATAGAAAAAATAAAACAACAAACTACAGAAGAAATACGAAAAATAGAAGAAACTAAAAATAGCAGGATTGCTGAATTAGAAAAAGAACTACAAATGCTAAAAGATTTGTATGAAAAAAGACAGAAAGAAAAAGAAGAAAAAGATAAAGAACAAAAATTATTTAACGAGATAAATCAATTTAAAGAAAAATTTGAAATAAACAATAAAGAAATAGAAACTAGGGAATTAGAAATAAATACAATAGATGTTGAAGAAACAGATAATTATGTTTCAGAAGATAGTGAAACATCTACAGAAATCTTAACAAATACAAAAAATTTAGAAAATCAATGAAAAACAAGAAGTAATTAATGTAGAAAACTTAGAAAATAGAAACACAGAAATAAATACTCTTGATAAAAAAGAAGATGAAAATATAATACCTAGAACATCAGAAATAAGAAAACCTACATATTATAAGAATGAGTTTAAAAGATATAATCTAAAGGATGAATATGACAAATGGACACCAAAACAAATAGTTAATAAAAATTATAACTTTTTAGACTTAGATTGTGTAATAGATAAAGAAAAAATAATACAATTATGGATAGGATATATAATAAAAAAATTATTAGATAATAATATAAATATAACAGATGCACCAGAATATATAGAAAGAACACTAATAGAAACAGTGAAATTATGGTTTTTAAATCTAACTGAAAATAGTAAAAGGGTATTAAGAACTGACAAACCCACAGAAGAAACATCATCAACAACTACAACTAAATTAACACCTATAGAATTATTACAACAATATAAAATAGCTATAAAAGACGAATTTAGCAGCATGACAACAACAGAAGAAGAACAAAATGAAGAGAAAGATACAAATAGGAATTTAATGTTAAAATTAGCAATATGTAATATGTGTTACATAGATGAATATACTTGCACATTTAAAGAATATTATTATAAAGGAACATATAATATAGAAGAAAGTAAAGAAATAAGAAAATTATATTTTAGTAAATTACCTGAATCATTTAGTTCAAAAATAATAAAAAGTTGGGATGCAGCAAAAATAGTAGATACTCTAGGAGCAAGAATAAAATTTTTACAACAATGATATAGAAACTTATGTGAAAAATAAAGAGAAGAAATAAGAATGGAAAAAACATTAATAAGAAATTTAGCATGCTGCAAAGATAAAATAGCACCTCAATTTGGATGCGAAGAAAGATATTATAAGAAAAGAAAAAGACATAAGAAATACAAAAAATCAAAATATAAATATAAGAAACCAAGAAAAAGATATTATGTAAAAAATTATAAACATAAAAGACCATATAGGAAAAAGAAATCTATAAAAGAATGTACTTGCTATAATTGAGAAAAATTAGGACATTTAGCTAGAGATTGTAAATTACCTAAAAACCCAAAAAATAAACAAATATCAGAAATAAAAATAGAAAATACAGAATATATGCAGATAGATTATATAGATTACGAATTGGAAAGTGAAGATAGTAGATATGAAATTTCAGAGAATAAAACAGATAATGAAATAGATAGTGAATTAGATGAATTAAAAGACTGAAGAAGATATAAGAATAAACCAAATAACTGAAGAAGATATAAAAATAATAACAAAGAAAGAATATTTAAATGAAGAAGGAACAAATCAAAAAATAATATTTGATAGTCTTATATTTGATAAAATAAAAGGAAAAGAATTAGACTTAAGTGTAGAAAAAATATTTAAAATACCAACACTAAAAAACATATTTAGTAGAAGAAAAGAAGAATACTACGTAGTAAGCCAAAAAGAACATGTAATAAATTGTAGATATGTAAAAGGAAGAGCTATTAGACCACTAGTAACAAAAAGAATAATTAATAAAGAAATAAATGATATAAAAAGTAAAGACCCAATAAAATATGTGCACCTTGGAGGAACAGAGATATTGATAAAAACATGTTTTAGAGAAGGAATAGATACACCAATAGAATTACACCTAGCAGATGATAGAATTATAAAACTATAGAAAAAAGTATAATAACTGTCATAAAAGGAAATTTAATATACCAAAAATTTAAATTTATAATAAGTGCAAATTATTCAGTAGCAATAACAGATAAAAATATAGATAAATCATTAGTATTATATTGGAAAATATCAGGAATAGAACTAACCTCAGGAAGTAAAATATTTACAGCAAGATATAAAAATCTATATGTATTAACAACAAAACATAAAATAACGGGAAAAAATAAAATTAACAAAAATACAAATAGAAAGTCCTTTCGAACAATTTGTAAAAACAATTGATAATAATGATTATAGTTATAGAGACATAGATATAGAAGAAAATTTAGAAATAATAAATAATAGAATAAGTACAACAAAAAGAATAGCTTATAAAAAACCAGAATCATCAAGTTCATCAAAAAGAACAAGTTATGAAACAAGTTTGACAACTAATTTAAACCAATATTACATAACAGGAATAATAAATGAAAAAGAATATTTAATACTCTTAAATATAGGACAAGAAGAAAATTATATAGCAAGATATCTAGTAAAAAATGAGGAAATAAAATATGACAATAATATATGCCCAGATCTACCAAGAAGCTTAATAAACACTAAAACTATAGCAGAAAAAAATAACAATAGGAGTTAGAAAAATAAAAATAGAATTTGAAATAAAGGAAGAAATACCAAAAGCAGACATAATATTAGGAATAAATTGCTAGAAAAAGTAAAACCATATAATATAGAGCTTACACAATTATCTATAACATATAATAGAGAGAAATTATTCTTAAGAAGAGCTTTAACATGATATGAAAATATATGTATTAATGAAGATAGTAGTAGAAGGGTATTACAGTAATAATTATACGCCTATGATAGATACAGGAGCAGAAGCTAATTTATGTAGATATAATTGTTTAGCAGAAAGTAAATGGGATAAATTAAGAACACCAATAATAGTTAAAAGATTTAATAACGAAGGAAGCTTAATTACTTATAAAGCTAAGAATGTAAAAACACAAGTATGGGATAAAATATTAACAATAGAAGAAATCTATAATTATAAGCTAACATCAAAAGATATACTTTTAGGAATGCCATTTTTAGATAAATTATACCCATATATAATAACTGGAACGGATTGGTGATTTTACAACACCATGTAAACAGAAAGTAAGAGCAAAAAGAGTTACTAATAAAATAAGAAAGAAAACTGATTGGATAGAAGGAAGTGAAAAAATTACACAAAAATTAGAAAATATAAAAAATACTGAAGATATAATAGAACTGGTCGTATTTTCAATAAATAAAAAGGAAATAACTATATTTTCAATAAATAAGAAAAAATTAGAACAATTATATAGTGAAGATCCATTAAAAGGATGAAAAAAAACATAAAACTACTATAAAAATTGAATTAATAGATAAAAATAGCATAATAACTCAAAAACCATTAACATATAATTTTGACGATTTAAAAGAATTTAAAATGCATATAGATGAATTATTAGAAAAATAATATATACAAAAAAATAATAGTAAACACAATAGTCCAGCATTTGTAGTAAATAAACATAGTGAACAGAAAAGAGAAAAAAGTAGAATGGTTATTGATTATAGAAATTTAAAAAACATATAATTATCCAATACCAAATAAGATATTAAAAATAAGATAAATACAAGGATATAATTACTTTAGTAAATTTGATTGTAAATCAGGATTTTACCATTTAAAGTTAGAAGAAAATCTAAGGAATTAACCGCATTTACGGTACCACAAGGATTTTATGAATGGAATGTACTACCATTTGGATATAAAAATGCACCAGGTAGATATCAATATTTTATGGATAGTTATTTTAAACAATTACCTAATTGTATAGTATATATAGATGATATACTATTATATACAAAACCAAAGAAGAACATTTAAAATTATTAGAATAATTTACAGATATAATAGAAAAATCGGGAATAAGTTTAAGTGAAAAGAAAACTGAAATTATGAAAAAACAGATAGAATTTTTAGGAATACAAATAGATAAAAGTGGAGTAAAAATGCAACAACATATAGTACAAAAAATAATAAATTGGAAAGAAGAATTAGATACAAAAAAGAAATTACAATCATTTTTGGGATTAGTAAACCAAGTAAGGGAATATATACCAAAATTAGCAGAAAATCTAAAGCCTTTACAGAAAAAATTAAAAAAGAATGTAGAATATAATTATAACGGAGAAGATAAAAAACAAGTCCAGAAAATAAAAACACTTTGTAAAGAGTTACCAAAATTACAATTTTTAGACAAAAATAGAAAATTTCTATATATAGTAGAAGCAGATGCTAGTGAATGTAGTTATGGAGGAGTACTTAAATATCGGTACGAAAATGAAAAAAGAGAACATCATTGTAGATATTATTCAGAAACGTTTAATGAAACAAAAATAAAATGGAAAATAAATAAAAAATAAAAGAATTATGTTCATTATATAAATGTTTATTAGCATTTGAGCCATATATTGTATATAACAAGTTTATTGTACGAACAGATAATACACAGGTACGTTGGTGACTAACAAAGAAAATACAAAATTTAGTTACAACAAAAGAGATTCGGAGACTAGTATTGAATATATTAAATTTTACATTTACAATTGAAGTAATTAGTACTAAGAAAAACATTATTACAGATTACATATCAAGACAAAGCTACACAGACTGATATAATAGAAGATGATGCTTTAGAAAAGATATTCAAAACCCTAACTACGTTTTCAATGAAAGTGGACAATATAGGTAATGAAATAGAAAAGCTAAAGACAAATGAAGTTAAACTCAAGTTTGTAGCTACAAATCAGCTAACTCAGCAGTGTGCAGAGCTATGTCGATCGGAAGAAATTAAAATTTCAGAGCTAGAAGGAGAGGTTGGGACACTCTGTAAAACCCATAACATTTATCAATCTACTATTGCAGGTACAAGCAAAGGAGTTAATGGACAAAGATACCAGAATATGAACTTAAATAAGACATTTGAAAAACTATTTACACCAAAAATACAAAACGACCTCTTAAACATACCCCCGCAAATTACCACATATCCAGACCATCAATGTTTGGGATGTAATGGAGAAGATAATATTGTCCCAGATGTACAGCTAGAATGAAGATAAGCATGCTAGTTGGAAAGAAGATAAAAAAATAGTAGATACGATAAAGACAGGAACGAAAGAAAATCAACTACAAATAAAGAAAAGAAGACAAAAGTTATCAAAGTCATAAAAGATATGAAAAAGACATCTGACTAATAGTTTTCAATATGTGAATTATTATAGCTTTTGGTTTCTTTTACTTAAAAGACATTGTATAGTTAGTCTTTACTAGGTTATATAGATACCATTATTAACCTACTATAGACTTTTTGACTTTTTTAAGTTTGTAAGACTTTATGTAAAAGATTAGTCTTTTCTAGGAATAGTATGTAGATACATGTAAGGTTTTTAGGAACGTGTAAAATATTAGTACATAAAACTATGTAAATCATCCATTATAAATGAAGGCATCGAAAGCAGAAAGAAGAAAGCCTTCATGCGTTGAAGCAAAAAAAAAAAAACTCTCTCTTGTTTACAATAAATAATTTGATTATTTAAAAAACAGGTATATTTCAATGGAAAAATCTATGGAGGAACAAAGCTTAGAATTATCAAATCTCCCAGAAAAGGTATATTCATTTACTATTCTGAATAGCTAAATTCATAAATTCCTAACAATCATAATATGATAAAATAAGTTCATGTTAGTTGCTTTATAGTAGAATTATTCGAAAAATAGCATGTTAAGAAGTTTATTAGCAAAGTGGAAAAGGAGAAAAATTCCTAAGAACTATGCCATCCTAAAGGTAAAACTGGTGAGGTAAGAAAGCCATGATAGGGGAGTAACCAGGGTAGAGGCGCTGTTTAGGGGAAAAGTATCCAGATTACCATGCTAATAGTGACCGAAGAATATGTTATTTAAGAATAATCTAGTATATAGCAATCTAAAGTGATCATATTTTGTTATGTGCATGATTGAAGGGAATATTTTGAAAAAGCATCATATGAAAAATGAATACTAATTTATTTAACGAAATGGTAGATAAATTTAAAATACTTGTTTTTATGTACTTAAGGATATAGAAATTGTAGATATAAGAAAAATCATATTGGAAAAAATATTTGATAAATATTTTATGACTAGAATAAATTATATACCACACTTACCTAACAACTCTTACAAATACCTACATACTAAACCTACATATCAACCATAATAAATTATATATATATTTAGAATTTTGGAAAATGTATATGAAAAATATACAATCAACAGAAAAACAAATGACAATAAATTTAGATGAATATATGAGGATTAAAGATATAAAATGTATACAATTTCTTAGTGAAAATATAAAAGAATTAATGAGATTAAAACAAACAACTAAAATATATTATAATAAAGTATTTAACCAATTTTAAATGACAGATAATCTTAAAATATTAATCTTATATATACTTAGAGATATAGAAATTATAGATATTAAGAGAATAATATTAGAAAAATATTAGACTATGAAATTAAAACTATAAATTAGATAGAACAGTTATACCTGGATAGTTACCCAGATGGATATTATTCAGATTAAGAAATGTTAGAATATATTAGAAAAACTAGAGAAAATCAAGATAATCTAAATGAAGAAATTAATTATAGAAACTGAATTAGAAAAATAATGGAGAATCTAAAAGAAAATTAATATGGATATAAGAAACCCAAGAAAATTTAGGAAAAAATACATGTGATAGTTTATATAATTTAAAAACTCGCTACGAGAAGAACAACACAAGATAATAAATAGCATTGAAAATCTAGAATTAGATATACATTATAGTACAATTAGGATAAATTATTATACAGAAATTTGTAAATCTACAATTACTACAGGATAAAATGATAGACTATGAATATTTAAAATATTGGAGAAAAAATATGGAAGAAATAATATTATTAGAAAAACTTATGAAAGACAATCTAATTGGATATTTTGAAACAAAAGATATAGAATATTTAGAATACCTTCAAAATAATATAGAAGAATTACAAAAACTAAGAGAAAAAAAATAAAGAATACTATAGTAAAGCATTTAATCAATTACCATATAATCACCCCCCAAGATATGAATATCGATAAAACTAACATAAATAAACTCAAAATAAAAATATTTAGAGAAGTTAACAAATATCCACACACAAATAAAAATAGATTCATTGTATTTATAATAGATCTATTTTACCACACAAGTTATCCGCGCCCCTACAAACACGTATGTGCCACATAGGCACTAAGGTTACCAAAAATATGATTTTAATTAGTCCAGGGATAATAGAATCCTCCTAAAGTTCAGGTGTATCTCAACAGTTTCGTGTATAGTTCGAGATGAAAAGAGAGCATTTTTCCTTATTTTTATTTAACCAGGGGCAAATAAAGACAATGATTGGCTTTAGTAACTTTTGTATTCTGTGTGCTGGCATATGTTATCTGTACTTTACTAGAGAAGAGGAAGTTCAATCCAGATTTATTAAGTGAGTGTACATTATTGAAACTTGAGAAAGTATTGCTACATGGACAATGTATTTCATGAGAATAGATAAATTATACATTAATGCGTATTTGAGAGAATATCATCTAATTTGAAGGACGTTAGCATGCAATATTCAGATGCTCCTCTCGTTGTTATTATTTTTCAGATAATATAATCTTTTTGTTTTTTTCAAGAATGTTTACATTTTAATTTTTTTACAGGGTTTGAAGTGTTGAATTTACAAGTCAAGAACCAAAATGCACAAATTGAAAACTTCATACCATTGGATGAATTCGTTATCATTTTTCAAGGGCAGTTTGAATAAAATAATTATAGTTTTGCTAAGAGGTGTAAATAGTATCATTTCACTCAAAACTAGAGAAATAGTTTCAAAAAAAGGTGACTTTCAAATTTTAACCTCAGTATTCAGCTATTAAGTGATATATTTTCAAACAAAATTGCTTCTGACTAATAGAGTAAATTACATAAATGATCCTCATAATGGATAACTACTACATACATTCATCTTTCAACTTTTATTATTTTTTTCTTTTTAATATTACTTTGATTTCTACTTTTTATTTTCTCTTTTTATTTTTAATTTTTCTTAATCCTTACTTTTTTTTACTTTTTCCTCTCAACTTCTTCTTTTTTCTTTTTTATTGTACTTTGATTTTTTCTTTTTTCTTTCCTCCTTTTTTTTTTTGCTCTTTTTAGTTTTTGTCAACCTTTATTTTTTTCTGCTTTACTTCTCTCAACGTCTAATTTTATAAAAAAAGATTTACTTTTATTTTTATTATTTTTATTTTTATTTTTTCTTTAATTTTTTTCTTCTTAACTTTTTTCCGCCTTTATTTTAATTTTATATTTTTTTCAACCTTTATTTTTTCTCAATTCTCTCTCAACTTCTCCATTTTCTTTGATTTTTATTTTATTTTTTATTTTTTATTTTTAATATTTTTCTTAATTTTTTTCATAATTTTTATTATTTTTCTTTTTTTCTTCCATTTTCCCAAATTTCTACTGCTTAGGAAGGGGGACAGGGCGTTATGTAAGGACTGTAAAGTCATTCCGAGTGAGCATCTTTTGATGCAGCACAGGCTTCTAGTGATGGAATTGTCTATCAAGAAGTACAAGAAGCAAAGATCTGGGGAGGGTCGTCCTAGAATTAAGTGGGATAACTTGACACCCGTTAGTACACTGGAGATAGGGGAAAAGATGGGGGAGGGGGTTGGGGGTATGGGTATGCAGGGGGGACGTGGATGTTATGTGGGAGGGGGCGGCCAGCTGTATCACGGAGACTACTAGGGAAGTGTTAGGGGTCTTGAGGGGTCGAGTGGGACGTCATAAAGGAGACTGGTGGTGGAATAAAGATGTGAAGAAGAAAGCAAAGATTAAGAAGAAGGCCTATGTTAAGTTGATTGAGAGTAAAGATGAAGAGAGGAAATGGGTGAATAGGAAGGTTTACAAAGTAGCAAGGAAAGAGGCTAAGTTATTAGTTACAGTTGTTAAGTCGGCAGTGTTCGAGAGCTTGTATGCGGGGTTAGAGGAGAAAGACGGGGAAAAGAGGTTGTATAGGCTTGCTAAGGCTAGGGAGCGGAAGGGTCGTGACCTCGATCAAGTAAAGTGCATTAAGGGAGAAGATGGTAGTGTTTTAGTGGAGGATGTTCACAATAAGAGGAAATAGCAAGAGTACTTTCATAGCCTTTTGAATGAGGAGGCAGACAGTGGCATTAAGTTAGGGGAGCTGGAGCACTCGGAGAAGAGCTGTGATTTTAGTTACTGTAGGAATTTTAAGGTTGAGGAGGTTAGAGAGGCTATTCGTAGGATGAGGAGAGATAGGGCGACGAGGCCAGATGAGATTTCGATGGATTTTTGGAAGTATGCTGGTGGGGCAGGTTTGAGATGGTTGACTAATTTGTTTAATGACATTTTCAAGACTGTAAGAATGCCTGAGGATTGGAGATAGAGTATGATGATTCTGTTATATAAAAACAAGGGTGACATCCAAAGTTGCAACAACTATAGGGGTATTAAGTTGTTGAGTCACACTATGAAGATTTTAGAGAGAGTGGTTGAGCGGAGGCTGAAGAGAGTCGTGTCCATTTTGGAGAATCAGTTTGAATTTATGTTTGGTCACTCGACGATAGAGTCAATCCACCTGGTGAGGAGATTGGTGGAGTAGTATAGAGAAAGAAAGAGAGATTTTCACTTGGTGTTTATCGACCTAGAAAAGATGTATGATAGAGTCTCGAGATAGGTTCTTTAGAGTTGCTTAAAGGTAAAAGGGGTTCCGATGGCGTACATTAAAGCTATTAAAGACATGTACAATGGAGGAAAGACCCAGGTAAGGATAGCAGAAAGAGACTTAGAGCAGTTTCCGATCGAGATAGGGTTGCATTAGGGATCGACTCTTAGTCTATTTCTGTTTGCTGGTGATAGACGTGTTAACGCAGAGTATTCAAGGTGAGGTGCCTTAGTGTATGTTATTTGAGAATAATATAGTGCTGATTGATGAGACGCGAGGGGGTGTGAATAACAAATTGGAGGTATAGAGGCAAACCCTTGAGTCTAAGGGGTTCAAGTTGAGTAGGTCAAAGACGGAATATTTGGAATGCAAGTTTAGTGACTTGAGGCAGGAGGACGAAGTGGTGGTGAGGTTGGACTCCTAGGACGTTTGTAAAAGGGACAATTTTAAGTTTCTTGGGTCTACAATTCAGGCGAATGGTGAGATTGACGAGGATGTCTCTAAGCGTATTAGAGCAGGATGGATGAAGTGGAGGCTTGCCTTGGGGATGTTGTGTGATAAGAAGGTGCCTCTTAAGCTTAAAGGTAAATTATATAGAGTGGAAGTCCATCTGGCCATGTTGTATGGAGTGGAGTGTTGGCCAGTCAAGCGCCTCCACATCTAAAAATTAAAGGTGGAGGAAATGATAATATTGTCTTAGATGTGTAGGCTTACTATAGGGGACAGAGTAAGGAATAAGATTATCCAAAAGAAGGTGGGAGTGGCTTCGGTGGAGGAAAAAATATGGAAAGGAAGGCTAAGATGGTTTAGACATGTGATGAGGAGGGGTGCGGATGCCCCAGTTTGTAGGTGTGAGAGTCTGGCTTTAGATGGCTTCAAGAGAGATAGAGGTAGGCCGAAGAAATACTGGGGGGAGGTGATTAGACATGACATAGAGTAGCTTTAGCTGACTGAGGACATGACCCTAGATAGGAAGGTGTGGAGGGCGCGGATAAGTGTAGAAGGCTAGTGTGAGTATGTGGGTTAATGCAGTTAGGAGAGATCTTTTGTAGGCGGAGAAGTAACCCTAGGACTGTGTACATAGGTGGGTGCCCTTTTTCTTTTGTCTTAGTTCCTATTTGTCTTATTTTGTGTCGCCAGTATTTTCTCATGTTTTGTATTTCAATGATTACTATTTTTATCATTTATTACTCCTAATTTTCTTTTATGTCACCCATCTACCCCAACATTTACTATTCTTTATTTTAAGTCGGTGGTCTATCGGAAACAGCCTCTCTACTTTTTCGGAGGTAGCGGTATGGACTGTGGACATCTTACCTTCCCCAGACCCCACTTTGTGGGAATACACTGGGTTTGTTATTGTTGTTCTCTTCCATTTTTCCCAATCAATTTACATCTCATGAGCACGATTTAACACTATAATATTATAAAGGCAGGACATGACTTTTAAACAACAAGTTATGTTTCACGGACAATAGTTTACATTACCATATTGTAAAGGCAAGACTTATGACTTTCAAAAAACAAGTTATCGTTTCATGGGCAAGCATTGACACTACCACATTGTGTTTTGATTTATGAGATATTTTATAACTCTTACGTTAGAGGCAAGATTTAGCTCAAGTACTTTCGAACAACAAATTATGCCCCACGGGCAAGAATTGAAACTACCATGTTATGTCTTTATTTATGAAATGTTCTGCAACTATTGCCTTATAGACAAGACTTAGCTCATGGAATTTCAGACTACAAATTATGCCCCATGGGCAAGAATTGACACTACCACGTTATGTCTTCGTTTATGAGATGTTCTACAACTTTTTCCTTAGAGGCAAGATTTAGCTCAAGGACTTTCAAACAACAAATTATGCTCCACAGGTAAGAGTTGACACTACCACATTACATATTTATTTATGAGATGATCTACAACTATCTCCTTAGAGGATCAACTTATCCCAAAAATTTTCAAACAAGTTACGTATTTTGGAGAAGATTTAACACTAACACATTGTGTTTTTTGCTTATAAAATGCTCTATAACTCTTGTATTGGAGGTAAGACTCAGCCTAAGGATCATCAAACAAGTTATGCCCCTTGGACAAGAGTTAACACTACCACATTGTGTTTTAATTTATGAGATGTTTCATAACACTTCTCTTAGAAGCAAGACTTAGACCAAGAATTTTCAAGTAACAAGTTGTGCCCCATTGGCAAGAGTTGACATTACCATATTTTGTTTTGATTTATGAGATATTCTATAACTCTTACCTTAAAGTCAAGACTTAACCAATGGACTTTCAAATAACAAGTTACACCTCATGGGTAAGAGTTGACACCACCATATTATGCTTTGATTTATGAGATGTTCGATAACTCTTTCCTTAGAGTCAAGACTTAGCACAATGACTGTTAAACAAAAAGTTATGCTTCACGGATAAGATTTGACACTACCACATTGTTTCTTGATTTATGAGATGTTTTACAAATCAAGAATTTTTAAATAAGAAGTTAGGCGTTCATGAGATATTCTATAACTCTTGCCTTAGAAGAAAGAATTAATTCAAGAATTTTCAAACTACAAGTTATGCTCCACAAGAAAGACTTGACCCTACCATATTGTGTGTTGATTTATGAGTTGTTCTATAAATTTTACCTTAGAGATAAAACTTATCCCAGAGAACTTCCTAACAACAATTCATGCACTTAAATTTGCATTGATGACAAAAAAAAGATCCCTTTGCAGATTATCCAATTTTTTATTTATTAGCAAACTATAATAGAAGTTGAGAAAAAAAGAAAAAAGAGATTAAACAAAATAGAGAAATAAAAAAAGGTATTGAGAAAAAAAAGATAAGAAAAAAATAAATAAGATTATACCATCTAATTTCCTAATCATTTCATATGCATCATGGTTATACTATCACTACTAGGATGGTAACACACTTTCTTTGTGATTCATTACCAATTTTATACGTGTCTGTCCATATTTGTATAAGAAAACATGATTTTTATTAATGTTTTTGTTCAAGTGCGTATGTTTTTCTATATTGAATAATAGAGTGTATATTATTCTAAAATAAATATGACCAGAAACTCTTTAATGACAATGATTTTGATCTATTTTAGGAACAGTTAAATTAGTAACTAAAATGTCATGTGCACCACTAGATAGTCCCTAAAGGTGTTTTAGGGACCAGAATATAAGTGTTTAGGGGCCAAATTTAGTCCCTAACGGTGTTTTAGGGACCAAATTTGTTCCCATTGTTAAAGATAATCAAGGACCAGTCACTTGGACTTATCACTATTGATCTTTAGCGAAGAAGCCTACTAGGATGGGTGGTGACGGGGTATGTTTGGTTTCTATTGACGTTTAGGGACCGGTTTTCCCGTTCCCAATGACTATTTTTCTTGTACATTCGCAAACCATCATAATGAATCCCAACTGAAGATGAGTGGCATGCCTCTATAATAATCATCATTTCATCCTTAGGAACACATCTCTGAATGTGTTCATCAACAAGAACACATCTCTGAATGTGTTCATCTACAAAAACTTAGAATGAGTATGACTCATTCCGAAAGAATTTCTTCATATAATGCATAAACTTCTTTCGCTGGTGAAATGACCTATCTTTTGGAATCATATTACTTGCCAAATAATTGTCAAAGTCTACGAACCATGGAATCAAATCTTGTGATGCAGCCAATACTTGCTAATCTGGAAATATTTCATCAATCTTAAGCCCATCCTTCAGTTTCGGCATTGCCTCTTCTTCAATGCGTGATAAGTGGTTAGCCACTTGGTTTTCAGTCCCCTTTTGATTCTTGACCTCATAGTCAAATTCTTGTAACAGACGCACCTAACAAATCAACCTGAGCTTTGCATCTTTTTCTTTTCATAAGATACCTAAGAGTTGCATGATCTGTATGCAGTATCACCTTCGTACCAAGCAAATGAGATTAGAGTCAACCGTAAAAATCACAGTAAACAACTCTTGTTCAATAACAATATAGTTCTTCTGCATATGTTTAAGTGTTTTTCTAGCGTAATAGATGGGATACAAGATTTCACTTGCCTTTGGCCTTAGACTACACCTTGCACTATGCCATTAGCATTGCACGTAACCTCAAATGGCATAGACCAATCAGGTGACACAATAATGAGGGAAAAATCAACTACTCTTTTAGAAGCTCAAATGCCTTTAGACACACCGTGTCAAACACAAATTTTAACTTTTTCTCCAACAGCTTGCACAATGGATTTACAATATCAGAGAAGTCCTTGATGAATCTATAATAAAATTCTGCATGTCCCCAAAACTCTGAATACCTTTCAAAAAAAATCAATGGAGGCAATTTTTTAATCACCTCATTCTTTACCTTGTCAATGTCAATCACCTTCTTTGAAATTTTGTGACAAAGAATTATGCCTTTCTTGACCATTAAGTGATACTTTTTCCAATTAAGTACCAAATTATAGTCTTTACACCTTCTTAATAAACTAGAAAAATGAGCCAAGAAATACTCAAATGAGTCACCAACCACTGAGAAATTTTCCATAAAAACCTTAATAATGTCCTCCACCATGTCTTAAAAGATGGGCATCATGCAATGGTGAAAGGCCGCTGGCACATTACACAAACGAAAAGGCATTCTCTTGAATGTTAAAGTCCCATATGGACATGAGACAAGGGTTTTATATTGGTCTTCAAGATAATCGAGATCTAAATATAACTCAATTATCCATCAAGAAAATAATACCATCCTCTACTAGTAAGACGGTTTAATATCCGATCCATAAAGGGAATCATAAAACAATCTTTGTCATTCTATGTATTCAGCTTTCTATTATCCATTCAAATATGCCAACTCGTGACTGGACTCACTAGAATAAGATCATTCTTTTTGTTTTGAACCACAATGGCTCCACCATTCTTAAACACAAATTGGACCGGACTCATTCATATTCTATCTATGATAAGATCAACCACACATACACCCAACCACTTGATGATTTATTTCTTTGTAACCTCTTACTTAGGAAAATTTAATCTATATTGGTCTCAATGCTAGTTATATAATGATGCTTAAGTTGGATTTCATGAGTGCAAATTCTAGGTAGAATACCAATGATATTATCAATAAACAATCCAATGGTTCTCTTGAACCTATACAATACAGACACTAAACCCTCAACTTGCCAATCTTCTAAATCAGCTGCATTAATAATTAATAAGGTATTTTTGTCTCCCAAGAACGCAAGAAGATAGGATAGAAGAGCTTTAAGATCCAAAGCTGGAGGATCCTCAATAAAAGGCATGGCTAATGGGGTCACTCTATTATTCTAATCAAGATCCAGCTTCTTTGGTGGATAACTATATGATCCCCTTCTAATAAGTGCTCTCACCATCTCATCAAAACCATCAATAACTGCATCCTCAAAGTTTAAAATCACAACTATAAGTGCATAAACTCCAAACCACTCTTCAATAGGGAAGACTAGTGCATACTCATCAACTCTATTAATTACAGAAATCATATACACATCCTTTGACTGTTGCGTGGATTAGCATACATTAAAAGTAACATGTCCATTATTCAATTGAAATTTCATCTTCCAAAACTCCAAATGAACCAACACACGTCCTGTAATTAGAAATGGTCTTCCCAATATAATGTGAACCTTAAAGTAAATCTCACTGTTAAAGAAGACAAAGTAATCAAGAAATACCAAGGATGACAACTTCACCAAATTATCACATACGATTCCCATGGACTATTTCACAATGCGATCAGCCATGAGAAGTTTTATCAAAGTTGTTTTAGGAGACCACAACTACAACTATTTGTAAACTGCTAACAATATTCAATTAGTCATAGCACACAAGTCATACAAAGTCTTTACAAAATTCAAAAACCCAATAACACAAGGAATTATGAAAACTCTAGGGTCTTTATTCTTCTTTTCAACTAGATATCAGTAAGCGATTGGACTATAATAGTGCACATTATCTATGAGCTCAAAGCTCGCAATCATATTTTTCATCACCAACTACCTCATAAACTTCATGTAACCCAACATTTGATCAAAATCCTCAACTAAAGAGACGTTTGCCAATAATTTATTCAACATGGAGTAGAACTTATGATACTTACCCTCATCAACTTTCTTCTTTAGTCTATATAGATAATGAGGATGAGATTGTAGAATAGGCTTCAATACTTGTGTGTCCTCCTTTTCTTTCCCCTTCTTCGTAGTAGTCTCTTTTTTAGCAACTAGAGGATTTTGAGGTGCAGCCTCATCAACAACATAATTTCTAGCTTTTCCAATTTTCTCATCGTTGACAATCACTGGTTTAACCTTATTCTCAACAACTATATTCATAGTTGAATCATCGGTCATTTTACCACTACTTATCATAATAGCTAAGTAATGACCATTATTATAAGGATTTTTGATGGTGTTGCTTATAAGTGTACTAGGTTGATGCTGATTCAACGTGGCGTACATCTATCTAAATTGTTGCTCAATCTTCTAAATCGAGGTATCGTGTGATTCAACCTTTTAACATATCCCCAAAATAGCTTATATAATCTCATTAAGGTAAACTTCCTAGCTCTCTGACCCTTTCACTATTTATGCAAGCAAGGGTTTCATTCTCAAATTACTGAAATCAGCATCACGACTCATCAATAGAACATAAAGGCAACTTTTATCTTTGCAGTCACCGTTCTTCTCTAATCACCATCTCTTTCCCTACTTATATCTCTATTCCTAAACCTTTTGTAGTTTTTATCTCCATAGTAGTTCCAACCTTGATTCTATTTCCTAGAACTATAATTGTTTTGATTAGAACCTTGGCCGTTAGTTTGGTAACCCACTACCCAATTGTCAAGGTACTTAGCCTCTTCCTTAGAATCCAAATCATTATGTCTCACTGACTTACCTTGTGAACTAGCCATATTCATATTCTCTTCTCCTTCTGCTGCAAACTACTTACTAAATAAACTAAGCTCTATTCTTAGCAATACTTCCTCTTAAGAAATTGAATCATTTATTGACCTCTATTCTGTAGATGCTTGTATCAAATAAGTGCCTACAAACACATATTCTTCTTAAGTATGCCAACCCCAATTAGCTTTTGTGATGTGATCAAAAATCTCAAAGGATGGCTCCTAACATAGACTCATAAACTTTCCATCCATGATAGTTTCTACTACATCCTTAGGTTAGTATTTAGGGTTTTGTAGAAACTCTCAAGCAAATTTTGGCTAGTCATCCTTTGGTTGGGAATATTCTGTAACTTCATCTTAAAACTCAACCAAGTCTCATATAATGCTTCTAAATATAGCATCCTAATATTACATATCTTATCTTTTAACTACAATATTTTGGAAGGTGGGAAAATCTCTCTAAAAACTGAGTCCTTAACTTATTACAAGCAGTGATTGATCCACATGGCAACTTAGTCAACCATAATTAAGCTTCTCCATCATAGAGAAAGGAAACAAACACAGTCTAATAGAGTCTCCCTTACACAAACATAGTCTAATAGAGTCTCCCTTACCCCAACTAGATTGTAGGAAGTGAAAATTCCTACAAAATTCTTTATATAAATATTTGTGTCAGTAGTATCAAGGCTTGTGAACACCCAAATTAAGTGCCGCAACTATATCATAGCACTAGTAATGTCAAACTTAGTTCTTGGAGGAAATGCTTGTAGAATAATAACACCCGTCTCAACTAAATTTATAAAATCATAATTGTCTTTTTCTTTATTAAGCCAAGGAACATAAGGTTGTAGAGAGTATTGTCTCCTATTCCTTATTTTCCTTTCTCGATCCTCAATTATGTATAAATGATCTTCCTCATCTTGTTTAGACCTTGCTTCCACTTTTCGAAGCCTTTCTTCCCGTACTACCTATCCAGTAACTTCTTGCTTACTCTCCTCAACCGCCGATTAAGTAGTGGTCTGATGAGATGTCATCTAGCTATACTAGGATTATCTAGTTGATTCATAACTACCTTGGATCTCTCATCCCCAGTCCTAGATGATGAAATCTTTCATCACTATCCTTCTATTATCTTTTATAGTCTATTTAAATTTTGTATCAAGTGGAATCAGAGGATTGTCTTGACTCTGAGTGTTGGGCATGCACATGTGTGCATCCTAAGAATAATAGAAAAGAGAAATTAGTAAACTAAAACCAACAATACAACTAACACAATCAATCAACTCCGTAACTGTATTCGCTAGCAATGGCTCAAAAAGATAATGTCACCTTGATTACACCTCAAAAAAAAGTATGACATAGTCGTTGATCAAATATAAAACTCAACTAAGTTGGGTTCAATCCCACAGGAAATTGTCTAAGCAATCATTATATAAGTAAAAGTGTGTGTTTGTATGAATAAGTATATTAGTAGTAAAAATTGATTCTTTGTTGGCTTTGTAATTAGTATGAGAGAGGCACTAGGACTATGTTCCTCAATAACTTCATAACTCTATTGGTTCTTCGTACTTAGCAATCTCTCTAATGTTCGATATGCAGAATCAATAGGTTATGTATACTTAGAATAACTTCCCACTCTTTTCTATGAAGTATCCTCAAGTAATTTTTTTCTTCTTTTAGAATTTGCTCTACGAACTACTATCTTAGATTACAAGTTAGCTTTCTACGATAATTAACTCAAGCAATTAAGTGAAGGTTGGTTGCTCCAAGTCTGGATAGTTTAATCCCTTATTTCTATCCATTACTCGGCCTTTTGTCCAGAGTAAACATAAGGTGAGTTCTAATGTTATACACTATCTTAAAGAAGATAATCCTAGGAAAACAACAATATATGCATTAACATCATTTAAGAATCATATCGTAAGATGAATACTACTTTATTAATCATCATCATGCTCACAACCCTAGTTATGGTGTTTAGCTGCTAATAATTACAAGAACATAAGATGAATTCAAGGAACAAAGCATAATTCTGAACTTACATTAATAAGATGAAAAACTCTGAAATCTCACTTTGAATTAAAACTCTAATAGTCAATATATGTATTTCCAAGGCCAAGAATTTCCATAGAAACTAACAATAATGTAATAGAATGTAAAATGGTACAAAAGACCTAATAAGAGTATTTATTATCAAAATCAAAACCTAAATCCTAAACATATAGAGATTTCTGAGTTGGTGCCTAAAACGATGGAAGGTACGATCGTGGTTAGATCCACAATCGTCCTTGGTGCTTGTAAGTTGGCCTTGGAGTTTGTCATCTTATAGATCATTGCTGTTAAGAGTCTTAGTATGAGCTCATTCCTTCTAGGTACGATTGTGCTCTTTTGTCATCTGATCTAATTCTAATTCAACTTTGTAACAAATATCTCTTACATATTTGGTACAAAATCATCATATCATTCCACAATCGTGCAATGTGCTAGTCTGATCCTCTTGTCTCTCAACTCTTGCAACATCAAATATGAACTTCCTTCCCATAATACCTTGATATAATTGCGACTTATAAGTACGGTTGTGGAAAGTGTTCATGTGATATTCCTCCAAGAACTTCTGCAACACTATTTCTAGGAATTCTTCCACAATTAAGTTGTACGATCCTAACATCTACATACGATCATAGAAAGCTTATGTATGATTAACTTTGATTATCTAATCTCAGCTTTAACACATGACAAACATGGTTCGACCATGGTTAGATCTTATAGTAATGAGAAGGCTCATCTTATGCCTTAAATTACTAGATTTCTACACTTTTCTTCTCTTTAGATTTTTTACCTGCAAATATCCATATAGAAATATCTTTGTACTTATAGATATTCATAGTTTTAATCAGTGAAAATGGTGTAAGTCCAAGACACATTACTTCTTAGGGATATGTATGGTACATATTTACAATGTGATTCATTCATTTATCCTCAACACTTTCTTAGTTTTCTTTTATTTTCTCCTTTCTTTAAACTGTTTAGACTTTGGGTGTGGTTTTCTTTTCATAAAATAGTGCAACCTAGGTAACTATAACTACAGGATAAATTCAACAAGTATTGGGTACTTAGGTAGTATGGTAGGTATCAATGCTACTCTCACTATTTCAGTATTCTCATCCCCAGCATTATAACATGTAACTAATAGGGCCCCTAAGATGTATGAAGGACTAGAGACCGAGGTGTATCCCTTAAAAGTACTTGGATCGTTAATGATGGATGATGAATATGGATTTTTCTATAAGTTCATAAAGATAAAACACCTAGTATTTCTGGGTACAGAGTTCAAAAATGCTTTTTAGTTTTTTTGTTGAATCGTAATAAATGCTTTTATAAGATGGGAATTTGACAAGACACCAACCAAGGCCTTGTTGTAATATGCATCCCAAGTCCAACTAAGACTAGGGACCACCCCCATTACCCAACGCAACCTTAAAATATACATACTCTGAGTCGGATGAATTTCGAATGTATAACAAGATAGTGTTTATTATGATTCCAGACTTTGGGATAGGTCTATAACCATGACCAACCCAAACAAGTCCAATAATTCAATACCAACCATCAACAATAACCAAACTAATATACAAACTAAGTTCCTATCCATAATATACCATAAAAGGATAGAACAATCATATATTCAGCCCAATGATATCAACTCCAATACCAATTCCAATGCTGAGGCTGACACTACTACCGACACCGTCCATTCTAAACCCACAATAGTCACACAAAGTCTCTAATAAAAAATAATATCCGATTGGGACATGCCCCCAATCATATCCAAAACCAATATCCATAAAATACCTGAATTATGTAAAGACAATCATGATATAAAATGGAACCGTTCAGAAGATGAAAGATCACCACTTCAATCCAATAGTTGATCTAGAATTTGATCACTAAGCAGTAATAGTAGAATAGTTAGTTCCTGCATCGCATGGGGATACAACCACCCGAAGATGGTTTAGAGGGTGAACACTAGCACAAACCCAAGATAAGAATAAAATAATTCCATCAGTAATACCAAGTAAACCAACCATATGCCTACAAATCATATATATATGTGTGTGTGTGTGTATATATATATATATAAAACCATGTCGGGAAAGAGAGCTAGGTTTAGCATGCCTTTAAAACCATTAACCTAGGTATGTATAGCTTAACCATCCTAGAACCACCCACGGGCTATATTGGTCTAGTGTAACCCCCTGAACGAGTCCTGATTCATGTAGCCGCATGAATCAGAGATACCATAAGAGTAGGGGGTCCCAAGTAACCTTCTCTCTACATGATACATAAGTACAGTATACTTAAAGGATTCCCATGTACCTTGTAGTATCATATATAGTTGGTATGACCAACCCTTATGTTGACAAGCATGAGTTTCCAATTTTCGTCCATTGGACTCGCACCTTCACGATTAGCTATCGCACCCTTCTATTATTGCCCTATTAAAACATAGCAGTGCATGTATCATCAATTTAGACAGATCCATATCCCTATTTAACATAGCATTCCTGCACTCTTTTAACACCAAACCAGAAACACCTATCATAAACTTGCTCATGGTAAAGCGGGCATCAGCAATCAAGTCAGGAGCATATTTTGCTAACTGGTTAAACTTCAGGCAGTACTCCTTGACAGTCATGGAGCCCTGTCTTAAGTTTATAAACTTCTCTACTTTCGTCTCCCACATCTCTAACGGAAAGAACTTATCCAAGAACACATTTTGGAACGCCTGCCAAGTAATAGTGGCATCATCTTCTCCTTTACTCTTCTTCCATATAACAACCCAGTCATAAGCAATGTCCTTCAACCAATTAGACAACAACTATACACTTTATTCCTCAGACACATGCATCACCTGCATGATCTTTCTTACCTCTTCAAGATATAACTGTAGGTCCTCACCTACCTTGGACCCATAGAACTCTGGCGAATCCATCTGCATGAAATCATGAATCTTGGCAGCAGCTAAATCAACTCCCTACTGCTGCAGAGCTACGGCCTGGTTATTAGCCTGGACATTCACAGTGACTACTTGGGCTAGCACCTAAAAAGTTGCCCAAAACTCGACAGGGGACACATTTTCGTTGAAGGGATTAGCAGGCTGAGGTTGCTGATAATTGTTATTTCTAAGGGATTGAAGAGGAGGCATTTTTTGAAAGAAAAGAGAACGAATTAATAGCTGAGAGAGACATATTTACGCACGATAGACTCTAAAAGAAAGAAATGACTTTTTCCTAAATGTTTCATAGCCCCTTGCTCAAAGATATGGCACGCTACACACCGATAACCAAGACTTTACTTAATGCAGCCTGTCAGACTCCCTAGGACTCCTTAAACCTTAGGTTCTGATACCAAGTTTGTAATGCTACAAAAATGGGTCCTAAAGCATCACACGGTACTTAAGGCTACAAGTAGCCCCAAGCTAACCCTTTGAGCCTGCTACTTCACATAATAACTTGCTTAGAGATGAAATTGACAAATCAGGGGCACTGTTAAATCAAATCATAAGAAATACTATGAAAATACTTTGTCTGAACAACCATAATACTGGAAATCTCGACATACTAACAATCTTACAACTAGTCTGATAAAGACTCTACTACTCGAGAACTATAGAGCCATTGGGATAGGTCCCCAACTTAGTCATACTCAACTAAAAAAAATGAACTACTAGATTAACTGAATATCTAAAGATAACCGTTCCTTAAACCATAAGGACTCACCACTGTGGAGATGTAGATAAAAGGCACTCGGGGATCACTGATGAGGCTATAGAAAACATGCATTCTATAATAGATGACTTATATATCTTGAATAAAATTCTCATAAGTTGTGGTTAGGAAATAGAGAACAGAAATCACGTGAGTCATTTCACTTTATTTTGGATCTGTATTTTTTATTTGTTCTCAACTTATAAATGAGATGAAATCTTAAAATATCAACTTTCAGTATATAAGCTATAATCTCATGAAATAAAGAAACTTCTTGGGAACTTAATAATCATGACACTTGAAAACTTTAGGAATCACAGGGTTACAACCTTCAAAATTAATATACCTTTAAACTTACACTTTTAGCTTAAGGATAGTAAAACTTCTTTAAAACACCAGAACTTGATACTATAGGAACTTTAAGACTTGAGACACTGGAAAACTTAAGAGACTTGGGACACTTGGGACTCAGGATTATATAACTTTGGGAGTTTCTTCAAACCGACATAAACCATGGGAGCTACTTGGAGTCCAACGTCTTGCCCACAGTGGGGAGAGCTGTTCTATCCTTGCCAAAGGAGTAGAATCTTTAAATTTTAGTGATCACTAGCTTAACCCACTTGGGGCAAATAAAAGACCTACAGGGGCACATAGTTCTGGGCATGAGACCTCAGAATCAAACCCAACTCGATGCTAAATACTACCCCTTACTTACCTCAGAACTTTAAGAAAATCCACCTTAAATAATTCAACAATATGTGATGGGAGCCAATATTCTTCCCCTTTATCTCAAATTAAAAAATAATGTGGAGTTCTTTCTTAGCTTAGGATTAAAACTCAATTCTTTTCTTAAAATCTTGATAGATTTTTAATTAAAGTTTTAAAATCTCAACAACATAGAAATATAAGAGAACTTTTTGGAGTATCAATAATTCATCCTCTAAGACTTGAAATTTCATAATAAAGTTCAACTCATGACAGCAACTATTGGAAATTTTTGAAAACATGATATCACTATAGGAATGTGCTATTTATATCATAAACTCTCAATTTAGATCATAATTGAAAAAATAATCATGAAATTCAAGACTTGAACAATTCCATAATCTCATAAATTTGAAATATAGAAAAATAATATGAATTCATCTTGGAAATACGAAATTCTATATGAAAATCTAAAACTTTTGGGCAGAAGAACGACAAACTGTTCTTGTTTAAACCCCACATACCTTTAAATAAAAACTTTGAGTGAGTTCTTAACTTTGGGTTGCTATTCTTGAAATTAATAGGTGCTTCTTGTAGCCCTTAGAATGGGAATGTCAATTCTCGAAACATTATTGAAAACTGACGGTTAAATTTTGAGTTCTCTTGAAGTTTGTGTAGAAACCCTAAGCCATGTTCTTGCTGGTTTTTGATGAAAGTATGAATAATATGGTATTCTTGTGGTGTAATCTCGTGTTAAGGATGATAAAGGAGTGGGAACATACCAACTTCAACCTTAATAAGACGGAGAAAAGAAGCTAAAAACTGGGCACAAAGGCTATGGCCTGGGCGGCGCCTTGCCCTGAGCCTTTGCTAAGGAGGGTGGTGCCTTGCCCAGAGCCTTAGCTAAGCTGGGAGGCACCCCTTAATATCCTTTAGTTCCTAGTTTGGCACCCTAAACATAACCTAAAAGGATTTTAAAAATTCCAAAAGTCACCTGAGATACCTTACGACCTTGACCCATCACAACACAACAACAAAATCAAGAAACGGAGTTTGTGAAAGTCGTAAAATGATTCATCGAAGTTTGAGGGCTCAAAAATAAACTTAGTGTTGGAACACTTAGCTAAAATTCTAAGTGTTAATCTTCTTTTAACTTGCTTTGAAGTCTTTGACGAAGAGGAAACTTTATGGGGTCTTACAATATAATAATTGATGGTCCTCATGTGCCTATTAGAGAGGTCAAAGAAGGAGATATAAAAAAGATAGTTGTAAAAAATAAGAGGAGTTTGATGATGAAGATCAAAACAAAGTTGAGAAGAATTACAAGTCAAGGAAATTTCTTATCTTTGGCATAGGACCTGATGAGTATTATGGGATTTCTGCTTGTGAAAATACTAATGAAATCTGGGATATCCTAAAGACAACTCTTGATGGAACAATTGATGTAAAGGATTTAAAATTTGACATGCTGTCTACTCAGTATAAAACTTTTTCTACAAAGGAAGGAGAGATGATTCAAGAAATGTATAAAATATTCACTTCTATCACAATTAAGGAGCACTGCTTAGGAGAAGTGATTTCTTTGTATAACAAAGTGAGAAAAATTCTAGGTGTTCTTCCTAATTCCTAGGAACAAAAAGTGGATGCTTTTCCTGAGGAAAGAAACCTAAATACTTTCACTATAGATGAAATTATTGGTAATCTGAAGACTCATGAGCTCAAGAAATAGTAAGGACAAGAGAAGAAGACACTGATATTACCTATTTGGAAAAAATAATTGTTAGGGATATGAATAAAAATGGTAGGTTTCAAAGGAGAGGAAGTAGCAGAAAAAAGGGTGGCACTGTTGAAGTCTGTCACAATTGTAGAAGTCATGAGCATTTCATTAAGGACTATACAATGTACAAAATAAATTATTAGGAATATCTCAATACTGGAAGTGACAAAGGAAAGAATAGGGACTAGGTTTCTATAAAATAAAAAAGAAAGGATGCAACTGATTATGTAGTGAATCAAGCCATAGCAATATGGAGAGATTCCTCCAGTGAATCTGATGAAGCAGAGAAGGCTGAAGATGTGTCTATGCTAGTTTTGGAGGAGTGTGAAGTGACATATGATTCCTTGTTTTCTCTCATGGAAAAAAATGATGATGAAGAAGAAAATAAGGCATTTCTTTTTGACATTAAGGAAAATTTAGATAGCTATGCTGCTAGAAAGATAAAAAAGCTAGCAAATGTGTTGATTGATTATACGTGTTAACTGACTCCTGAGAAAATTTCTCTAGAAGAGAAAGTAGAGAATTAGAAGCTTGAATTAATTTATTTGACTCTCCATATATCTGAAATAGAGGAACAATTTACTAAGTTGAAATCTAAAAATATAAGTTTATTGAATAGACTGAAAAAAGTGGATAAATCTGATGGTAAAGGAAAGAAAGAAGCCTCAAGGATTCAAATTGAGCTTGAAGAAAATTTGAGGGATTCTCAAAAGCACCTTATGAATTCCCTCTATAAGAATGAAGAATTAGAAATGGACCTGGTCTGTATAAGGGAAGAACTTAACAATTCACTAAAATGAACCACCTCCTCTCAAATCTTTTCTAAGTTAACTGGTCAGAGTGACAATAATGGTAAAGGGCTTTGATATTAATACAAAACTTAATAACTTGGGTCTTATGGAAAACCTATTTATGGTATTAGGAAAAAGTTCCATAAATATCTATATACTTATTATGGGAGAGATGGACACTTGAAGAAAAACTGTCAGTATTGGCTTAGAGCTAAAATGAGAAGTACTAGATTCATTAAGTAGGAGAATTATTATCCTAAGAGTTTTATGCCCTAGAAAAATGTGAAGAATAGGAACTCTTTACCTAGATGTTCCAAGAAATATTTGATCACACCTTTGTCTTTCTATTGGGAAATCAAATTCAAGAGGGTTCCAAAATCTAACAAATAACTATGTTTGCAGGTAGGAGGAGGGGAATGCATTCAGAACTAGTTCATGGATAGTGGATGTTCAAATCATATGATAAGGAAGACTGACTGCTTTCTTTCTCTTAAGATACTTTAAGGTGGAGGTGTCTCTTTTGGAAAAGTAAAAAGGACTCTATCCGTGGCGAGGGAAAGATTGGAAAATCATCTAATCAAGAAATAAAAGATATGTACTATGTGAATGGCATAAAGTACAGTCTTCTAAATGTTTCTCAAATTAGTGAAAAAGGTAATTAGGTCAAATTCTCAGCTGATGGATGTGCTATGTCAAGCTTGAAATTTGGGAAAGTAATTACCAAATCCAAGAGGATCAAACATATGCATGTGGCTGATTTGGAGTCTGTGGCTGATGGGGATTAACTTGCAGTGTTCAAGTGAAGATGTTGATTTTTGGCATAGAAGGCTGGAATATGTAAGTTCCTCTTTGTTGAACAAGTTGATTTCAAGGGACACGGTTTGTGGGATGCAAAATTTAAAATTTACTGCAAATAAGTTTTGTAATGTTTGTGTTAAGGTTAAACAAACCAGGTCTTCCTTTAAGATGAAGAAGTAAGTGAGTACTTCGAGACCCCTTGAGATGCTGCATATGGATCTATGTGGACTTGTTAAAGTACAAAGTAGAGAAGGAAAGCAGTATGTGTTTGTGATTGTGAATGAGTACTCAAGGTTCACCTGGACAATGTTCTTGAGAATCAAGTATGAAACTGATGAGGTTTTTGTTACTTTTACCAAGCAAAGTTTGATAAAGCTAAATTGTAAGATTGCTGAATTCAGATATGATCATGGAACTTAATTTGAGAACTCCCAAGTTGTAGGATTGTGTTCTAAAAATGGAATCAGTCATAACTTCTCTACTCCAAGGACTCCTCATCAAAATAGAGTTGTTGAAAGAAAAAACAGAACCCTCACAGAGATTGCTAGGACCATGGTGATTGATAGTAGGCTCCCAAAGAACGTTTGGGCTGAAGCTGTAAATACTGCCTGCTATGTAACAAATAGGTGCTTGATTATATCACTCCTGAACAAAACCCCATATGAGCTTATATTCATTAGAAATCCAAAGTTTGACTACTTCAGACCTTTTAGGTGCAAATGCTTTATTCTAAACAATGGGAAGAATGATCTAGGAAGGTTTAACTCAAAGAGTGGTGAAGCATTATTTATGGGCTATTCCTCAACAACAAAGCGTACAGAGTTTTTAATAAAAAAAATCTATATGTTAAAGAAAGTGTGCATGTGGTCTTTGATGAGTTAAGAATGCTAATGAATCCAGGTGATGGTGAAGATTTAAAAATTAAAGGACTCATTCCTATTCAGAGAGATGATATTGTTGATGATGATGGTTAAGAAGTAAATGATGTAGATGAGAATGATGAAAGTTATAATCATCCAGGATCTCAAACACAGACCCCAACTACAGGAGAAAAACAACAAGAAGGGTCTAGTTAAAATTCGCAGGGACCTGGTCTTAGTGAAACTTATCTTACAAGGTTGAAATAGAGGCATAAATCTTCTCACCACTTTAGAATCTAACTATACCTTTGGAATTTGGAGTCCAAACAAGAGCTCAAGCTAGAAATTTCATGGCATTCTCAGCATTCCTGTCCCAAATTAAGCCTAAAAATATGAAAAAAACTCTGAAAGATGCTGACTGGATTAATGCAATGCTAGAGGAGCTTTAGTAATTTGAAAGAAGTATAGTCTAGAACTTGGTCCCCAGACCTATTGACAGAATAATTATTGCTAATAAATAGATGTAAAGAAATAAGCAGGATGAACAAGGAATTATCAAAAGAAACAAAGCAAGGCTGGTTGTTCAAGGCTATAACCAAGAGGAGCAAATTTATTATGATGAGATATTTCCCCTATTGCAAGGATATATGCTATATGTATTCTTATTACTTTTGCTTCCTATATGGGGTTCAAACTCTTCCAAATAGATGTCAAAGGTGCTTTTCTGAATGTAAACTTAAAAGACAAAAGTTATTTTAAACAAACTCCAGGTTTTGAAGATGTAGATTTTCCTCATCGTGTACTCAAATTGGATAAAGATCTCTGTGGGTTGAAGTAAGCACATAGGGATTGTTATGAGAGACTTCAAAAGTTTCTTCTTAAAAGTGGATTTATAAGAGAGAAAATTGACAGTACTCTCTTTTTAAAGTATAGAGGTAGCAGCTTACTAATTGTTCAGATATATGTTGATATATTATCTTTGGAGCTACTTCTAAATCTCTATGTGAAGAGTTTGCAAAGCTACTGGGGAGTTAATTTGAAATGAGCACGATGGACTAACTTAGTTTCTTCCTAGGTTTGCATATCAAGAAAACTTCTCAAGGGATAATGATCAGTTAAGAAAAGTACATTAAGGAGCATCTAAAAATACAACATGGGAGATGCCAAGACAATTAAAACTCCAAGTGGAACTAGCTTCAAGATGGATAATGATGAATTTAGTCCCTCAGTTAATGAGATCATGTATAGAGGGATTATTGGATCCTTACTATATCTCACTGCATGCAGACCAGACATTTTTAGTGTGGGAATGAGTTCAAGATTTTAGGCTTGTCCTAAGGAGTCTCATTTAAAAGCTTCCAAAAGAATTCTCAGGTATCTAAAAGTTACAGAGGACCTAGTCCTGTACTATCTTTCTAGAGACAGTTTTGATCTAGTAGGATATGCTAATGCTGATTATGTTAGAGAGCTGGTGGATAGAAAAATTACATTAGGAATGGCTCATTTTCTGGTTTCTTCCTTAATTTCCCAGTCTTTGAAGAAGTAGAATTTGGTTGCTTTATCTACTACTAAAGCTGAGTATGTGGCTGTTATCTCTTATGTGCTCAATTGTTATGGATCGAATAGCAACTGAAGGACTTTGGGATTGTCTCAGGCATAATATTTTGATGATTACAAACCAACCACAAATCTTTGAGTATCAATGCACATTCATCACATTTAATCAGTGTGATTACTTTTAAGAAGATGAATGTTCCACCTATTATCATGCTTCCACCATCATGCCTCCCCTTGTCATTAATTTTTTCCCCTTTTAATATGCCATTTTTTTTAGCTTATCACATCAGCTCACCATATTCTTCCCCTACCAACATGCTAATACACATGCACCACACAACCCTGGTACCTGGTCCCTATCATATGAGTTCAATATTTCCCCTTTTGGCATTATTGAAAAGGAATAACAGTAAGCCAAGAGTAAAGTAAGTGTAGATAAATTAACTCATGGCCATTGGGGAAATACTAACTTGAAGAAATGTTTTAGAAGAGAGAAAAAATTAAGCACATAAATTAGAATTCATTCATTCATTGTTAAATAGTTAAGTACCAATACAATATACCAAATAAAATAACAAATAACGGTTGTTTAAAGTCCATAAAAGAACCAAAGGCTAGAAACTAGCACATAAAAATGACATATTACTACTTAGTTTGATGAGGGATCAGGGAAGAGTGATGTTAATTACAATTCCATTCCGGCAGCCTCAGTAGCATGATCTTCCAACAACTATTTTGTTAGGGTCTTAACTTCATCATTTAAACCTTGAACAACACCAGTTAGTTCTACAACCTTGTCCTATAGGTTTGCATGTTTTGCTGCCAGTTCCTCAGTGGCACCAGGTCTCTCTAAGGATAACTCCTGGTTCTACAGTTTTAGATGAACTATTTCAGTGTCCTTTGTAGTTAGATGAACCCTCAACTCCTCTATTTCCTTATTTAAATATTTTTGATCAGCCAAGAGTTCTGATACTTGGAACATAGTTCCAACCTTTTCTTCAATGCATTCATTCTCCACCAAGGTTGTCAAACTGAAATTCTGTTTAACTATTTTAGGAGTTGCCTTTGTCCCAACTATTCTAAAGTGATCAAACACTTTGTTCAGGTAGTACCCATATAACATTCCATGTTTTCCATCCTTTTCATAGATTACTTTCCTTATGTGCTCTATCATAAGAGAAGGGAAGTTTATCAACTCAAACTTACTTAGGCATTCTATCATAAACAAGTCAACACTAGAATCAATGGTTCTATTGTTTGATCTTGCCAACAGGACGTTATTAATGAATTCAAACACCAGCTGAAACTCATGTTTTAGAAAATTCTTCTTCATTGAAGCAATTAAAGTCCCACTTACTTTTGTGTCTTCAATCATGAACACAGTTGTGGGCTATTACTTTTCAATAGTTCTCACACCCGTAATAGGTACTTCTAAGATTCCCCCAAAGGATTCTTCATCCAGTCTTATTTCTTTTCCTTTCACTTTTGCTGATAATATCAATCCATCTATTGAGAAATCTATTAAGTAATAGAATTCTCAAACTTTATTTTCTTCCTCAAATAGATGTAGCCATCCTTAGTGCCTGACATATTCCATCAACTCTACCATCCTAGGTTTCTAATAGATCTTGGGATCAAACACTCTTCTAGTCAGCACTTTCTGAGTTCTCAAGAAAATATTTCTTGCTTCTCTAGAAACATTCTTATTTTATTCCTCTTTTTTTCATTCTCTTGGAACTGCTACTAGGTTTCTTCTCAATAATTTTTCTTTACTTGGGACCAGGTCCCTCATAGAATCTCTTCTTCTTCACCAAAATATCATTCTTTTCTTTTACTATCATTCAGCCATTTTATTTTCCAACTCAGAGATTGTTCATACTCATCCTATTCATCTTCTTTATTTGGAGGTGATATAAACTCCCTATCCTTTGTAAGCATCCTTTTACCCTTCTATTTCCTTATCTGTACTTTGTGAACTTTCCATGGATTCATTTGTAAGCAAGAGTAAATTCTCATCTACACAATTTTCACTGCCGAGTGAATAAGACTATTTTATAGGAATTTTTTCATCAACCAGTTGGGAAAATATGGGGTTTGACTAAGAATAAATAGGGGAACCAAGTACTAGTAAATTTTCTAAAATTTCAGTACATTGCAAATTTTCAAAGGGGACATGGATTAGAGAAGCATTGAAGGACTCTGGCTTTTTTGAGGAAGGAGGTCCTTCAGATTGAGGAATCTCTTGATTAATTAGAGAACCAAAGGCGTTATTTAAGTTGGCTTTCAAGGCTAACTCAGTAGGACTTTTATTAGAGTTTAGAATTTTGACTGGAATAGTTTCATTTTGGGTTTCAAGAGTTTCAAGAAAATGACTGATGGGTAAAGTATTTTATAAATCTTAAGGATGATTAGGGGATAATTCTTTCATAGGGTTTGAAAAATATTGGATTTCAGCCTTTACTGAACTTTTTGAGAGAGAAAAGGAAAGAAAAGAAAAGAAAAAGTTTAGATTAATTAAATAAATGATTTAGAATGATCTTCGGATTTAATTAAGAGGTGAATGAAAAAGGATTTGATTTTAATTAAAGAGGTGACTGTTTTACATTTAAGAGGTGCCCTTTTGAATTAATGCGACTAATTCTAACGGGCGTGACACTTCACATTTGTCGTGGACTGACAACTTTTGTTTAGATAAGAGAGAGAATATGACCTTCTTAAATAGAAATTTTATAAATTTTGAAGGCACATTATTTTTGTACTAACCTGAGAGATAGGACTAGGTCCCTCTTTCTTGAGTAAATTCTCAACTTGTGTTTGTTTTAATTATTTTCTCCCAGTGTTGTCCCCATGGGTGTAAACCTACAAGTGAATGGTATCGAGTTAGACTAAAATGCACATATCTAATAAAGGATCCTTGTCTCCTAAGCATATCTAATTTTTAGTGGAAACACTGAATCACAGGATCGGTCAAGTTGATTAGATCAATACTGCTTTGGCCTTTTGCCTTTGCACACCCTTCTCATTCCACAGTATGTTCTTAATTTATTTCTGAGGATTAGGTCCCACACTAGAATTTATCCATATTGCTGAAGATTCTTCTTCTGAGATGAGTTTCTTAGGGACCAGGCCCTTGAGAATTTTGACATGACCCCTTCTTCATGGCCCTAACATTTCATTTTACCAAATAGGCAACATAAGTGTCTTCTTCATCTGGATCATGTTTAGAAGCCTTCAATGCCATATATTTTTATCTTTTTCTTCCTTCTTCTCCAACCCTGCTACTTCTTAAGCTCATGGGTCTTCAAATTCTAATAAGTTCATCCATTGAGAGAATTTTCAGGTTCTTTGCCTCAGTCATTGTATCAACTTTTCTTTCCCAGGACTTAGGAACAACACCAAGAAATTTTCTCACTTTTTTGTACAAGGGAATTACTTTTCCTAGGTATTTCTTGGATTATTACTCCTTTTTTCATGGTAAAGGTCTCATACTGTGTAGTAAGCATGTCTACTTATGAATCATTCACATCAGTAGTAACTTCATGAGCAGTCCTCAAGCATTCCCAGATCACCTTGGCATTTCAACAAGATGAGATCCTGTTATACTTATTAGGACCTATCTCATAAACAAGCAATTTCTTTTCCTTGTAGTTCTTTTCAGTATTTTTCCTACGTTCATCATTGTACTCCCTTTTTCTTTTAAAAACCATCCTTGTAACCTCTCCTTCTTTGTCTTGTTTAATAGGCACATGAAGACCATCATGAATTATGTCCATTCGCTTACAAACCTCATCCATAATAAAGTCAAACATCCTGGTTTTCCACCACCCATAGTATTGTCCATTAAATCTAGGTGGTCTAGTTGTAGACTTTTCTTCTTCCAGGTTATGTCGAGCAGCCATGCTAACCAACACATTCTAGGTATGAACCTATTAGCATGGCCAGGCTCTACTACCAATTATTGAAACCCTTGGGGGTTGCACCGCAAAGTGAGGGACCAAGTCCCTCAAAGTCAATCTAAGGCAGTGAAATAGTAAATCACCAGGAATTACAAATTAGTGTAAGATAGGTAAAAACATAAGATTTAACATGGAAACTCCCTTGATCAAGGGAGGAAAAACTACGGCTTATCCTCACAAGTTCAAAATAGTTTACTATAACCAACCTCTTGATTACAGACTCAAATATGAACCTAACTCAAGATTTCCTCAAAAACTAATTAACTCTAGCCATTAACAAGCTTAAGCGACCCTACCTAAGAACTTCTCCCAACAAAACAAAACCTTATTTTTATAACATGAGTAGTTCAATTACTAATCAGTATTTGTCTTAAGAATAATTTCTAATCAAGCTTACATACTCACTAAGAACTTGACCAATGCTCAAATTTTGAGTTTTTTTCGTTTTCTTCTCTCTTAAGATCTCTAAAATATTTGCAAAAACCATTTAATGAAGAAGCATATTTTTTTTAATTATTTGTGAGTGATGATTAGGGACAAAATGTCATCGAACCAGGTCTCCAAGTCAGTACAAGAAGAACCTTCCAGTTTGTTATATAAGAGGACAAAATTATGCGATCATGCGTGCTAACTGTACTATAGTCATGAACATCCAGAGACCTGGTCCCTTGTAGTCATATGCTTATCATCAAAACTACATATAGCATTGGGTTTGATAAAAATGACTTGACCTATTAGATGAACCAGTTGTTCCCCCTAAAATTGGCTATGACCTGGAGACAGGTATCTTTGATAAAGTATGTACTTGCTAGTCTAACACTGTACCATACTTTTGCATTTATACACCCATAGGAATAAATTTGGAAAAGAAACAATGTGACATGCACAAAGTTGAGGATTCACTCAATAAAGAGAGAGACCTGGGTCAATCTCTTAGGTTAATATCGTGAATGTGCATTTTCTTGTTCTATCAAAAAAACTGCATTTTCTCTCTCAATGTAAAAATTTTGTCTTATCCTAAAAGAAAAATAAGAGTCACCCAAAAATTCAAATTGATCCAATCTCATCCTCCCAAAAAGCTTTTCCTTGTGCTCATTCGTTCGCTTAAATCTTAGTGTCCCCAATCCTTTTCTTGTCAAAAAAAAAAAAGATCAACCCTCAATTAGCCTTCTTGTGATAAGGATTTCAAAATGGATGCTAATGTCTCATTCTTATGGATTTCAAAGGCCTCTGAACTTATCATATATAAAAATCTTCTGTAAAACCTTCTTGAAAAACACCTTTCTTTTCCAACCCTTCCAAAGCCAAACTCCTTCTTCACTTAACCCATTGATGAAGACTCGTCCCTGAAGATTCATAACCTTTCTAGTATTATATTCATAGATGATGCTTGGGTTTCTAAAAATCTCATCTTGCTATCAAATATCCCAATAAAGAGCGTGTTTAGGCCTAAGGAACAAAATGTCAGTAAGATAATAAGAAATCCTTGAGAAAAGTCTGGAAGTTCTACTGAGAAGCAACATACTTCTAAAGGACCTGGTCCTAAGAAGAGGAAACTAACTGAAGAAGAACCTACTAGTGTTTCTAAAAAGGTAAAACTAGTGAAAGAAAGAACATCTGTGTCTAAAGAAGTGCAAAATGGGTTCTTATGAAATCAAAAGGTGGTATCTGGAAGGATCTTTAACTCAAAGATGGATCCATATTATGGAATGACCTATTCCCACAATATTTGATGAGTTAGTCAAGGAATTGTACTCCATATTGAATTTCTTTAAAGACAATTTGAAGATGACTGCTGTAGATTAAGGAAAGAAGCTGAATCTTGATACTGTGTTACTTAGAAAAATTCTATATGTTCCTATCAGTGGTGTGAGGACTACCTCAAAACAACATCCTTTAATAAAATTCTTGGAAAATAAACTAAAGGTTAAAGGACAATCTGTGGATGCATTAAATAGAAAATCATTCAAAAGTGAGGAACAATTAGTCTTTGATTTTGTTAACAAAGTGATTCTTCCTAGATCACAAAAGAGAAACATTTCTTTAGCTATTGATTTGCATGTCATGGAGTGTCTTAGTAGTGTTGAGTTTATTTATTTACCTTATTTAATGGTGGAGCACATGCATAAAGTTGTCATGGGAAAAATGGAAAACATGGCATGCCTTATGGATATTAGTTGAATAGAGAGTTTGATTAGTTTTGAATTGTCTATGAAAATGAAACTTCCAGAATTGTGATACAACTGCTTAGTATGAAAAATTTGATCAAAACTATGTGTGGAAATGAAATTAGGTAACATCTCCCAAGAAGAGTTCTGCAAAGGAATAGAGGAATTGAAACTTAACTCAGCTGCTAAGGATAAAGAGATTAGTAAATTGCAAATGACAATTCATCATCTTTCTAATAAGGATCCAAGTGTCTCTGAAGAGCTTAGAATTGAGAATTCTAAACTAAAGAAGAGAGTTTCAACTGTAACTGATGAGGTACATAGCTTGAATGCAAATATAAGGCATCTAACCAAGGAATTGTTACACTACCATGCTGCAAAAAATAATAACATAGCTCTAATTCTCTAAACCCTCTTCCCAAGTGCTTCACCTTTTTAAATTTCCTTAATTCTTGTTGATTTTTCTTTGGAAAATTTAAATTATGAAATACAATGATACTTACCTTTGACATATGAATGAATCTTAGTTTGTGTGTTTCATTTAATTGTTCCTTAATTTTAAAGTTGTTCTTTATGTTAGTGTTTCCCAAGTGGCTATAAGTTAAGTAACTTGTGCTTATTTTACTCTTGGTTTGTTATTATCACATTTCAATGATGCCAATAGAGGGAATACTAATTGATGTTGTAGAGACTAGGTTATGTGTGTTGTATGATGTTTTAGGGACCAGGTACAAGGTGCATATGTGTTGAGTGTTGGTGAAATATAGTATGATGGCATACTGATGGGGGGAAGAAGTTTGAATGATGGCATATTAACGGGAGGAATAATATTGGTAAATCATAATGGCATATTAATAGGAGGAAGCATGATGCATCATGATAGGAGGAACATTCATAGATAGTACTAGTAATCACTCTAAGTAAATGAGATGAATGAACATTTATGATCAAAAATCTGTGGATGGTTTGTCATCATCATCAAAAAGGGGAAAAATTAATATATATTGTTTCGATGATGAGCAACCGATATCAAGGGAATAAGTCCCTGGGTCTTCATGAATTCAGTATAGCTATCACTATCATACATAGTTTTTTCTGTTCGTGTAACAAACTGCGCAGGTGAGCTATTACCTATCAGGAAACTTAGTCCAATTACATTTCTACCCTAATTATTATCCAATTTATAAATAGAAAAAAATACTCCTCAATTATAATTTTTGCAGTTAGACTGTTCAAAGATAGAAATCGGCCAAAACTCAAATATTGCTCAAGTTCCAATCTTTATGTACCGAGTGTGTGTCTATTCTTGAGTCAAGTCTTGGTTTGTAATTGAATAACTTATGTTATAAGAGTAGTTCTCTTCTTGTGTTCTTAAGAGTGCTTAGGAAGAGTTACCTGAGTTTGATATTCGTTAAAGTTAATTAATATCGAGGTGAGTACTTAGCAGAGTTTTCAAGGTAGGTTTGTAATAGAGTAGTTACAAACTGGTTGAGCCTAGAGGTAGGTTCCATTTGAGTTTGTAATCAATAGGTTGATTATAGTGGATTGTTGAGTGCTTGTGAGGGAAAGCTATGTATTTTCCCCCTTTGAGTTAGGAGGTTTCCACATTAAATCTTTGGGTTCTTTAATTTCTTGCAAAGTTTTATTTCCTTACTACTTTACTTTTTGATTGCATGTGTCTGAATCTAAAGGACCTAGTCCCACATAGTGTGGTGCAATCCCCCTACATTTCAATAGGATATTTATTCATGATTGTGACTTTGTTCAACTGATGGTAGTTGATGAATATTTTGAGAGAACTATCTTTATTGCACATGAATAAAATTAGAGAACCCCATGGAGAGATGCTAGGTATAATAAAACCCTTATCTAAGAAATCCTTCACTATTATTTTAATTCCTTAAGCACATCTCGAGCCATTCTGTAAGGTGGAATTGAAATAGGTTAGGTACCTGGAAGAAGATCCATTTCAAGTTGATTTCCTGCTCGGGACAAACTCTTTGAAGATCTTCAAGAAATACCACTAGAATTTCATTCACTATTGAGACTAACTCAAGACTCGATATTTTGAAACATGAGTCCTTGACGTGAATGCAATGATAGATACACCCCTTGGAAATCATTTTACTAGTCTTAAGGAAAGAAACAAACCAACCTATAGCAACTGAGCTACTACTCTTCCATTCTATGATCAGCTTATTCAGAAATAAAACCTGAACTATTCTTCTTCTACAATCGACTGAGGTATTGCAAGAGTGGAGACAATCCATACCAAAAATGGAATAAAAAATGGTTATCTCTAGTTCTACAATATCAACTGAGGTAAATTTCTGGGATATTGTGATGAAAAAATTTCGGTATTCCCGTCAGGCTATGATGGAACTACCGATCGGAGTAGACACTGAAAAGGGTTCTATAAAAAGTTTGGGACTAATGCCAAAATCTACGCCTTTATAGGGAGTCATAAAAGAAAGTGTCGATCTAGTATCTAATAATGCATACACATGAAGGTGAAAACCTTGTAATGTACTAGTAACCACATAAAGTCAATTCTAGAGCTGTCCATTAGTGGTACCCTACTGAGTCAGGCGACCTGCTGGAGCCAATGATGAGTTAGTATGGCCCTGCTTATGATCATTCCTCCCTTTCCACATACCTTCTGGGCAATACCTTATACTGTGGCTTATCTTACCACACCCAAAACATGCATCACTATTGATCGTGCATTCACCTTTGTGGTTATTACCATACCTCTTGCAAACTAGGTTGGTGCGACCACTTTTCACACTACACTGTGACTTAACGCCTGGTGCTCTATAATAGACATCTTGCTTAAACTTAAGCACTGGAGCATTAGAAGATGATATGGTTGGGGCTGATGATTTCAAGAAAAATTAAGAATAATTCCCATTATCTGACCTCTGTTGAGAGAAATTAAAACTACCGGTTCTGGTCCTTTTATTTTCCCTTTCCTTCTCCTTGATCTTCTCTTTCTCAATCTACTGAGCATGAACCATCTATCTTGAGAGGTCCATCTCATTAATAAACATATCCATTCTACACTCCTTGACTACATCCTCCAAAAAACCAAATACAAACTTACTCATTTGGGCCCTAGAATCAGCCACTATATTAAGAGCATACCTCATAAATTGAGCAAACTTGAGCGAATACTTCCCCACACTCATGTTACCTTGCTTTAAGTTAATGAATTTTTCACCTTGGTCCCCCTGAACTCGAGTAGGAAGAACTTCTCCTGAAAAGCAAAAGCAAACTCATTTTATTCTATAATCCCGGCACTAATACCTCTCTCTTTCTTTCACTACTTAAACCAAGTACAAGCTATTTTTTGTAATTGATAAGAAACTAAATCAATACTCTCACTCAGAGTGGTACCGATGATCTTTGCCATATTTTAAACACTGTCTAGGAACTCCTGTGGATTCTCCTCAGACTTAGACTTGAAGTATACTAGAGAAATCATCTGAGTGAAATCTCAAATTCTAATTTCTGTTGTGTACACTATTGGGTTGGGTGGGAAAGCAGCCTGCTAGTTATTCTGGGCATCCATAGATTAGGCTAATGCTATGAATGCAACACTAAATTCATCATGGGAGACATGGTCCCTTAGAGGGTCTACTTAAACTATCGGTGTTGATAGATGATCCTCATTTATCCTTTCATTGGACCTTACGGGAGGCATTTTTTGTAAAATGATTGAGGATGAGTTAGAAGAAGAAGTTTAATAGAGTATATGCTCCATCATATGACAACGAATAATGAAAGAAGGGAGATATTCCTAAAATGTATCGTAGCCTCTCACCCATAAGTGTGACTCTCTTTACACCCATGAATAATACTCTACTTAACGTGTCTTTCAAATACCCTAGGAAACTCTAAACCTTGTGCTCTAAAACCAAGTTTATCATGACCCAAGGCTACTCCCTAGTCGTAACATAGTGCTCAGAGTCATAAGTAACCCCAAGCTAACCCATGGCCAGGCATAAGCTATGAATACTGAAAGGAAAGTAACAATCACTGACCGAAAGCTATATCAAATAAACTGATACTAAATGGTAATAAAGTCAATAATCATACAATCTGAAAATACTTAATAAAATCGAATACCTAACTTCTTTCTGAAATCCTCTAAACATAATATGTTGTTTGGATAGGTCTCCAATTAACTCTGACTAATTGAAATAAATAAAATACTATAAATAAACAACTGATAACTAGTCCCCAACTTATGAGGACTCACCAAGACCGCATTCTAGTTGAGCGGTTAATATGCTAAGAGCTGTCTTTTGACTGGGTACTGAGCATCCAAACTTATATTATAAGATAGATAGTGCAAAGAAGTATACGATAAGTACTTTGAATTTATTGAGTATGCGAGATGAGATACTAGATTATATACATATACACCAAACATGAATGCACGAAAATGAAAATTGGATGCAATATAAAGTTTAAATATGTGCTGGGTAACTAAATAACTGAATGACTGAATACTGAACACTTGGTCATACAAACCTGAACTGAACATAATATGAATACTGAGTTGAGGATTATGGGAGATAATAATAACCAACATACCCCAACCTGAGCTAATCAGGGTCCAACCTATAACCCAAGTTGGAAGAGTGTCAATACCTTGCCAAGGGTTTCAACACTGGTTGACGTGGATCCACTAAACTAATATCTTTGAGAACTAGGGTGTCATACCTCTAATGATGGGGGAACACTTATAATCTATAGTGGTCCTACAGTTTTGAAACTTAGGGACAGGTACTAATGGCTCATGCCTAACTAACGGGGCAGCTGTCATCCCTATGATCACATGGTGCTAAGTATTTCTCCCAACTGAAAGACACTGAATATAAACTGAAACATGAAATGATATCTAATATGATCAGGTCATGGGAATCTAAAAATAACATTACATATAAAACATAAGCTACTCAATAACATGTAAGCTAACATATAAATAAGTTCCTAAGCATCGGGTGTTTATAACCTACCAGCTCTGACTAATGTGATAGATTATAATGATATTTAAGACTGATCATGGTAGCAAAGTAATGAATAATTCTTGATATTTTAGTAACTGATAATGATATGGACATTTGAATTATCAAAAATATGGAGACATAATTCTCATAGGGAAAATATATTCTAATGTTTCATAAACAAAAGTGATAGAGAGAGAGATTTGATAAAACTCATATTTAACCCAGAACTAGTAAAATAAATAGGGGTTTATACTTTTGAATTTTGGAAGTTCTTGGGACTCAATGGTTGGAATGGACCCATTGATGAGATCCCACACACCTGATAGTGGAAGCCTTGAAGATGTCCTTGGAATTTATCTCGTTCTTGAGAAACCCTAGTTTGCTCTAAGGAGAAAGGAATATTGCGCTTTTGTTTTTTCTGTGAGAGAAAATATGATTTAATCATGATTTTTGGCAATTTGAGTCATTTATACCGCCCCTTGAGAAGCCCAAACAACATGGGTTTGGCTTTTAAAGGATTGAGAAAAGATATAAAAGTCCTGAAAAATCTTGCAGGAAAACCTACCCAAGTCGTTATGACTCTCCTTATTACTCATTACGACTAGTCACGAGTCCTGATCTTAGTCATAACTTGAGGTCTTGTGTCCATTATTTTATAACTATGACTCCTCTCCTAATCACTCATTCCAGCTGACTACGAGTCATTAGATGGAGTCATAATCTGAGGCTTAATTCTTAGAACATTCATTATTCAGATGAAGAGTCCATCCTAATGAATTGTTGTCACTTGTAACTAGTCATGGGATGAGGTCTATATCACTAGGATGAATGATAAGGACCCTTATATTTTGATGAATACTCCTCATAATGACTTATTACGTCTGGTAGGGGGTCTTCACTTCAGTGTTAGTCTCTGGCAGCTGACAAACTATTGGGGAAAATTTTTCCATAACTTCTTGCCATGATATCAGATTGGTGAGAGACTTATGGCATTGGAAATCTAACTTCACAACAAATCTTTTGATGGATCTAGACCTTGAAAACTTAGGGTATGACAATTCGTTATGGAACTCATGGACTTGACATATGTTATGAAACATGCACAGAAGCATAAACGATTTTTAGACTTATAAACTAGTTATGCTTAATTCATGATGAACTCTATTTATAAATGAGCATCACTATTGTTTTTGGAGTAGTATTTATCACCTAGGGAAGTCAGTGTAAATAAAACCCAAAGTTCCTAAACTATGTGCCACCATAGGTTATTATTAGGGTCCTCGTCCTTTGAGACTATCCCCCTTTGCCCAATAATAGATCTATGAGCAAATTTATACCAAATCTTAGTTATTTGACCCTAGAAAGGTATTGATTACCTTCTCAACAAAGACTACAAATTGGGTTCCATGATTTTAAAATGGGGTATGTTAGTTATGAGAATCATCCATAAAAATCAATCATTAATTAAAGTATGTTTATCTCACTAGTTTATTCAGTTAGCATTCTTTATACTATATATCTTTGTTTTATTATCTCAGTTCATTATTGGAAATAAGTGAGTCATTAAATTTACTATTTTTGAATATGTTTTACTTCTTACATTAGTCATTCTAGTTGTATTTATGCCTTACATGCATTCTTTATATATTCAGTATATTCCTTAGTACCGACCACATACTCTTTTGGTAGCATCCTATCATGATGAAGGTTTTGCTATTCAATCTTAAATTGATAATTAGCCACAATCACTGTTCCTTACTTATATCATTTAGTGAGTCCTTATGTTTTGAGGAAATGAGTTATGATTTTTTTTACAGTTTAAGTTTTTGGTCATTTCAAACTTCATAGTTTTTGGGTCAGCTGGGGTCTGTCCTAATGACTCTTTGGTATGCTTAGAGGCTTGTCTATACTTAATGGGTTATTTCATTTATTAGTACATTTTATAAGATATTTAAGTTCATGTTGATACTATTAGGTTTAGCTACGTATTTTATTTCATACATATGAATTTATAGCTTATGCTCATAGTTTAAAAGAGTTTAGAATGTAAACTCAATACTATGCCAAAAAAGACAGGTCATCTCCAGCTACTTACAGGACTAATCATTGTGTGATGTGTGAAGGATATCTCAGGGCAATAAAAACATGGTAGAAAATACTAATGACAAGCCATGTTATGTAGGTTCTTACTTATGGGTGTGAAGCACACCATATTTGCGACAAACAGGCTATGAGATTATTAGGAATTTTCCATTATTTCATCCTCTCTATCATGCTCTAGAGTTTATCTATAATTGTCTTCTAACATTGCAATTTTCATCTAATAGTAAATGCCCTTATGAAGAGCAAATAATCGCTGAAGTCAGATCCACCAACCCCACCAACACAGTCAAATCCTTTGAATAAAAATATTTCCCATGTTGAGTTTTAGGCTACCTTTTAGGTATTATCTCAAGATATGAATGCACAAGCTGATCAACCAACGGTAGTCCCAATTTAACAAAATAGCAACTTAACCATCTCTATGATTTGAGATATCATACGATGAATCCACTTGAGTTCTTTGGTTTGAAGATGGATGAAGATCTATAGTTCTTTATGGATGAGGCAAATAAAATTACTTAAATTATACATATCACTAGTATGGAGAGTATGGAGTTGGTATCTTATCAGTTGAAGGATATTAGTCATGATTAGTTTTAGCAATGAAAGAAAGGTAGAGGTAAGAATGTAGCTTTGATATATTAGAGTGTATTTGGCAAGCTTTTCTATACAATTTTATTCTTGGTGAGATAAGGAAAGCTAAAGTGGAGGAGTTTATAAGTCTCAATAAAGGATATATGTTAGAGAATGAATACTTTCTCAAATTTAACCAGATTTCAAAGTATTCTCCAGAGATAATGGTGGATTTGAGGGTATTTCTAAGTAAGTTTATTACTTGTATATTTGAATTAGTTATAAAGAAGTGTAGGATAATCACGCTTATTAAAGACATGGATATTTCTCGACCGATGAACTATACTAAATAATGATATAGAAAAGCTAAAAATAAAGTATAGGGAAACCAAAAGGCCAGGACTAGATTAATCGAGTAAGGTTAGTGTAGTTAAGGTGATAGAAACTCATTCATAATTTTAGTATCAATAATCAACCCCTGCTCTATCTTTCACTGTTTCCCTAATACCCAAGTCTAAGTAAGAACAGTGGTACTGGGCACCAATTTTTATGTGAAATGACAATATTAGTAGGGGACATAAATTCCTAGTTTATAAGAATTATGGTAAAATCATTTTGGTAAGTGTTTGGTAGATTGAGATGGTTTCTTCAGGTGTTGAAAGCCAGGCCACCGACTGAGGGATTCCATCTGCCAAATAGAGTGGAAAAGATGCTTCCACACAGACAAAATCTACTTTTTTAGTAGCTCATACATTCCTCCCAACCCAAAAGTAGGGTGATCATCCAGTGCAAGAGGCAAACAATGTCAAAAAAGTTTTATGCTCTTTCTACTCGATAGGAGTATGAGAGATCCCTAGATGTTGTCACTTGTATGCTTTGTGTCTTTCATGTTGATGTTTATGTGTTGTTAGATCTAGGGTCAAATCTTTCTTTGTAAACCATTTATGTTATGAATTTTCTTGTTTATCTTTAAATTCTTTATGAGTCTTTCTTTATTTCCAAACTTGTTGTAGAGTCAGTTATTGATAAAAGAGTCTACTAAAATAGCCATATTTCAATCCTTCATAGGATCACCTCAGTATTTTTAATAGAATTAGAGATGACTGATTTTGATGTCATTCTTTGCATGGATTGGATCCATTCATCCTATTACTCAGTTGATTGTTCAAAACGAGCTATGACATTCTAGTGTCCTAATATGAGTTAGTCCTTAAGTGAAAGTGCCGTGGTACCCAGAGGTCATTTCATTTTGAATATTAAATCCAAAAAATTGACCATTAAAGGGTATATCTATTATCTAGTTTGGGTTAAGGATTCTAAGTTTAAGACCCCAAACCTCTAGCTAGTTCCTATAGTCACTGAGCTTTCTAAAGTTTTTCTAAGAATCTACTTGGATATTTTCCTAATAGAGAGATTCAATTTGAGATTGAACTGCTTCTTAATACCCAACCCATCTCCATTCTCATTATAGGATGTATCAATGAAGCACAAGAAGCTGAAAAAGAAACTTGAGAACCTCCAAGACAAAACTTTCATTAGCTCTAATTTTTTTGTATGGGATAATCCTGCATAATTTGTCTAGAAAATAAGATGGTAATCTAAGAATATGTATAGATTATATGCAACTAAACAAGATCACTATAAAAAATATGTATATATTCCAAGGAATTGATGACTTGTTTGACTGACTCAGGGTGCTCATTGCTTTTCCAAAATTAACCTTGAGCCAGGATATCATTAGTTCAAAGTTTTGGAGTGTGACATATCAAAGACTACTTTCAAAACTCAGTAAAGTAACAACTAATTTGTGGTTATGCTATTTGGAATGATAACTCTTGCATCTTTTACGGATTTGATGAACATAGGTTTTTAGCAACATTTAGACATGTTTGTCATTATTTTCACTGATGACATACTTGTTTATTCTTAGAGTTAGGATGATCATACAGACCATTTGAGAGTAATTTTGCAGATACTAAAGAATTGTAAGTTGCTTGCAGTGTGAGTTTTGGCTGAAGTTAGTTGTCTTTTAGGTTATGCGATTTCTAGTGAAGGTGTTCCTGTAGACCCTTAGAAAATAAATATAGTGATGCATTGGCCTAGGACCATTAATTTACTTTATATTAGGAGCTTTTTAGACTTAGCTGGCTACTATAAGATTTGTTGAAGATTTTTCTTCAATAAATACACCATTGACCAAGATGACACAGAAGGAGCTGAAATTCCAACGGCCAGCCACGTGTTAGAAAAGTTTCAAACATTGAAAAAAAGGTTAACCTTAGAACATGTATTATTTTTCAAAAGGGTTAGAGGGGTTTATAGTGTAATATGATGCCTCAAGAGTTCAACTGATGTGTTTTCTTGCAAAAAAGAAGGGTTATAGACTATGCCTCCAAATAACTTAAAGATCATGAGAAAATTTATTCGACTCATGACTTGGATTGGTCAATAGTAGTCTTTGCTCTGAAAATATAGAGACCCTATGTAAAAGGAGTATATGAAGATGTTTTCACCGACCATAAGAGTCTCTAGTATGTGTTATGCTAGAATGAGTTGAGTGTCTACTATAAGAGGTAGTTAGACTTTTTGAAAGACTATGGCATGCATGTTATCTACTATTTGGGAAAAGAAAATGTAGTTAAAGATACTATTAGTAGTTTATCCATTGGTTATGTAGCCTATGTAGCAGATGAGAAAAAGGAGTTGGCTGGAGATATGTATCTTTGGCCTATTTTGGGGTTCGTTTACTTGAACAAATAATAGTGGCATGTTTATCAAAAATGGTTCAGAGTCCTTTATTGTAGTGGAGAAGAAAGAAAAATAGCCTGATGACCCTATAGTAAGCCAGTTGATTGATGCAATCCATTAATAAAAGGTGTAGCTTTCATCACAAGGGAAAGATAGATCATTTTACTATTCGGGCTGCTTATGCATTCCCAATATTGATGGGTTAAGAGATAAAAGTTAAGTTCAGGCACATAGTTTCAGGTATTTAATACATTTAGGTACCATTAAGATGTACCTTGACCTACGAGAAGTCTATTGGTGGAATAATATAAAGAGAGACATAAAAAGTTTTGCAGCTAAGTATCCCAATTGTCATCAAGTGAAAGTAGAGTATTAAAGGTCAAGAGGCATTCTTAAATATATTAGCACATCCACCAGTAAATTGGAGGTTTTCAATAAGGATTTTATTATAGTGCTTCCCCATAAATGGCATCAACATAATTTGATTTGCATCATTGTGACTAATGACTAAATTAACCCATTTTTAACTTATAAAAACCATAGATACAACTGTAGATTATGTAAAGTTATACACCCATGAGTTAGCCAGACTTTATGGGTTTCCCTTACCTATTATCTTAGACCGACATACTCATTTCATCTTATAGTTTTGGAAATTATTTGAAATGGTCTCAGTACAAAAATGAATCTTAGTACTGTATTCTACCACTATACAGATAGGCAATTTGAATGTAATAACCAAACTTTAGAAAACTTGTTGAAAGCATGTGTGATTAGCTTCAAAGAAAATTAGGATGATCACCTACTTCTAATTATGTTTGGGTATAATAACAGCTACTACTCTAGTATCTGGATAGCTTTATTTAAGGATTTATAAAAGACTAAGTACAGGACTTGTATTGGGCGGTTTAAGTTTGTTGATGTTACTTTGAATGGTCCAGATTCCATACTAGATTCTATGGAAAAGATTCAGTAATTCGAGAGAGAAAACTTCTTAGATCCATGAGAAGTCTTATATAGATTTTAAGATGAGGGAACTAAAGTTTGTGGTAGGTGATTATGTGTTTTTAAAGGTATCACCCACAAAAAGGGATTATGAGGCTTGGTAAAAAGGGGAAACTTAGTCCCTAATATATTTTTCCTTTCCTTATTTTGAGGGGAATTGAAGATGTTATTTATGAGTAATATCTTACTGTAGAGTTAGTCGTAGTCTACCCACTCTACCACGTGATGATGATAAAGAAGTGTATTAGAGATCCATACTTAGTTCCTATAGATAACATTGGGGTAAAAGATAGTTTATCCAATATGGAGTTTCCAATTGTGGTCCTTGATCATTAGATTTGAAGGTTTAGGTATAAAGAAGTGGCTTTAGTAAAAGTTTTATTGAGAAATCAATCAGTTATGAGATAGAGAAATGGGAGGTACAGGTAGGCATAAGGAATCAATAATCCCATTTATTTTCTCCTTGTAGAGAGTCAGTATAAGGTATAACTTTTCTCCTAGTGCCATCTCTTTGAAACCAATGTCCTTACTTGTTTCAAGAAACTCTATAAATTCATATGTGGTTAATCAATTTCTATTGAATGTATGTCCTTGGTATGAGTAAATATTTAGGTACAGTATATGGCGAGCTTCAAGCTTTAGCCTAACATCTCTATAGAAGGCCTTTTTGCTATCCCAACCTTTATTCATGGACAAATGATCCTAAGAGGGAGATATTGTTACACCTCATAAGTTTAATGATTTTATTTTGATAGATCCAGAAGGTATTCAAAAAATTTTGAGATTGATTAATGATTGATAGGTCATACGGGATCAATAGGAAGTGTTTCAAGATTTTAAGAATAAATTTTAGAGCCTAACACAATTCCTAACCAGTAGGGGTCTGTGTAAGGGTCGTTCCACTAAGGTAAGACATAATACAAATATCGTGGCCTGGAGTGATATGGTCATGCCTTGCTACCCAAGTAGCATGTTGGCTCTATGTCATGTTGCTGGCTTTGTGCATTAAGAACATTCCACTCAACATAAAACCTCTTTTTTCTTTTGGTTTTTCAGGTTTAAATTATTTCTTTTGACCCTAAATGACTTCATAATGGATACACAAATGTTTTCCATCATTAATTAACACAAATTAATCCATTATTATCATTCTAAACTCTTGAAAATACTAAAACAAGGGTTTCTCTCAAAATTTAAACTCTAAGGCTCAAAAGTAAAGCTTTACTTCATGAAATCAACAAGACAAGGTATATGGTTCTTTCAAAAGGATTCACTTTTATCCTTGTGCCCGAAAAATCATTTTCTTTAACAAAATCTTAAGGTATCAACTATGGTTTAAACCTAATTACCATGATTTTGAAATTCATGCTCCTAAATGAGATTTTTATGCATTTATATTAAATTTATGATCTTATTGGCTTATTTACCACTTTTTTCATATGTTACATAGTATGATATATTTTGTTTATAATTGGTGACATGACATCCTATGGTTCCATAAATATTACATTTTGTTTTAGTTTGATTTCACTATATATCATGAATTGGTATTGTGAACTTAGATAATTGTGAAACTCATCGATTTGTCTCATGGTTATGAAACATACATTAAAGCATAAATGGTTCTTAGACTTATAAACTTGTTATGATAAATTAATGATATACTCTATTCATAAATGAACATCACTATGGTTTTGGGATTAGTATTTAGCAGGAAGGGAATTTGGGTTTAGATAAAACCTAAATTCCCAAACTATGTCCCACCGTAGGTTATCATGGGGTTCTCATCCATTATGAATTTTTCTTTTTTTTGGCATAATAATGGGTCCATGATTTAATTCACAACAAATTATGGTTATTTACCTCTGGCAAGTTACTGAACACCATCCCAACAAGGGTTACAAGTTGGGCTCTGTGTTGCTTAAATCGGGCATGCCCATTTTTATAATCTACCATAGAAAATTAGCTTACTAATTAAAGTGTATATGAATTACCTGTTTATTAAGTTAATATTCTTTATACACTAAATCTATGTTTAGTTTCTCGATTTATTATTGGAAATAAGCGAGTCATTATAAATACTTTTCTAGCATATATTTTACTCCTCACATGGGCCATTCCAGTCGTATTTATGCTTTGTATGTATTCCTCATATACTCAGTACATTCCATAACAATGACAATATATACTTTTATTTTGCATCTCATTATGATTTACGTTCTAGTAGTTGCACTTGAAGTCACAATAGACTTGATTACCATTGCTTACTCCTATCAGTTGCTGAGTATTTCTGTCTTGAGGACTTGAATTATGATTTTATTTTAGTATTTTAATTTTTTTCATTTCAAACTTCATGATTTTTTTCAATTAGGGTCTATCCCAGTGATTTTTCAGTATGTTTAGGGCTTGACTAGACTTGGTAGAGTCGTTCAGTTATTAGTACATTTTAGAGGATATTCCTTGACGTTGACAGTATTGGGTTGTGCTACCTATTTTATTTCAAACATATGATTTTATAGCTTCTGACTTATAATCATAAAATATTTTGAATATAAGCTTAGTACTATGCCCGATACCACAAGTTTGCTCGGGCTACTTATAGGCCTAGGAATCATGTGCCATCAAGGGGGATAGTCTCAGCAGTTACATATTTATTATAATAACTAGACATGATATATTTTATGAATATATGTGAATTATGTATTTATGATTGATTTTTATCACTACCTGTGATTATTAACTACATGAAATATTATACATATTGATATTATTAATATGATGATGATATACACATCATGATATTATTGATGAGATGATTGTGGTCTTGAGGATGTTATTGAAATCATGATGTTCATGATGATGTAGATGTTGATAAGAGAAAGAGATGATGAGAACAACTTGTATTCATGCATTCAATTATATATATTGAATATTCAGTTATAATCATATATTGTGATGCAATTTATTGTTGAAAATGGCTAATTGTATATATATGTGATGTGAGCCTATAATTACTTTAAGATAAAGTGCCATAAACATATTGATGTCTTAGATTATGGGTTCTATTATAATCATTATTGCAACTACTTGGTTTACTTATTTGTATAGTATTTAGTTTGCCTATGATGTCTATCAGTACTTATTGATGTACTAATGCTACCTACATTTTTATTTTTATTTAGTGTAAAGGATGTTCCTTTTCTTTGGACGAGACCTCATCTTTGGCCAACACTTCTAACTTCTAATTTAACAGTGAACACCATGGCTGAGCAATATTTGTATCTTTAATTCATTATTCATGTTTGTTGTTTCAGAACTAAGACACTCTTTGGTTATTTCTGTATTTTGGAAAATATTTAGTTATAGACTTGAATATTTATAGATGTTCTTATACTGTGACTTCAGGTCCCAGAGATATACTAAGTAGAGGTTTTCACACCCTTCTAGTTATATACTGACTTAATAGTTTGATAAATTTATCTATTTATTATTTTATGAGTTTTAAGAGCTTATTCATTATTGAAAACGTAGAAAGTTAATGTTGGTTATATTTCTTGGCTAAGTGACTATTGGGTTAAGTCTAGTTCTCCCACTCATAGTTTAGGGTGGGTACCAATCATGACTGCTGGGGTTGTAATAGTTTTGTTCATTGGTTATATTTCTTGGCTAAGTGACTATTGGGTTAAGTCTAGTTCTCCCACTCATAGTTTAGGGTGGGTACCAATCATGACTGCTGGGGTTGTAATAGTTTTGTTCTTCTTTAAAATCAATGTTAGCATATATGATGATTTGTTGCAAAATTTGTATGTATAAAGTTTAGAAACCATATAAAAGTTTGATGGATAATTGAAGTAACTTTTGACATCCAGAACTTCTATTTGTATACTATTATTCTACTATTTTACATGTTATACCAATTGTTAAGGTTTGTTTGGCTCTTTTGGAATCATCTAATATATTATCACAAGAAAATAGATTACAATAAGCAAGAAAAAATACCGCTCATTCGATGATTGAAATTACAAAAGTATTATCTTTTCCACTATTGATTTTAATATATTAGACATAATAAAAATTCATCAATTTCAATAAGGTACAAATGCTCAATGTTGGTAAAAGTTCTAGATGCAGAGCAAAAAGATGATGAGTATGAATAACATAAATTCATTAATTATAGATGAAATTAATACTAAAACTTGCTATAATTTGTATATTTATTTGATTTCCCAGAAACAATAGGCTATCCATTATATGTTGGAGTTAGTTCGTTGATCAAATTGTACTTCACTTTCTAAGTTCCAACAACTAACCTATTGTTGTTGTTATGCAATTTATACAAGCATACAAATGTTAAGGTAAATTCTATATATACACATTTATTTCGAAAAAAGTATATTTATTACATCTTGCACATAGCTTGAGACATGGATCATGCAACCATCAACCCATTTCTATCATAGACAGGAGAATCCTTAACACTCAACTATTCAACTATGTGCGAAAGAAAAACATTAGTAGTTTTAAAGCTAAATAATCCCATAAATCAAATAAAATCTCTTATCTAATTACATTTTTACTAGTTATATTATGGAATAAATAATAATATCCCAAAGCCTATTTTAAAATGTGTAGCACTAAATAAGGAGTTGAAAAATCCATGACACAATATCCATGCAAGATCAAGAGGGTAGAAGTCGTTGGAGAATGATCATCATCACTGCTATAGAGACTCCAACTGACCTAAAAAATATTTATATTTCAAAAAGGAGATATAACAAATGTACTATCAATACAAACAACACATACTAGTAGGTATCATCGACCGACCAGGGTTAGAAATATATAACAATATATACCAAACACGAATGATAATGAAAAGCATATATGCTTAATAATTGAGCACACTTAGTTTACTAACTACCTATTTTATCATCTTCTTTTTGTTTTAAGAAATATTAATTTACCCTTAGGTCATGAATAACTTACTACCATCTATAAAATAAACTAACCCTCAATTCTCATGCACTTACCTTATTATATCTAGTCTATATACTTTTACACTCTTTCTTAATCCTTTTTCTTGGAAAATTTTGTTCCACATTATACTACCATTAACCATCAAGACTGTAGCAACCAAGATAATTACTATCCTCATCAACTTTACAATATAGGAAACTATAATATAAAGTTTACAACTCTAGTAATAAGAGAGCTATATTTATACAAAATTTAGAAGGTATCTTAAATTCACACTCTGCTACAATGTCAAATCACATAATCGATCTGCACAAAGAACCACATAATATCATCAATACCTTGTCCACACAAGGAACCAAGGCATGACATAAACAAAACTTATTTCATTCAAGGAACCATGACGTGTCATCAAAATAACTAGATCAAATTCAAGAACTATCAAACACATAAAAATGTAAACGTACATTCAAATGCAAATGAATGAATGTATGAATGCAAAATGTGTGCATTTTATATTTCTATTTTCAACCTCATAAATATCATTCTTATTATTATAACCATCATGATTTCAATATCATTATCGTCTTCATCTGTTAGACCACACACAATCCTTAGCTTAACTCAGTCCTTTAAGCTTATTGAAGGGGGTCCCAGACTTAGAAAATTCTAGCTAAGTATTCAGAGTTAGTGTTATTTTGTCCTTTAAAAGTTGGAAATATTATTTTGTGACCCTTATGTCCATTAAATGTTGATATTTGGGTTAATTCTTGATCAGGAATGTCAATAAGTGTTCTCGGACAAGATTCAGATTTTTTGAACTTCATTTAGACCATGTTCAAGTGACAGAAATAGTGAGTCGACGCGATCTTGATGCCTCGCGTCGACCATCACGTTGATAGATAACTTTTTCCTCAGCTCAATACAATTTCTAGTGAACCGATGCAGACTCGATGCAGCGCGTTGGCCATCGCATCAATGCCAATGATGCGGTGCATCGATCTGAGCATCGATGGTTCAATTTCCAGTAATTAAAAAGCCACGTATTTGGGGGTAATTGGATATTTTTTTCACGTCCTCCAGCCTCCATAATACTAAATTTATCCCTCTTTTTGCAAAATATATTCATTCTTTCACAAATTGCTCAAGAACAAAAATCCTAGGAGATTAAATATCAAATTCAAGACTCAAGATTCCTCCACCAATCATTCAGAATTCAAGCAATAAGATATGTGAAGTGCTCATCCAAGGGTTCCTTCCACCCTTGGAGTCCAAGAAACTCTTTTAAAGCTCATGAAGAGTGATTTCATGATTTCCATATTTTGAATCAAAGTGTATTCAAGATTATTACTTAATTGGGTTTTTATTTCATGATTTATTATAAGATTCATGTAGAGTTAATTGATATGTGTGATGTGAATTCATGTTGAAACTCTTGGATATGTGTAGTGGGAATTGAGTCATGATGTATACATATTGTTTTAGTATTATGTGCATATATTATGCTCCACAAGTGTTTGATGAATTTTCCATGTGAGTTGAATAGTGAAATTATATCATGTTACAATGTATGCAAGTTTATGTCATGCAAATGTTTGCTTGAATGCAAAAATAAATGAATGATGAATAAGTAGTTAGTTATGCCATGTCTTTTAAGCTTATTCTATTGAGTCTTGGGGGTATTTAATATCCGATAATTTAGCTGCTTTTCTAGAGCCATGGTCAATCACAAAGTAGAATCAGTCATGTCTCGATCAGTAACTTTCAGTCAGTTACAGAACTTAGGAAAACTTAGTAAACTTAGAATCAGTACAACACAGTTCAGTAAAATTAGTTCAGTTAAGTTATACAATATGATCAGTAATAGTTAAGTCTAGCATAGTATAGTATAGAATTTATTCTAGTATCTATTCAGTTAGGAGTAGGATTTAACACCAAGTGAACCCAAGGATGGGGACTCACCTGCCAGTACAGGCTAAAATCCTTAGAAACAGTCGTTATGTTCCAGAACTACATAACAAGCATAAGTTGAGACATCAACCTGCTAGTAGAGAGTTCATAAGGTAATCTACCTGCTAGTTGAGGGTACCACCATTCTCATTCAGAGCACCTGCCAAATGAGGGTGACTCAATACTTGTCCTTACTCGTGGCACGGTATTGACACCTTTCCAACTAGGGTTACAGGCTAGACCCCAAACCAATAAGAGAATAGGCATGTCGGTTAGATGGTTACTTCCTACAGTCTCAGTTTTATATTTAGTCTCCATACGAAACTCAATTCAGTTTCATAGATTCAATACTGTCAGACACAATCACTCAACTCAGTATGGGACCCGGTATAGTTCCACAGTATCAAGACTATCAGATAATATAATTTAGTTACTAGTAATTCAGTATTAGTATACTTAGATATTAGTTAATCAGTATTCAAATTCAGTATTTAATGTTATCACAATCTCAGTTACAGTTTACGTATTCATGCATGTACTCTCATCCACTTATACTCATGTCATTCAGTCAGTATTGTTCATGCATATGAATCCACGCATTTCATCCTACCTCACTTAGCATACTAGTATATTTAAAGTACTGATGCATACCTTTCTTTTGCACTATGATGTTTTATATCATAGGTTTAGACGCACGGGCTCCTGATCATCCCTAGAAGTTATTGATTTTTAGTAGTATTAGTTATTGGTAAGTCCTCATAGCTCGAGGACATGATTATCATTTTAGTATTTCAATTTTATTTCAGTATTCGGAGTTAGTTAGGGACTTATCTCATCAACTCAACATTTTCAGACAGTTTAGAGCCTTTTCAAACTAGAGTATTTTCAGACAGATTTTTTAGTTTTGATATTGTTATACCGTAATCAGTTTATTTCAGTATTGAACCTTATGGCATATTTTTTGCCTAATTTCCACATATTTTAATATTATTATTTAGTTAATGAAGTAGGTACCAGTCATGGGTTAGCTTGTAATCCTTTGGGATTATGAGCCCTGGGTAGCATCCAAGGTATAGAATCGGGGGATTACAAACTTTATATCAGAGCCTAAGATTCAATAGAGTCCTATAAAGTCTAAAACCCGTATTTAGTAGAGTCTTATGCATAGGTGTGTAGCGCACAACATTTATGAACAAGAGGCTATGAGATATTTTAGCAAAAGTTTCCCCTCTTTCAGTATTTATGTCGTGCGAGTGAGAATGAGCTCTAGTTAAGGTATCAGTCTAATTCATATCTTCCTTATGCTTCCAGAATATGTCTTCTAGAGAAGCTAATAAAAAAATTAATAAAACCAATCAACCCCCCATCCATTTAGGCAGATCCCATGAATAGGCATGTTTCTCATGCTGAATTTAGGGTTGTTTTCACTACCTTAGCTCATTCAGTATTTGGTCAAAACAATCAGCTGGTTGTTGTCCTATCTAGGTTATAGTTCATGATCCACAGCATAAATAGGAGAGGCGTAGTGAAAGGGGAGAATGAATAAGAGGGCTAGAACGTCTAGGCCAAAAAGTGGCCGAACTAATACTTTTTGCGAGAAATATGGCAGAAACCACCAGGGTATCTATAGAGCTGACAGTGGTGTATGTTTAGGATATAGAAACCCAGGCCACAGGGTCAGAGATTGCCCTCAGTCAGGTTCCCAGAGTTAGTATAATCGTCTCCCAGCTCAGTCAAGTCACCTAACTAGCAGGGTGCCACATCCAGTGTCACCAGTGTGCAACGCCCAAATAGATTCTACGCTCTTCAGTATCGACAGGATTAGAAAAGTTCTCCTGATGTGGTCACTGGTATGTTACAACTTTTTCCATTTACATATCTATGCTTTACTAGATCTAGGAGTTTCTTTGTCTCTTGTTACTGCATCTACGGCTGTTGATTTTGAAGCCAACCCCAAAATTCTAGAAGAGCCTTTCTCAGTCTCTACCCCAATGGATAAATCTATCATAGCCCAGCGGGTATACAGGAACTGTCCGGTTATGATATCTTAGAAAGTCACTTTATCAGACTTAGTTGAATTAGAGATGACTGATTTTGATGTCATTCTCGGCATAGATTGGCTTCATTCTTGCTATGCCTTAGTCGACTAAAGAAATAGAATTGTCCAATTTTAGTTTCTGAATGAGCCCTTCCTAGAGTGGAGGGGTAGTACTTCAGCACTTAGGGGTCAACTTATTTCTTACCTAAGGGAAAGAAAAATGATATCTAAGAGATATGTCTACCATCTCATTTGAGTCCCGAACTCTAGTTTAGAAACCCCTCCTCTTAAATCAGTGTCAGTAGCATGTGAATTTCCAAATATGTTTCTCGAAGATCTCCTTGGAGTTCCTCTCGAAGGGAAATCGACTTTGGAATAGACCTTCTTCCAGATACTCAACCCATATCTATTACACCATAGTGAATGGCTTTTGTAGAACTCCGAGAATTAAAAGAATAGTTGAAGGATCTCCTAGATAAGGGATTTATCTGACCTAGTGTGTCCTCGTGGGGTACACCAGATCTATTCGTGCGTAAGAAAGACAATTCTCTCAGAATATGAATGGACTACCGTCAACTAAATAAAGTCATGGTCAATAAGCAAGTATCCACTTCCTAGAATCAATGACTAGTTTGACCAACTTCAGGGTGCCAGTTACTTTTCTGAGATAGACCTCTGATCAGGCTATCATCAGCTCAGAGTCAATGAATCTGACATTCTAAAAATAGCTTCCAGAACTTGGTATGGTCACTTCGAATTCTTAGTCATGTTATTTGGTCTTACTAATGCCCCAATAGCTTCCATCGACTTGATGAACCGTGTTTTCAAGTAGTACATAGACATATTTATGATAGTCTACATAGATGATACTCTTGTCTATTCCCATAATGAGGATGAACCCATACATCATCTCAGACTCTCAAAGACCATCAATTATCATGATACCTATTCATTTCTTACATGTTAGCTCTATGATCATAGCCCATACTCGTGCACATTAGCAATCATGCACGCTTATAGTTCCTAGTAGAAGGAGTTCCAATTCAACCAGTGTTATGAATGTTTCATTAATACAAAAACTCCAAAATTAGGTCATGTATATCATGACTCAGGTATCCAGTCATGCTATACAGTACGCTCAGTTCCCATGACCCATGCTACACTTCTAGCGATTGGCTAAATTCAGATATCATCATGCATATCCTCAGTTTAGATCTTTTTATAAATCTATAGTGTTGACATTCTGTTCCTCAAACATCATTTAAGTGTCGAGTTTGGTATAACATTTATTCATACCTCAGGTTCCCATGTTTTAATCCTTTAGTGGACTCTCCTTACAAAATTATGTAGTGATAAATAGTTGCTTAGAAGGGAGAGAGTAAATGTTTCATGTTAAGAAAAGATTATTGCATCCTAGTTTTACATGAGGTTGTAGTTATGAAGATAGGCTTGAATGTCATGTTGATATGTAAGTGGCTAAATGCATTTCAGAGATTTGAGTAGGCTTGAACATATTAGGAAAATTCAATTTAGATCAGACCTTAGTAGGTAGAGTTATCAGAACTAGCATTTAGTTCCAGTACAGTCTCAGTTGCAGTCTCAGTTATAGTCTCAGTCCTAGTCTAGTCCAGTAATCAGATCAGTAACTTAGTTTAGTTTCAAATTTGCTTAACCATAGCATAAAGTTATCAGTTATTTAGTTATTAGTATTTCAGTACCTCTGTTTACAGACTATTTTAGAATCATGCTATACGCTTGGTATTGCATTCTCAAATAATATAGTTTTTGCGAAATCATGCTCAGTTATCTTATGTTACTCAGTCAGTCCTGACCACATATGCATAATACTATGCAGTATCAGTCCAGACTAAGTACAGTTCAATCCTACATAACCAGTATTAAGTTATCAGCCACTCAGTTAATTAGATAAGTTAGTATGTTTATGCATTCGTGCTCAGTGCCCATGTGAATATTTTGGTAGACTTAAGTGAAATACATGCAGTGTTGAAGTAGAAATTCCAGTTAAATGAATATTTAAGAAGCGTGGCTAAGATTAAAAGCTAGTTGTTTTAGTGCATAAGACTTATAACTCTATCTTAAATGATGTTTGTAGGTGTTGCTCCATATTACAAAACTACAGCCATGTGGTGATTTCTTATTAAGATGTTTATTTAGAAAATGCCAAGATTTCCCTTCTCTCTAAAGCCACTAGAACTCTATAGAAAGAGTGTCAAAGGAATGCTCTAGTGAAATATAAGTTGTTAGCATAAGTTAGTCTGCAAAACTAGCAATTTAGTTTAACAGTTTGGCAGACAATGTTAGTATGGTTGGGTTTCTCATCTTTCCATCGAGTCACACTATCCAAAGTCTCACGAATGTAACTATTTCAAGATCGAGCAACCATGTGGTAATACCCCAAAGATTTCTAGCAAATTTCATCCCAAGAATGCCTAGTATTAGCTTCTAAATTTAATGATAATTATTCCATGAGGAATTTGCAAGATTTTTACTTTTTGTCATGTGAAAAATTCAATAAGATTTCCATCGATATATGATTCGCTTAAATCCGATAACCGGGTAAGAGGTTATGACTATTTCAAGTTCCCGTTGTAAAAAAGTGCCATATTAGTCAGTGGCGCACCACTCCACAAGAGGAAATGGCATTTGGGAAAATTTTACTAAAATTAAATGAAACATTTAGGGTTAAAAGGTTCAATTTTCTACCCCTATTTAAACCCAATAACACATGATTTAGCTATTCTTCACCAAAAATATACTATTTTCTCCCTAGTTTCTGTCAAGAATAATCCAGGGTTTCTATTGGGGATTCAAATTCAAGAAGGTTTCACCATCAATCTTCATGAAATCACGAACTAAGGTATGCATAGTGTTCATTCATGGACTCTTTTCGTCCATGAAGCCCAAGAATCCTTTTTCTAAATTTAAGTTATGGATTTCCTTATAAATTTTATGATTGGGCTGGTTTTGTTCATGTTAATGAGTAATTGAATTGTATTCCATGAATGAGTGTTAAATTTCATATGGGTTGATTTGTATTGGTATAGATTCATGAAACCCTAGGACTAAACCCTTGAATGATTAAATTGGAATGAATCACGACAGTTAATTGTTGTGTAATGTTGTTTACATATTCTCTGCCTACATTATGTTGGTTGAATGACTAGCTAAAGGGAAAGTGTCTAATTAGCATAATATCATGAAATCCCCATATACGTACAAGTTTATGCCTATCACATGTTTGATGAAATACTTCAGTAAATGTATTTTGATGATTATTATGTATTCAAGTAAGTCATGGTTTGTCAGTTTCCTTCCATCAAGTCCTGGGGGTACTCATACCTGAAACATTAGAAATATACCTAGAGCCATGTCATGTTTTCATTATACTCTCAGTCAAGCTATGAATCCTTAGAATTTAGATAGTCTTATGACGCAGGAAAAATCTCCATGATCTCATGACTTAGTCAGTTGTCGGATATCAGTAGTATTCCATCAGTCAACGGAACTTAGTAACTCAGCTCATGTTAAGTTCAGTAAATTATGTTTAGTGTCCATTCAGATGGGAGTAGGAATTAGCACCGAGTGAACCCAAGGATGGGGACCACACTATCAGATGAGGGTGTGATCCTTAGAAGTCATCCTTGTGTTCCAAAACTATGTAGCCAGCATAGGTGAAGAAATCAACACTATATGATGAGGGTTGTTGATGAGATGGATAAGCACTGTCAAAGAAGGGCCTCACTGTTCTCTTTTGGGGACACTATCAGATAAGGGTTGCCCACAACTTGTCCTTTCCAATGGCACGGTATTGACACCCTTCCAATTGGGGTTACAAATTAGACCCCAACTCAGCCATAATGGCGTATCAGGGGCATGTCAATTAAATAATACCTCCCATAGTTTTAGTACAAGTCTCAGTAAAAGAACTCATATAGTTTTTTAGATTCAAGACTGTCAGATACAGTCAACTCAGATACAGTAAGGAACTCAGATAGTTCTATCAGATTCAGGACTATCAGATACAGTCACCTATGTTATCAATTACATTCAGATACAACTATTTATGCTATTAGTTATATTAGTTATTAGTATGTCATGTCATCAGTATTCAGATTTATTAATCATAATATCACAGTGTCAGTTATAGTTATGTATTTATATATGCATTCTCGCATTCATATTAGACAGTCAGCTAGCATTATTCATGCATGTTAACCTTGCATTAGCCTACCTCACATGTATACTTAGTATAGTCTATTGTACAGACATATTTGTGCTATGGTGCTTTCCTTTTATATTACATGATAGGTTCAGAGACACGAGTTCCAGATCAGCAGTAGATTCAAGTCTCAGCAGTCAGAATAGAAGTGAGTCCTTATCCTTCAAGGACATAATTATTTTTCCATTATTTCATTGATTTGTTATTAGTTAGAGTTAGTTGGGGACATGTCCCATCAACTCCTTATTTAGATTATTCAGATAGTAGAGGCTTTCAGACTAGATGCAGGCTATTTGTTCCAGACTTTAGTATTTACAATTTTATTTTAGGTATTGTATTATCTCACAGATGTTATCTCATCCATGTTATGTTCAGTATTGAACTTTATGGCCTTTAAGTGCATATTTCCACATTAGTCAGTATTTTATGTAGTATACGGGTACAAATATCAGTTATGGGTTAGCTTGTGGTCCTTTAGGGACATGAGCACCGTGTAGCATTTTGGTTTAGCAAATCGGGGTATTCACATGTGGTTGAGAGTTCAGCTCAGTTCAGGTGTCATGCCTCAGTTTCAGATCCCTGATATATGGGTATGATTTAGTTCATAGGTGCCCTGTACATCAACTTAGTTTTTTCTCAGTATCTCAGCCAAGTCACTATTTTTCAAGGGACATAATGTCCTAAGGGGGAGATTCACTATAATCCCCAAGCTTTTATGACCTAAACCTTCCATCCTCTCTTCACATAATGAATTTAGTTTGGAGTGATGGTTACTCTTAGGTGGACCCATAAGTTGAAATATCAGCCGTAAGCTATGTATTCAGGGGCTCAGTTCTATTCGTGATGTTCAGTTCCTATATCATCTTTCAGGCTCAGTTATGTTCTCATGTTCCCATTCATGCGTATTCAGTAAATGATCTCGAGTTGGAGATCTGTGATTTTTTATTTATGGAAATCTCTCCTATGAAAGGAGTGAAGAGGTTTGGAATGAAGCGGAAACTCAGTCCTCGATATGTCGGTCCTTACCAAATTCTCATCCATTTCAGAAAGGTAGCTTTCGAGCTCAAGTTGCCTTTAGAATTAGCTTCAATGCACCCAGTGTTCCATGTCTCCTTTCATAAGAAATGCATAGGTGACCCAGCAGTCGTAGTCCCTATAGAGGGCACAGATATTCAGAACAACCTCTCTTATAAAGAGATCCCTGTCGAAATTCTTGATTATTTCGATTCACAGACTGAGGAACAAAGAAGTCCCTCTAGTCAAAGTTCTTTGGTTGAATCAGGCTGTTGAGGGAGCTACTTAGGAAGCAAAATCAGACATGCGGACCAAGTACCATCACCTCTTATCCGTAAACTTAGATGTAACTTATGGTAATAGTATTCCTTACGTTTATTCAATTTCATGCTCACATTTTCCATTACAAACTTGGTATCAGTTACTATTATTCAATCATATGTTCATAAGTCAGTTTAGTCAAGTATTCATGCATCAAATATGTATCTTCAGTATAAGAAACTCAGCTTATCAGTAATCCCAGTCATGCATTCCTGAATTAACTCAGTCATGTACTCATGCATCAGATATGCATGTTTAGTATGAAATTCAGTATAACAAAACTGAAAGTCATATAATCATGTTTTGGATGTTTATGTCCATTAAGTAAGTTCAGTTTACTAGTATTCTCAGCTTAGTCAGTCTCATTCAAGGACAAATGTTCACAAGGGGTAGATATTGCAAGACCCCACAAAATTCTTAGCTTAATTCAGTCCTTTAAGCTTGTTGAAGGGGGTCCGAGACTTAAAATTTTTTAGCTAAGTATTCTGACTTAGTATTATTTTATCCTTCAAAAGTTGGCAATCTAATTTGATGACCCTTACGTCCATTAAATTTTGATATTTGATTTAACTCATGATCATAATGTCAATAAGTGTTCCTGGACAAGTTTCAGATTTTTTGGACTTTGGTTAGACCATGTTCGAGTGACCAAAATAGCTAATCGATGCAATATCGACGCGTCACGTCATCCATCATGTCGATAGATAACATTTCCCTCAGCTCAGTACAATTTCTAGTGAACCAACACGGACTCGACGCGGCGCATTGGCCATCACATTGATGCCAATGATGCGGTGCGTCGGTCTGCGCGTCGATGATTCAATTTTTAGTCATTAGAAATCTGCGTCGTTGGGGGTAATTGGATCTTTTTCTCACTTCCTTCAGCCTCCATAACACAAAATTTATCCCTCTTTTAGAAAAATATATTCATTTTTACACAAATTACTCAAGAATAAAAACCCGAGGAGATTAAATTTTAAATTCAACACTCAAGATTCCACCACCAATCTTTCAGAATTCAGGCAATAAGGTATATGAATTGTTCATCCAAGGGTTCTTTCCTCCCTTGGAGTCCAAGAAACTTTTTTAAAGATCATGTAGAGTGATTTCATGATTTCCATGATTTGAATTAAAGTGCATTCATGATTATTACTTAATTGGGTTTCTATTTCATGATTTATTACAAGATTCATGTAGAGTTAATTGATATGTGTGTTTTATAATGTGAATTCATGTTAAAACTATTGGAATTGTGTAGTTGGAATTGAATCACGATGTCTATATGTTGTTTTAGTATTATGTGCATATATTATACCCCATAAGTGTTTGATGAATTGTCCATGTGAGTTGAATAGTGAAATTATATCATGTTAGTATGTATGCAAGTTCATGTCATGCAAGTGTTTGCTTAAATGTGAAAATGAATGAATGACGACTAAGTAGTTAGTTGTGCCATGGTTTTTAAGTTTATGCTATCGATTCCTGGGGACATTTCATGCCCGACAATTTAGCTGCTTTTCTAGAGCCATGGTCTGTCATATAGTAGATTCAGTCATGTCTCTATCAGTAGAATTTAATCAGTTACAGAACTTAGGAAAACTCTGTGAACTCAGAATCAGTACAACTCAGTTCAATAAAATCAGTTCAGTTCAGTTATACAGTAGGATCAGTAACAGTTCAGTCTAGCCTAGTACAGTTTAGAATTTAGTCCAGTTTCTATTTAGTTGGGAGTAGAATTCAGCACTGAGTGAGCTCAAGGATGGGGACTCACCTGCCAGTAGAGGGTGAAATCCTTAGAGGAAGTCCTTGAATTCCAGAACTTTATAGCCAGCGCTGGTTGAGACATCAAGATGCCAGTTGAGGGTTGATGAGGTGATCTACCTGCCAGTTGAGGGTACCACCATTCTTATTTAGAGCACCTGCCAGATGATGGTGACTCAGCACTTATCCTTACCCATGGAATGGTATTGACACCCTTCCAACAGGGGTTAGAGGTTGAACAACAAATAAATTTGAGAAGGGGCATGTTGGTAAGATAATTACTTCCCACTGTGTCAGTTTTAGATTCAGTCTCAATACGGAACTCAGTTTAGTTTCACAGATTTAGGACTGTCAGATATAGTCACTCAGCTCAATACGAGACTTGGTATAGTTCCACAGAATTAAGACTATCAGATACGGTCATTCAGTTACCAGTAATTCAGTATTAGTATACTCAGATATCAATTAATCAAAATTTAGATTTATTATTCATTGCTACCACGATCTCAGTTATAGTTTACGTATTCATGTATGTACTCTCATCCAGTTATACTCATGTCATTCAGTTAGTATTGTTCATACATATGAACCCATGGATTTCATCCTACATCACTTAGCATACTAGTATATTCAAAGTACTAATGCATACCTTTTTTTTGTTATCTAGCAGTTACAGATTTTCAGCAGTCATAGTTAGTAGTGAGTCCTCATAGATTGAGGACATAATTGTCAGTTCAATATTTCAGTAGCCAGAGTTAGTTGGGGACTGGTCCCATCAACTCTATATTTTCAAATAGTTTAGAGGCTTTTTAGACTAGAGTATTTTTAGACAGAAGTTTCAGTTTTGGTATTATTATACTGTATTTAGTTTATTTCAGTATTAACCTTATGACACATTTTCAGCCTAATTTCTGCATATTTTAGTATTATTATTCAGTTAATGCAATAGGTACCCTTCATGGGTTAGTTTGTGGTTCTTCGAGATTATGAGCACCGTGTAGCGTCCGGGGTACAGACTCAGGAAGTTATATAATCAACATACCATCATCATCAAAAACCATATCCGAACCGTCATGGTACCCAATCTTTTATAACAAGTTATATGAACTATATGTATAAATATGCAATAAAATAAATAACTATAAGTAGTTCTTGAAGGTGAATAATGAGTATCCAATTGAAATCAAATGGCAGCAACAACGATCAAAGCAGAATTTAAAATTAATGATGACCAAGTAAATGTAGTCAAATTACAAGTTCAATATTTTATATATCAACGAATATACACTAACTTGACAAAACACAAGTATGACCGAAGTACAAGTCACAACTTATTCAATCGAGCATAATCAAATTCAATAATGAATAATTATAGGTTTGAAGACCAATAAATTGGGTATCTATTCAGTAAATATTTCACCAAGGTTGATATCTACGTTCTGAATCATCATCCTATTGCATTCACCAACTATTACATTCACCAAGCTAAATCTCTTTTACTCATATTGAACAGACAATTTACTTACTAATTAGTAACCCTTATACTTAAGTTATGACAAAGTTTTGGATACTATACCTAATACTTAAATCATATAAAGTTCAGGATAATATCCCTAATACTTAAATCATATAAAGTTTAGGATACTATCCCTTTTAGTTGATTATTCAACCACTCAACTCTTTTGAACTTACAATTCTATCTTGAGTCATACACCTTCACACATCTTACATTCTAGAACTTAGCAAGATTTGACTTTAGCTTCATAAGTTACATAATCACCTTACCTTATCATAATCAATTCTCCTTACTATATTTTACCTGGAATATCTCAAACTCGTAATATACATAGTATCGAGTTAATCCCATTTTAAAGGTAATAAAGAATAGTTTTATAGATTGTTAGGTCACGTAATCCTTCTTCTAGCATTCACATTCACATATTAAAACTTTATAAAATAATTAATTAATTTGAGAATTTTCAAACAACCATCAAAAGATTCATACCAAACATAATATCATACAATTAAATCATAATCAAAATCTTTCCATGGTTTACACATACTAACTCCATGCCCGCAGGACTAGACATGAAATCTCCCACTCATACAGTTATTATATGCCTTTAAATAAAGTTGACTATTTAGGAATTCATAAACTACCTCAACCAAAGATCTTGGAGCAAGCAAGCCACACCCTATATATTCTTTCCCTTCTTTTGAACCTCAAAATGCTCAACAATCTAATAAATACGTTCTTTAAATAAATAGTTTTGGAATTCAAACCAGCTAATTTTACCCTTATCAAGGAAAAAACCAAAAGGTTGTTTTAGTTACTAATTAGTTCTATCAAACTCAATACAATTTAATTAAGGCAATCTTAAAGATAAAGTTCCTACCTTTATGAAACTCAAGATCTCTAAACATCCAAGTCAATATTTTTGTACCACAATTTCATACAAGGAAGAGTAAATTTATAATCTAAAATTAATTTTAGAAGAAATTTCATATGACCATAGGTTTTCCCCCCAATTTAATGAATCTTGCATCTAAATCACAAGAAATTCACCATGATTCTTCGTTCGATTGATTCTAAAAGAATAATAGAATAATCAATGTTAAAAGGGAGTAATAATCTTACCTCAATGATGTTTTCTAACCCAAGAACTAGGAAAATTCCCCCTAGAGTTGTGGGATATACTTTTTGAGCTGAAACCCAAAAACCCATAAAAAGTTATATACTGCCCAGTTATTGATGTAACAGTACTGCTGCAGTGATTAATTTTTTTAAGCATGGACAATGATTAGTAAAATAGATATAATATTTTTGTAATGATCCCAAAATACACCCTGGTCACCACACGGTGCTTACGGTCCTAAAAGACCACAAGCTAACCCATGACTGGTACCTGCTGTAGTACCCTGGATGTTTCTAAGCTAGGAAGTGAATAAGTATTCCTACGTATGAAATCTCCTATCCTGTGATTCATACTTGAGTACATGACTTACAATGAATATCCTAGTGATAGGATAGCTTATGATGCATTAAGCATATTCATATGAGTCACTTAAGGTAATACAAGCTAAGAGTTTTTAAATCCATCAAGTTTTAGTGTTCTATTTTCTAAGGGACATATTTGAACGAGTATAACTTGATGTTAATATGGTATTTTGTCTTATTTATAACAACCAAATTGTAGATAATCGAATCATCTTTCTAATGATACCAATTTCACCTTAATCCAATAACCGAGTGAAAAGTTATGCCCATTTTTGTGAGAGATAGTAAGGATAGGCGATTGGTTAGGTGCCGCCCAACCAAACATAGGCGATTGGTTAGGCGCCGCCCAACCTTGCTTAGGAAATCACTTGGGTGCCGCCTAAGTCAGTTCTAGGTGCCAAAAACACTTCGTTTTGAGTTATTTTAAGGGTAATTAAGTCTTTTAACACTCCTTACATGTCCCTAAACTTAACCCTACGAAATATATAGCTTCTAAACATATTACAACCCTATTATAATCTAAAATCTCATTATCCAAGAGCACTAAAATAGAAAAACAACTAGGGTTGCGTAACTAAGATTGAAGATCCGATTTTAAAGAAATTCCTCCGTCAATCATCAAGAATCTTCCTTCTAAGGTATGAGTGAGTTGATTAATAGACTCCTTTCATCCATGAAGCTCAAGAACCATCTTCTAAATTTTTTATCATGATGTTTATGTTGTTGGTGGTTGATGTTCATGTGGTTAGAGTTTGATGATGCCTAAGATGAGATCTTTGTATGTTTATTGTGAGGATATGTTGGTATTTCATGTATAAATATGTGAAATTAGTGGTTGAATATTTGTAATCTTGATCCTATGCCTAAGATATGCGTGTAAGGTGTTTGTGAAAATACCTAAGGGAATAGAAATCATGCTTTTATGACATAATAAGTCCTAAATGACTGTTCGATGTTCTAAGTTTATGTTCAATGTGATCCCCTTGCTATTGTCTTGAATTGAAGAAGTTATACGAGATGCACATGATATTGTTGCGATATGGAATGACCATGTTATTGAAGCCATGCAAGTATATACGTGTTGTATGCATTCCCAATCATGGGATTGTTTGTTGAGAATCATTCCTATTATGAAATCCTTACTTATGATATTGTGAATTGTGGACTCAAATCTTGTGATCAAGTCATGTCATATGTGTCAATTTCCTCCTATCGAGTCTTAAGAGTACTTGTACCCAAAAACTATAGCTGTGTGCCTAGAGCCATGTCATGTTTAACGATATCCGAACTCAATCTATGATTCCATACACTTCAGTCAGTCATGTGACTTAGGAAAACCTCATGATCTTAGTTAGTTGTTAGATATCAGTAACATTCCGCCAGTCAACAGAATTCAGTAAGATTAAGTCATGCACAGTCAGTTATTAATGTCCAGTCCCTCCAGATGGGAGTAGAGGTTAGCACCGAGTGAACATAAGGATGGGAACTCACCCGCCAATTCAGGGTTTGATTCTTAGTAGTCATCCTTGTGTTCCAGAACTATGTAGCCAGCGTAGGTTGAGACATCTTAACCCGTTAGATTAGGGTTGATGAGGTAGATTAGCCCGTCAGTTTAGGGTTCCCACCGTTCTCATTGGGTAACCGCCAGATAAGGGTCACTCATAGGCTGTCCTTACCCATGGCACGGTATTGACACCCCTCCAGTCGGGGCAGAGATTGGACCCCAGCATAGCCATAACGGCATACATGGGGCATGTCGGTTAAACACTACTTCCTACAGTTTCAGTATCAGTCTCAATAAAAGAACTCAGGGTGTTCTTCAGATTTTAGTATATACAGGACTATTAGATATAGTCGTCCATGTTATTAGTTTCAGTATCAGTCATGACAGTTATCAGTAAACCATGTATTAGCTTACAGGTCATGCTATGACGTATTCACAGTCCCAGTTTCTATATATGTGTGTTGGCACTCCCACGTTGATATTAGTCAGTCAGTGTTGTTCATGCATGAAACCATTTATGTTCAGCCTACCTTCCTCATATACTCAGTACTCCAGTTGTACTAACGCATTTGCGCTATGGTGCTTTCTTTTCATGTTACACCATAGGTTTTGAGACACGAGCTCCAGCCCAGCAGTAGCGGTAGCATTCCAGTCGCGGAGACACAGTGAGTCCTCATTGATTCGAGGATAATATGATTTGATATATTTATTTATTTCTTCAGTTCAGTTTTACAGAGTTAGGTGGAGACATGTTCCTTCAACTCCTTATTCAGATAGTTTAGAGGCTTTCAGATTTACGTTCAGACTTAACTTTTAGATTGAGTTGTTTTGGGTATTTTCATCCACATAATTTTATTCAGTTGAACCTTATGGCCTTACAGTTCTATGTATTCCGTATTATTATATCATGATTTGCAGTATACATGTACAAATATCAGTGATGGGTTAGCTTGTGTTCCCTTGGGGTCATAAGCACCGTGTAGCATTCCGGTTCAGTGAATCGGGGTGTTACAAACTTGGTATCAGAGCCTAAGGTTCAATAGAGTCCTAGGAAGTCTTAAAGCCGTATCTAGTAGAGTCTTGTACATGGGTGTGTTGCGCACCATATTTATGTGCGGGAGGCTATAAGATTTTTTAGGAACAGTCCCCTTTCTTCATTATTCATGTCATGCTAGTGAGCATAATCACAAGTTAAACTCTTAGTCTAATCCATTTTTTTCTTATTCTAGACCATGGCCCCAAATAGAAGAAACTAGCCAGCTCCTCAGCCCGAAGATCCTTTGGGCGAACATGTTTCCCATGTAAAGTTTAGAGCCGCGTTTACCATACTTTCTCAGTCCATGGCTGAGATTGAATGGCCACCAGTTATTTTGGCCAATCCAGTGGCCAATCCCAAAGTAGCTAGGGTTCAGGACTTCACCCAGATGAACCCTTCATCTTTCCATGGGTCTAAGTCTTATGAGGACCCTCAGGAGTTCATTGACCAAGTCCAGAAGGTCATTGACATCATGGTTGTTACTTCTATTGAGAGTGCTAAGTTAGCCGCCTACCAGTTATAGGATGTTTCTCATGATTGGTATAAATAGTGGAAATTTAAGAGGTTAGATGATACAGGACCTATCGAGTGGGAGGAATTTGTCACGGCTTTTTTAGATAGATTCTTTTCCCAAGAGCTGAGGAAAGCCAAAGTTCTTAAGTTTATCGACCTCAGGCAGGGGAATATGATGGTTAGGGAGTATTCTCTTAGATTTACTCAGCTAGCCAGGTATGCTCCTCATGTGGTTACAGACAATAGAGCTAAGATGAGCAAGTTTGTGTCAGGGGTCAACGATAGCAAGGTAAATGAGTGTAGGTCTGCGATGCTGATCAGTGATATGACCTTAGCCAGACTCATGACCTATGCCCAGTAAGTAGAAGAGCAGAAGTTTAAGACAAGGGAGAGGCAGAACAAGAGAGCAAGGTCAGGTAACTTCAACATTGCTCACCCCAAGTCAGATGGAGGAAACCGTCCACAGTTTCGCTCTAAGTTAGCCATTCTAGCTCTTTCCTCTGCCAACGCTCTAGTGCTAAAGTTCAGAGATGGCAATAGAGACAAAGCACCAGGCTCTAAATCTCAGGGCATGTTAGCAGTGCTCGAACGAATCTCCTTTGTCAGATTTGTGGTAAGAACCACAAGGGCATTTCCAGAGCCGGTAGTGATGTCTGTTTTGGTTTTCGCAAGCTAGGCCACAGGATTAGGGAGTGTCTATAGTCAAGTCTTCAGGGTCAGCAAAATTATTCTACAGCTCAGTCCTATCACTCGAACCAGTAGGGTGCCATTTCCAGTGCTACCAGTGGGCAACACCAAAATAGACTCTATGCTCTTCAATCCCGGCAGTATCAGGAAAATTCTCCTAATGTCGTTACTGGTACGTTATAGATTTTCCATGTTCAGGTTTATTCTTAGCTAGACCCAGGCGCATCTTTGTCTTTTGTTACTCTATACATAGTAGGCGATTTCAGAACTAGTCCAGAAGTCCTAGCAGAGCCCTTCTTAGTCTCTACCCCAGTGGTTAAAACTATCATAGCTCGACGGGTATACAGGAACTGCCCGGTTATGATATCTCAGAAATACACGTCAGTAGATTTAGTAGAGTTAGAGATGACTGATTTTGATGTCATTCTTGGCATGGATTGGCTTCATTCTTGCTACACCACAGTTGACTGCAAAAACAAGATAGTTCAGTTTCAGTTTCCAAATGATCCCATCCTAAAGTGGAAGAGTAGCATTTCATCGTTCAGGGGTGATGCTGGGCGTATTTATACGTCTAAGCACCATAACTTACCCATGTTTTAGCTAAGTTTTGAGAATAAAATATATAAGTCTTGCACTTTTAGTCTATTTTTAGTTAAGTGAGCTGACCTATGTGATTAGCATGCTTTTCAGGTACTAATGCGGAAGATTTCAGCACTTTGGGGACCTGTGGACAGCATAGGAAAACTTCACATAAAAAGGAAAGCAGCTTTTGGACTGAATGTGATGTATGGGAACTTTTTCCCAGGCAGACTCAATATTTTTAAATAGTTAAGGATGTAGTAGCAATTTATTAGAGAAGGATGTTATTAAAAGCATTATTGCTGAATTTTTAGGTATTATTCAGATTCAGTATTATTTTGAACACAAAAATGGACGGCTTAGCTTGAGGACGGAGAGAGAGAAATTCATTTCTCTCTTATTTTCGCTAGTCATCTTTATCACCAAGATTGTTCTAAGTTTTGGTATGATGAATATGTCTATTTTGATTTCCGTTTTATTCATGAGTAGCTAAGTTATTTGTTAGGGTTATGGAAACCTTGTAGTATACTCTCTATTGCTATGGGTTTGTGAATTTATGATGTGTTAATCCACTTATATCACTACTCTCTTCATTTTGATTGAATTCTCGTGGTTGCAAGCATAGGGAATGCGCCATTATAGCAATAACTTGTTCGATAGAAAAGTTACTGTTTGGAAAAGAGAGTGTGACAAGAAAATAGGGTTTCCAACCTCTATTTTACATGTTAATGCCCTAGTAGGATTAACTTCTTGGAGAGTTCGTATAATTGATTGTACACTTTGGATCCGAGAGAACTAAGGTGAATAAATCCTTGATGGTTAAACACTTGCCGGGGAATACGGTTTCAACTACGTTTGTGATAGTTAATAGACCCTTTGGTCCAAGATTCTCAAATTTTACTTTTTGTTTGTTGTTTTTGTTTTGTTCAGGTTTAGTGGAGTGCATATTAAATACACGAAGATCTGGTCATCCATTATTACCTATAAATCCTGAACCACATCTCATTGGGTGAATGGATACGCAACGAGACCTTGAAAGGATGGCTACTCAACAAGAGCAGGCTAGATTAGCTGCATTGGTAGCTGTGCAAGTAAATCAACAACATGCTGATAACCCAGGTCGGGTACCAAATCTTGATGATGAGGACATGGGTGATGATGAGTTATTAAATCCAAGGCGTGCAGATGATGTGGTTTCACCAGTGAACAGGAATGTCAACAGAGATCGTCAAGCTAGAATGAGACCCGAACGCCGAGCTGTGCAAGTTACTTTTGATGATAATGATGATGAATTGGATGGGGCTGGTGCCACAGGGGCTATTATTCCTCTGCCCTTGGCACCCGGAGCCAAGTTTAATATCACTAGCACCATGATCCAGCTATTGCAACTCAAAGGGTTATTTGGTGGACTTGCAGGCGACGATCCGAATATGCATTTGATTAATTTTATCTCAACATGCAAATCGTTTGACAATCTAGGGGTTGGACAGAATGCGATCCGTCGGCGCTTATTTCTATTATCTCTATCTGGAGAGGCAACTCTATGGTTAAACGGGCTAACTCCTGACTCTATTACCAATTGGAGGCAACTGAAAGAAGCTTTCCTAGAAAGATTCTTTCTGCCATCCAAGAGAGCATAATTAAGAGATGAGATGAGCAATTTCAGACAGCTTCCAACTGAAGCTCTCCATGAGACATGGGAGAGGTTCAAGAAGAAACTTATGCGATGCCCAAATCATCAGATGACCAATGTCCACTTGATGGAAATATTATATAGGGCTTTGAACTCGGTGACTAAGCCAGTGGTAGATAATGCTGCGGGTGGGTTATTCATGGACCTTACTTTTATTGAGGCATGTTATATGCTAGATCGTATGACAAAGTAGAGTAGAGCTTGGCATACCAGGGATTCTGAGGTAGCAAGCTCTACTGTATCTATTGGCATGACGGTAGAACAGAGGCGAAGAGAAGAGGAACATGACCAGGATATGGCTCACATAAAAATGCAGATGGACCTTCTTACCAAGCATTTGTTATCAGGGAAGACAAAAAAGGTCAAAGCTTTTGTATCACATGGAAAAGATGACTCCGTTTCTGAGGAGGAAGCAAATTACTTGAATAATCAGGGGGGTTTCCAAGGCAATATCCAAGGAAACCAAAGTCGGAACTATTATGAAAAATTTGGATACAAGGACCGAGACCAAGGGAATTGGAAGAATAAGAATGACAGGAGCGGTTTGTATGTCCCTCCTAGAAATCGTGAAGCTGCTGCACCTAGCTCTGGGAAAATCTCCATGGAAGACATGATGGCTAAGCTGTTGAAAGGAGTGGAGGCAACCAACCTGGAGTAACTGAGGTAAAAAATTATTTGTCCTTAATAAATCAATTGGTTGACTCGCATTCCACTTCAATAAAACAGCTGGAACAACAAATAAGTCAACTATCAGCGGCATTCAATCAAAGAAAAGTTGGTACTTTACTGAGTGACACTATCCAAAATCCAAGGAAAGATGGATCATGTTTGGATATTACAACCAGGAGTGGTAAAGTGTTGGAAAATCCATCCAAGGATAAGCCCGTGGTTGATAGTACAGAGGAGAATGTTATTGAAGCAGATTGTGATGATTCTGTAGAAGTTGAAAATCAGGATGAGAACCTTCATGATACTACACATAGATGCCAGCAGTCTAAAAAGATTGATAATGGGAAGCACAATAAAAATGAAGTGATGGAGAAAACTCTTCCAAATCCACCACCACCCTTTCCTTAGAGACTGAAGAAAAAGGCTATTGACACCAGGTTCATTAAATTCATGACTATGCTGAAGCAGCTGACTATAAATGTGCCTTTGGTGGAGGCACTGGAGCAAATACCAGGATACGCCAAATTCATGAAGGACTTTTTGACAAAGAAAAGGGCAGCGAGCTATGAACTGGAAGATAATTTTCATCATTGCAGTGCAATTGCCACGAGGTCTCTGGTACAGAAGAAGGTAGATTCGGGTGCTTTCACTATTCCTTGCACGGTTGGATTTTTAGACTTTGCTAAGGCTTTATGTGATTTAGGGGCTAGCATTAATTTGATGCCACTAGCCATCTATAGACAGTTGGGGTTGGGCAATCCTACACCAACCAACATGCGGCTTGTAATGGCAGACAGGTCGGTAAAATGACCTGTTGGTATCTTGTATGATGTATTAGTGAAGGTTTCTACCTTTATTTTTCCTACAGACTTTGTTATTTTGGATTACGAGGTGGATTTTGAGGTGCCCATAATCTTGGGTCGACCTTTTCTCGCAATAGGAAGTGTGCTTATTGATTTGCGAGCAAATGAGCTTTTATTTTAGATGAATGACGAAGTGGTATGTTTTGATGTATGCAAATCAATGAAGCAGCCCAAAGATATGAATGTGTTTTCTATAGCTGATGTTTATTATGAGGATGAGAAGGAATTATCTTTAGAGAAGCAGCTTACAGTTGAGCCATTGGCTGCTGTGCTTTTGAACTTTAATCGTGAGGATGTTAAAGAGTACGAAGAAACTATCTGTGCTTTAACAGGAATGGGTTCGTATTCTTACGACCCCAAGAAGCTGGACCTTTACCATAAGAATCGACCTTCACCACCGGCGAAGCCATCCATTAAAGAGCCACCGATGCTAGAATTGAAAGAGCTACCCAGTTATTTAAGGTATGTGTTCTTGGGCAGTGGAAATACACTGTTGGTTATTATTGCTGCTGATTTAGGTGAACAACAGGTAGAGGCTCTCATCTCTGTTCTGAAGAGATACAAGAGAGCTATTGGTTGGACTATTGCTGATATAATTAGTATCCCTCCTGGCATATGTATGCACAAGATTCAGCTAGAGGAAGATTGCGTACCCACTATTGAGCATCAGTGTCATCTGAATCCACCTATGCAAGAGGTGGTGAATAAAGAAATCATAAAGTGGTTAGATATAGGGGTGGTGTATCCAATCTCAGACAGTAAATGGGTGAGTCCTGTACAATGTGTGCCCAAGAAAGGGGGCATGACAGTAGTAGCAAACGAGAAGAATGAGCTAATTCGACTCAGGCCTGTCACTGGGTGGAGGGTGTTTATGGATTACTGAAAGCTAAACTCGTGGATGTTAAAGGACCACTTCCCAATGCCATTCATGGATAAAATGCTTGATCGATTAGTAGGAAAGGGATGGTTCTGTTTCTTGGATGGTTATTCCGAATATAATCAGATTTGCATTGCTCCTGAAGATCAGGAGAGGACCACTTTCACATGCCCATATGGTACTTTTGCATTCAAATGAATGCCATTTGGGCTATGTAATGCACCTGCCACTTTTCAGCCGTGTATGATGTCCATTTTCTATGATATGGTCGAAGACACCTTGGAGGTGTTTATGGATGACTTTTCGATTGTAGGTGAGTCATTTGAGTCATGCTTGACAAATCTGAGTATGGCTTTACAGCGATATGTGGAATTCAATCTGGTGCTAAATTGGGAGAAATGTCATTTTATGGTTAAGGAAGGCATTGTTCTCGGGAATAAGGTCTCTGAAAAGGGAATTAAAGTTGATCGAGCTAAGATTGAAGTTATCGAGAGACACCACCTCCAATTTCTGTGAAGGGGGTTCGTAGTTTTCTCGGTCATACTGGTTTTTATCGGAGGTTTATTAAATACTTCTCCAAGATTGCAAACCCATTATGCAAACTTTTGGAGAAGGAGGCAAAGTTTTACTTCGGTGAAGATTGCTTGAAGGCATTTGAATGCCTCAAAGGAAAGCTAGTTGAAGCCCCTATTATTGTAGCACCCGACTGGTCTCTACTTTTTGAAATTATCTGTGATGCAAGTGGTGTAGCCTTGGATGCTGTAATTGGTCAGAAAAGAGAAAAGCTATTTCATCTAATCTACTACGCGAGCAGGGCCTTAAATGGAGCACAGAAGAACTATATTGTCACTGAACAAGAGCTTCTTGCGATTGTTTATGCTTTTGAGAAGTTCCGTGCTTACTTGTTGGGAACCAAGGTAGTGGTTCATACAGATCATGCAGCTCTAAGATATCTAATGGCAAAGAAGGATGCCAAGCCAAGGCTAATTAGGTGGGTGCTACTACTTCAAGAATTTGATTTCGAGGTAAAGGATAGAAAAGGTTGTGAAAACCAAGTAGCTGATCATCTATCTAGACTTGAGAGTGAGCACACAGTGTAGACCGACCTTGATATTGATGATGCATTCCCCGACGAAGAGATTCTAGAAACTATGGTGGAAAACTTACCGTGGTATGCAGATTTTGCTAACTACGTGGTAAGCGAAGTGATTCCTGAGAATCTCTCCTTTCATCAAAGGAAAAAGTTCATGCATGATGTGAAACATTACTTTTGGGATGAGCCTTATCTTTTTTGATGATGTGCTGATGGTATTATTAGGCGGTGCATCCCAGATATAGAGGTGCCTAGCATACTGGAAGCAAGCCATGCTTCCCAAGTTGGAGGTCACCATGCAGGTGATCGGACGGCCTAGAAAGTACTGCAAAGTGGCTACTATTGTCCTTCATTAATTATGGATGCCTATGATTTTGTAAGAAGATGTATCAGTGTCAGTGGCAAGGTTCTATTTCAAAGCACCATGAGATGCCCATATCCAAAATGCTTGAAGTAGAGTTATTCGATGTCTGGGGTATTGACTTCATGGGCCTATTTGTGAGATCATTTGGGATGAAATATATCTTAGTCGCTATGGATTACGTATCCAAATAGGTCGAAGTAGTCGCTCTAGCTGATAATGAAGGTAAGAGTGTTATGGCGTTCTTAAAGAGAAATATCTTCTCTCGTTTTGGGGTACCCCGTACCATCATAAGCGATGGAGGATCACATTTCTACAATAAGCTATTCAGAGCCGTATTGGCAAAGTATGGGGTTAAGCAACATAAGGTAGCTACACCGTACCACCCATAAACTAGTGCGCAGGTGGAGGTTTCGAACTAGGAAATCAAGCTAACCTTGCTAAGACTGTGAATGCCAGTAGGAAAGATTGGTCCAGAAAGCTGGACGATGCCTTATGGGCATATAGGACCGCGTTTAAGACACCAATTGGCATGTCACCATACCAACTAGTTTATGGAAAGGCTTGTCACTTGCCAATTGAGCTAGAACATAAAGCAATGTGGGCACTAAAGCAGCTTAACCTGAACTGGGATGATTCTATAAATATGAGATTGGGACAGCTGAACGAGATGGATGAATTTCGTCTAAATGCATATGAAAGAGCAGATCTTTACAAGGAAAGGATGAAAAAGTACCATGATCGGAGGATTATCCAACGAAACTTTCAGAAAGGTGATTTGGTACTTCTTTTCAACTCCAGACTGAAGCTGTTTCCAAGTAAGTTGAAGTCTAAATGGTCTGGTCCATTCAGAATCAGCCAAGTTTACTCATCTAGAGTAGTGGAGTTAGAAAACAATGATGGTGGTGTCTTTAAGGTGAATGGCCAAAGAGTGAAGCTATATGTCGGTCCAACCGACTCGATAAAATGTATAGCCACCATATATCTCAATGAATTCTGAGTAATCGAGATAACTATGTCGTGCCGCGACAATAAATCAAGCGCTACATGGGAGGCAACCCATCATTTTACTAGGATTTTGTTTTTGGTAAATAAAAATTCAAAAACAAGAGTCGAGCCACGACCAAAACTAAGGCGCTTGGTGGGAGGCAACCTATCCTTCTAATCATTTTTGTTGTTTTTGATTAAGTGTAGGTGCATGGAGTATAAAGGAGGAGATTAGACCCAATTTTGATTTTGAAGTGAGTTATGTCAATGGTGATAAGTCTAGGAATGATGGAACAATACATGTAAGTGGGAATGGTCAAATGTGTAAGGTTCAAGTATGATTTGCATTAGAGTCGTGCCTCGAGTTATGTAGGTTCGACCCAAAGAAAAAGTTTTGCGGTGCGACTTTATTTTGTGACCCTGAGATATGGACCTTTTTCGACTAAGAGTGCGCCGTTTTTCCAATTGCCTATGCCAACATAGGCGATAGGCTAGGCGCCGCCTATGACAACATAGGCAATAGGTTAGGCGCCGCCTAAGCCAACATAGGCAATAGCTTAGGCACCGCCTATGCCATTGCCTATGCACACTGTCTCACATAGGCGATAGGCTAGGCGCCGCCTATGCCAACATAGGCAATAGTTTAGGCGCCGCCTATGCCAACATACGCAATAGGTTAGGCACTGCCTACTTATGCTTAGGCGATCCTAAGGGCGCCCCTACTTATGCTTTTTGCCTACTAACCCGTTTGTGAATAGAACAACCCGACCCATGTCTCATCCTTTAAATATATCCTCTACCCTTAAACCCCATTACATTTTTCCTCAACCGAAGTGCCGCCCAATATATCCTTGCCCTCTCCAAGCCCTTCTCTTTTCTCATCTAATCCTACAGGCTCACCTTCCCGATTCATCACGAGTTTATCACCAAGTAAGTTGTTCTTTCATGTTCCGTAGTTGTTTCAGTGCTACACTTATAATGGTTAACTAGATTTTGTAGTAGTGCTTGGTGATAAGAGTATGGTTAGTTGTTATGATTTTTGAAAAAATACATCTCATGGTGTGAAAGGATTCTCGTAGGTAATCTTGATTTTACTCTGGGATGTATTGATTGGTATTCACTGTCATAATTATTTATTATTATGGAGTTGAAATATTGAAGTTTAATGCATAATTTTAGGAGTTGTAAGCTTGACTATGTGAATGACTCATTCATCGATGTACTGATCATAGTTAACCACAAGCATAAGAATGTGTGATTGTTTCTATGCTATAGCATGATAAGATTTCTGTGTGGTAGTCTTGTTCAAAGATTGCATTGCTCGAATGAAATAAAGTTGGAAATGATAGTCAAGATTACAAGACCATTTTGTGCTGCTTCTCTATGTCAAACTGAGAAATTATTATGTAAAGTGAAGGGTTGAAAGTGTGACTACACTAATAATGTTGTTGGCACATACCATCTAAATGTATGTCGATGAAGTCTGAGTAATCAAACACACTCACTCAATTAGTTTGTGCAAACAAATTAAGTGTGGGGTGGTGCCATCACTATTTTCTTGTTCGATTATAGTGAATTTTCCGAAATGAAACTAACATGACTCTATTATGATCTCAGGTAACATGGCTCCGAAAGGACGATAGGGAAAGGAGAAAGTATCCACCTCACAAAAAGGTCAAAAAAGGTCAAGAAAGGACCAGGCTGATTCCTCCTCTCATCAAGTGCCTTGATGCACTTTTGGGATCAAATGGGTTCTGGAGGGGTAAGGGAAGGAATGGTATAGAAACAATAAAGTGAAGAAATATGTACATGTGGAGTCGATGCAGAAGGAAAGTTTAGCAAGGAACTGCCCTCGCATTTTGGAAAAGATTATGGTACTAAATCTTAACTTTATCTTCTGAGACCTGGGCGAATGTAATCTTGATTTGACTCGAGAGTTTTATACCAACTGGTCCCTAAGGACTACGGGAAATGAAGTAAAGATTCAGGAGCAAGTCTTGTAATTGAACGCTGATTTCTTTAACTCTTTCCTGGGTACTCCAAGGTTGGATCCATCACCACTCAAGGAGCTCTACCACAGACCTCCCTACAGAGCTATCGGACATCTGTTTTGTGGATCAAGGTCCATGACCCAGTGGATTCGTCATAAAGATAATGGTCATCACAATACTTACCCATATGCTTGTTTGAACAGAAAAGCTCGCATATGGTTAAGAATAGTCAATTTTTGCTTGATTCCTGGGACACAATACACTAAGGTCACGCGTGACCGAGTCTGCTTGGTGTATGCTCTAATGACAAATGTTCCCATCAACATTGGTGTAGTTATACGAATGTTGATGCAAAAGCAAGGGTGCACAAAAGGTCCCATTTCAGTTTCGGCAACTTGTTGACTGCAATTTTATGGAAAGAGCACATTAAGGAGCAGCCAGCATACCATAAATTGCCACAAAACTCGAAGAAGGTAGATCTCACAAAAATCAAAGGTCTAGAAACTAGTCAAGGCATCAACCTTACCGCTGCTGAGAGACATGCTCGAGATGAGAGTTTTTTCGCCATCTGTATGGCATGACTAAGTTTACTATGATGAATGGGGGTCATCTTCCGACTGATGCAGAGCTTCGGCAGTTGGACTATGACTACCCGCTTAATGAGCATGCTCGGGCCATGTGTGGAGTGGGGGTAAATTTTGGGGAACCTCTAGATGATGATATGCAGACAGACGATGATCACCAACTGCTAGACTCTGATGTGGAGGAAAACTCTGATGATGAAGACTCTGATGATGATTCTGACGTAGGGGGTATGACCCCGGATGTAGAGGAGGAGTCTGACTAACCAGGTTTTTGCTTATTTGTTTACACTGAGGGCAGTGTGTTCCGTCTAAGTGCGGGGTGCGGGTATATGTCTGCGGATTGCCTTGTCTGCTGTATTGCGTACTGCTTGCCTGCATTTATTCTATAGTTTTTTGATTTAGTAGTAGTTAGTTAGTTGTAATTAGTTAGATTTTTGCATAAAATTGTTCTTATAGACGGCATGGCATTATAACAGGAGTTTGTGCTGAATCACTACTATTGAAACATTTAGGCTCTAAGTTGTGACTTATTCTGTGATAATTGCTTGTGGTTTAATTCATTTATCTGTTGGGTCAAGAATCTATAATGCTCCTAATTAAGTTGACCATGTGCCATGTGTGTGTAAGGTTATTGTATATTCTTTGTTGCGACTGATGCTTGCCTAGTATGTGTGTGAAGCAAAATAAAGATTGTGAGTTTAGGAGATGATTTAAGCATTTCTTTGGCAGCCCTGATTTTGTTTATCTTCCTTTTACCTACCTTTGTACATTGTCCTAGTGAACACCCTTTGAGCCTTTAGCTATTTTCTTTGGCAACCTCATATGTATCCTAATCCATTTTTTTGAAAAGACCATAATTTGATCCAAAAGCTCCTAAGCACTTTAAATTGTAGAATCAAGTTGAGGAAAGCGTGTTGCAAAATAAGAAGAAAATGGTGAAAGTGATGCCCCAAAGTTTAGTTATTGGTACATGAAAATATTGTGATCGAGGGTGGCTATCATAGGGATGCTTAACAAAAAAAAAAGAAAAGAAAAAAAATAAATAAATAGAAAAAGGAAGTAAAAAAAAATAAAAAAAAATAAAAAAGGGTATGTATATTCCCATCATTCTGTTTCTGATTGAGTACCCAAAATGGGTGAAGGGGGGTTGGTAGATGAAAGGAAGGTAGAGTGGTTGTTCAAAGTTAGTGTAAATGGCATAAGGTAGTGTGTTAAAGCGCTTAGGGAACATAGTCACCATTTCTGGCCAAAATAGTCCTACCCTTCCCTTTAGCCTACTTTACAACCTGTAAAGACCTATTTGATCCTAACCTTTGCATTCTGATATTAGTGGAGCATTACACTAAGGGCAAGCATATGGTCATCAGTTGTAATCTAAGAATTCTTTGTGAGAGTGAGAGCAAGAAAGTTCTTATACCCATATTTCTGAAAAATGCAAAACTATGAGGGATTATGGGTAACATTTTGTGTGAGCGCACATGGTTGATGATTGTTAGGTAGTTTTATATGATTTTTTTGTCTTAAATTGTGTATACGAATTAACCAACTTAATGAGTCTATGTTGGAGGGTGAGTTGTTTCTAGTAATGATCAAGAAATCTACTCTTTGTTAATAATTGCCGTGTATGTCATGTTGAAAATTTTGTGTTGCTCTTGTGAAGTATAGTTAGGTATTCACATGGATGTACTATTTTGTTCGAGGACAAACAAAGCTTTAAGTGTGGGGTGGTGATGTTGGGCGTATTTATACGTCTAAGCACCATAACTTACCCATGTTTTAGCTAAGTTTTGAGAATAAAATACATAAGTCTTGCACTTTTAGTCTATTTTTAGTTAAGTGAGCTGACCTATGTGATTAGCATGCTTTTCAGGTACTAATGCGGAAGATTTCAGCACTTTGGGGACCTGTGGACAGCAAAGGAAAACTTCACATAAAAAGGAAAGCAGCTTTTGGACTGAATGTGATGTATGGGAACTTTTTCCCGGGCAGACTCAATATTTTTAAATAGTTAAGGATGCATTAGCAATTTATTAGAGAAGGATGTTATTAAAAGCATTATTGCTGAATTTTTAGGTATTATTCAGATTCGATATTATTTTGAACACAAGAACGGACGGCTTAGCTTGAGGACGGAGAGAGAGAAACGCGTTTCTCTCTTATTTTCGCTAGTCATCTTTATCACCAAGATTGTTCTAAGTTTTGGTATGATGAATATGTCTATTTTGATTTCCGTTTTATTCATGAGTAGCTAAGTTATTTGTTAGGGTTATGGAAACCTTGTAGTATACTCTCTATTGCTATAGGTTTGTGAATTTATGATGTGTTAATCCACTTATATCACTACTCTCTTCATTTTGATTGAATTCTCGTGGTTGCATACATAGGGAATGCGCCATTATAGCAATAACTTGTTCGATAGAAAAGTTACTATTTGGAAAAGAGAGTGTGACAAGAAAATAGGGTTTCCAACCTCTATTTTACATGTTAATGCCCTAGCAGGATTAACTTCTTGGAGAGTTCATATAATTGATTGTACACTTTGGATTCGAGAGAACTAAGGTGAATAAATCCTTGATGGTTGAAAAACACTTGGATTTAGAATTAGAATACGTCTCTCTATAAGTGCATGCATGTGTAAAATCCGTATTACTCATAGTTAATAGAGAAGTAGAAGCTACAAGGTGGACATAACCCTAACTTATCATTCTCTGTGATCAAATATTATTACACATATCATCTCATTCGTTACACTAATAATATTATTATGTACTTAAACTCAAACCCCCCTTACCGTGGAACCTTCGATCAACTGTCTAATAATAATCGCAATACTTAGTGATCATAGTATTCTCTGTGGGATTCGACACCCAACCCAGTTGGGTTCTATATTTGACAGCGACTGCTTACACTTTCTAACGAGAGTTGTAATTTGGGTGGATCAAGGGGTCAACTTGTTTCCTACCTTCGGTCAAGGAAAATGATTTCTAAGGGGTGTGTGTATCATTTCATACATGTTAAAGATTCCAGTTCTTAATCTCTCAGCCTTGAAACAGTCCCTATTTTTAATGAATACTTAGATGTCTTTCTTGAAGGTCTTCTTGGCATTCCTCTCGAAAGGGAAGTAGACTTCAGTATAGACCTTCTTTCGGATAATCAACCTATTTCTATTCCGCCATATAGAATGGCACCAACAGAACTCAAGGAACTGAAAGATCAGTTGAAGGATCTCTTAGATAAGGGATTCATCAAGCCCAACATTTCCCCATGGGGTGTGCCAGTGTTATTCGTGTGCAAGAAAGACGGTTTTCTCAGGTTGTGTATTGATTACTGTCAACTCAATAAGGTTACGGTCAAGAATAGATATCCTCTTCCCATGATTGATGATCTATTCGACCAACTTTAGGGTGCCAGTTACTTTTTCAAGATAGACCTCAGATCAGGCTATCATCAGCTCAGAGTTAGAGAATATGACATTTCAAAGACAGCTTTCCATACTCAGTATGGTCACTTTGAATTTTTAGTCATGTCATTTGGTCTTACCGCCCTGCAGCTTTTATGGACTTGATGAACCGTGTGTTCAAGCAGTATTTGGACATGTTTGTCATAGTCTTTATAGATGATATTTTGGTCTATTCTCGCACAGAGCGTGATCATGCAGACCATCTCAGGATTATTCTTTAGACTCTCAGGGATCACCAGTTATTCGCTAAGTTCAGCAAGTGTGAATTTTGGCTAATATTAGTAGCATTCCTTGGCCATATTATTTTCGGTGATGGCATTAGAGTAGATCCTTAGAAAACTGAGGCTGTAAGAAACTGGCCCAGACCTGTATCTCCATCAGATATTAGGAGTTTCTTAGGTTTGGCTGGCTATTACAGACGGTTTTTTGAGGGATTTTCTTCTATTACATCTCCCATGTACATATTGACTCAGAGGAAGATTAAGTTTCAGTGGTCAGATTCATGCGAGAAGAGCTTTCAAGAGTTGAAGACTCGACTCACCTCAGCTCAAGTTCTACCTATTCCAAATGGTTCAGACAGTTTTGTAGTCTATTGTGATGCATCCAGAGTGGGTTTAGGTTGTGTCCTCATGCAGCATAGTAAGGTCATAGCCTACGCGTCCAAATAGTTAAAGCCACATGAGAAGAATTATCCTACTCATGGTCTTGAGATAGCAGCGGTAGTTTTTGCCTTGAAGATTTGGAGGCATTATCTCTATGGAGTTCATGTAGATGTCTTCACAGACCATACAAGCCTCCAGTATGTCTTTTCCTAAAAAGATCTCAATCTTCGCCAGAGAAAGTGGTTAGAGCTCTTAAAAGATTACGACATGAGTGTTCTTTATCATCCGGGCAAGGCCAATATTATGGCCGACGCTCTCAGTAGAATCTCTATGGGTAGTATTTCTGATGTTGAGGATAGTATGAAAAAGATGGCTTAGGAGATCCATCAGCTTTCTAGACTAGGCGTTTGCTTAGTCGATTCTTCAGAGGGTAGTGTATGTGTTCATAGTAGTTCAGAGTCATCTCTAGTTTCTGAGAATAAAGAGAAACAAGATAGATATCCTAGCCTTTTCAAGCTCAAAGAGTCAGTTCAGAATCAGAAAGTCGAGGTTTTCTCCCAAGGGGGAGATGGTGTTCTTCGTTGTCAGGGTCGTCTATGTGTTCCAGGTGTAGATGAATTGAGGCAGCAAATTCTTGTAGAAGTGCATGGTACGCGATACTCTATTCATCCAGGGGCCACTAAGATGTACCGCGACTTACGGGAGATCTATTGGTGGAGTGGGATAAAGAGAGATATTGCAGAGTTTGTGGCTAAGTGCTCTACATGTTAGTAGGTTAAGATAGAGCATCAGAAACCTAGTGGTTCCATGCAAGAGTTCACCATTCCTACTTGGAAGTGGGAAGAAGTTAACATGGACTTCGTGAAGGGTTTACCTAGAACTTGTCATCAGTATGATTCAGTCTGGATCATTATAGATAGAATGACCAAGTCAGCTTATTTTCTTCTAGTTCGTACTTTTTATTTCATCGAGGATTATGCCAAACTCTATATCAGGGAGTTAGTCAGGTTACACGGTGTTCCACTATCTATCATCTCAGACAGAGGTACCCAGTTCACTTCTCCCTTTTGGAAAGCGTTCTAAAAGGGTCTCGGACCCAAGTCCATCTAGCATAGCATTTCATATTCAGATAGATGGTCAAGCAGAGGGGACCATTCAGACTCTTAAAGATATGCTAAGGGCGTGTGCAGTTTACTTGAAGGGAAGTTGGGATGACCACTTGACTTTGATTTAGTTTGCATACAATAATAACTATCATTCTAGTATTCAGATGGCTCCATCTGAAGCTCTCTATGGTAGGAGATGTAGATCTCTGATTGGTTGCTTTGAAGTTAGTGAGGCCTCAATCATCTGTCCTGACTTAGTATTCAATGTCTTACAGAAATTTCAGTTGATCAGAGAGAGACTTCGGGCTACTCAAAGCTAAAAGAAGTCCTATGCAGATGTTCGTAGAAAGGATGTCGAGTTCGAGGTCAATGACTATGTCTATCTTAAGATCTCTCCCATGAAGGGAGTGAAGAGGTTCGGCAAGAAAGGAAAACTCAGTCCCCGGTATGTTAGTCCCTTCAGAATTCTTTGTCGCTTTGGCAAGGTAGCTTATATGCTTGAGTTGCCTTCAAATCTAGCCTCAGTCCATCTAGTCTTCCATGTCTCTTTGCTAAAGAAGTGCATAGGTGACCCAACTGTTGTTGTCCCTATTCAGAGCATCGAAATTCCTTATGAAGAGATTCCAGTTGAAATCTTAGATTATCAGACTTATAGATTGAGGAATAAAGAAGTCCCTCTAGTCAAGGTTCTTTGGCGAAATCAGTCTCATGAGGGAGCTACTTGGGAAGCAGAAGCAGATATGCGTACCAAGTATCCTCACCTCTTCCCTGCCAATTTAGATCAAGCTCAAGGTAACAGTTCTCCTTAATCTTACTCGGTTTCACGTTCATGTTTCCAGTATAAACTTGGTACCTATTAACCATTTCATACTCAGTCATGCATTCATGTGTCAGTTGTCCATACATTAGATATGCAAGAGTTCAGTATGTTTAGCATGTCAGTCATGATATCAAGTTGAAGTTCTTCGTGTTCAGTTCAGGTTCTATTGTCTTGTATCCCTTCTCAGTAAATTCTCATTCGAGGACAAATGTTCCCACGGGGGAAATATTATAATAACCCACATGTTTCTAAGCTAGGAAGTGAATAAGTATTCCTACGTACGAAATTTCCTATCCTGTGATTCATACTTGAGTACATGACTTACAATGAATATCCTAGTGATAGGATAGCTTATGATGCATTAAGTATATTCATATGAGTCACTTAAGGTAATACAAGCTAAGAGTTTTTGAATCCATCAAGTTTTAGTGTTTGATTTTGCAAGGGTCATCTTTGAAAGAGTATAAATTGATGTTAATGTGGTTTTTTGGCTGATTTAGACTCAACAAATTGTATAGAATCGAATTAGCTTTCCAACGATACAAATTTCGCCTTAATCTAATAACTGAGAGAAAAATTATGCCCATTTTCATGAGAGACAGTAAGGATAGGCGATTGGTTAGGTGAAGCCCAACCAAACATAGGCGATTGGTTAGGCGCCGCCCAACTTAGCTTAGGAAATCCCTTGGGCGCCGCCTAAGTCAGTTCTAGGTACTAAAAACACTGTTTTGAGTTATTTTATGAGTAATTAAGTCTTTTAACACTTCTTACATGTCCCTAAACTTAACCCTATGAAATATATAGCTTCTAAACATATCACAACCCTATTATCATCTCAAAGACCATTATCTAAGAGCACTACAAGAGAAAAACAACTAGGGTTGTGTAACTAAGCTTGAAGATCCAATTTCAAGGAAATTTCTCTGTCAATCATCAAGAATATTCCTTCTAAGGAATGCGTGAGTTGATTCATGGACTCCTTTCATCCATGAAGCTTAAGAACCATCTTCTAAATTTTGTATCATGATGTTGGTGGTTGATCTTCATGTGGTTGAAGTTTGATGATGCCTAAGATGAGATCTTTCCATTTTTAGTATGAGGATATGGTGGTATTTAACGTATAAATATTTGAAATTGGTGGTTTAATATTTGTAATCTTGATGAATCCACCTATGCCTAAGATGTGCGTGTATGGTGTTTGTGAAAATACCTAAGGGAATAGAAATCATGCTTTTATGACATAATAAGTCCTAAATGACTATTCCATGTTCTAAGTTTATGTTCAACGTGATCCCCGTGCTATTGTGTTAAATTGAAGAAGTTGTGCGAGATGCACATGATATTGTTGCGATATGGAATGACCATGTTATTGAAGCCATGCAAGTATATACATGTGTGCATTCCCGATCATGTGATAGTTTGTTGAGAATCATTCTTATTATAAATCCTTACTTATGATATTGTGAATTGTGGACTTATATCTTTTGATCAAGTCATGTCATATGCGTTATTTTACTCCTATTGAGTCTTGGGGGTACTTGTACCCGAAAACTATAGCTGTGTGCCTAGAGCCATGTTATGTTTCACAATATCCAAACTCAAGCTATGATTCCATAGACTTCAGCCAGTTATGTGACTCAGGAAAACCTCATGATCTTAGTAAGTTGTCAGATATCAATAACATTTCGCCAGTCAACGGAATTCAGTAAGATTAAGTCATGCACAGTCAGTTATTCATGTCTAGTCCCTCTAGATGGGAGTAGAGGTTAGCACCGAGTGAACCCAAGGATGGGAACTCACCCACCAGTTTAGTGTGTGATTTTTAGTAGTCATCCTTGTGTTCCAGAACTATGTCGCCAGCGTAGGTTGAGACATCTTAACCCGTCAGATAAGAGCTGGTGAGGTGGCTTAACCTATTATTTTAGGGTTCCCACCATTCTCTATCCTTACCCATGGCATGGTATTGACACCCCTCCAGTCGGGGTAGAGATTGGACCCCAGCTTAGCCATAACGGCATACATTGTGTAGTCGGTTAAACACTACTTCCAACAGTTTCAGTATCAGTCTCAATAAAAGAACTCAGGGTATTTTTCTGATTTTAGTATATACAGGACTGTCAGATATAGTGGTCCGTGTTATCAGTTTCAGTATCAGTCATGACATTTATTAGTAATCCATGTATTATCTTACAGGTCATGCTATCATGTATTCACGGTCCCAGTTTCTATATATATGTGTTTGTACTCCTACGTTCATATTAGTCAGTCAGTGTTGTTCATGCATGAAATCCTTTATGTTCAGCCTACCTTCCTCGTATACTCAGTACTCTAGTTGTACTGACGCATTTGCGCTATGGTGCTTTCTTTACATGTTACACCATAGGTTTCGAGAAACGAGCTCCAGCCCAGCAGTAGTGGTAGCATTCCAGGCGCAGATACACAGTGAGTCCTCATTGATTCGAAGACAATATGATTTGATATATTTATTTATTTCTTCAGTTCAATTTTACGGAGTTAGTTGGAGACATGTTCCTTCAACTCCTTATTCAGATAGTTTAGAGGCTTTTAGATTTACGTTCAGACTTAGCTTTTAGATTGAGTTGTTTTGGATATTTTCACCCACATGATTTTATTCAGTTAAACGTTATGGCCTTATAGTTCTATGTATTCCACATTATTATATCATGATTTGCAGTATACAGGTATAGATATCAGTCACGGGTTAGCTTGTGGTCCCTCGGGGTCATGAGCACCGTGTCACATTCCTGTCGAATCAGGGTGTTATAACTGCTGTGAACACTGGATAAAATCTCTAAGAAAACATATATGGAATTAAACTGAAATGCCATAAGGTTGAAAGTAAAGAAATAAATACTTAGCAAAACTGCTAAAAAGGCTGATAATAACAACTGAAAACTGACTATCTATACTAGCCTGAAAGCCTCTAACTGAATAAGTAAGGAGTTGATGGGACAAGTCCCCAACTAACTCCGACTGTCTGCTAAAACTACGAAACTGAAATAATATAACTGGTTTCGGTATATGAGGACTCACCACTGCTTCTGCTACTAGTATGCTAGAATAACTAGGAACGGCTGGGAACCGGCGCGTCCAAACCAATGATATGAAACATCATAGCCAAGAAATGAGTTTGCGATAAAAACTTTGAATGTACTGGTATTCTAAATGAGGTAAGACTGAGATGCATGGGTTTATGTGCATTAACGATAATCAACTGAATTAATAGTATGGGATAACTGAACATGAAGTAATAACTAGCTGAATGATATAAAGTAACTTAGTAAACATGTATGGAGCAAGGACTATCTGGTTAGCATGAGAATACTTAATATAAATGGGTGAAAGCTGTAAAATCTGAGAATGCATGACCATCCATATAATATATTTTTAATAAAGTCTATAATTGAAATACTGAAATATGATAACTGAACAACTAATAAACTGTATGCTATGGTCAAGCAAACCTAAAACTGAACCGAGTTCTATACTGAATACTGAAACTAAAACTATGGGAGGTATCATCTAACCGGCATGCCCCAATCTAAGCTGATTGGGGTCCAACCTGTGACCCCAGTTGAAAGGGTGTTAATACCATTCCTCAAGTACTAATAGTGGTTGTAGAATCAGTCCTAATCTAGCGGGTAACCCCTGAGATCAGTCCTAACTAGCGGGTGATCCCTAGCAGTTTCAGTCTTAAACTAGTGGGTGATATCTCATGACCTACAGTTGCTACGTAATTCTAGAATTTAGGGATTACTTCTAAGGACCCAGTCCTAACTAAGGGGTGAGCCCCCATCCCTAGCCTAGCTCGGTGCTGAATCCTACTCCCAACTGAACTGACACTAATTACTGACTGAACTAGGTTTAATGGTACAAGGAACTGATTATGACAACTACTGAATGATAATGCTAATGGTTTATCTAAAATCATGCTGAAACTACTGAGATTTTGTAAACAGTTAAGTAACGGGTGTTCATAACCCTCCACGACTCGATGGAAATATCACTAAGGACATATACAAGCTTTGAAAAAAACCTTAATAGGATATCATTACCCATAAACAATCACCTTGGCAATTTATCAAACACATGGAGATCAATACTTTAACATGGGGATGTTTTTAAACTTGATGAGATAGAATGATCACATGAAAAAAATCATAAATCGAGGATTTATTTTGAAATTCTCATGAACATGATATGGAAACCACAATATTTAAAGCATACTAAAGTTTTACGGACATATTAAGTAGTAATTGTTCAAAATCCTTTCATCTAGGCATTCTATCAAACCCTTGCAATGAATTGTTTAAACTAAGCATGAGAATAGTGTTAAAACTTGTAGTAGTAGCAAGATTTTGATATTAAATCACCAATTAGGATTTAAGTTAAACATACAACACCATTGAAACATGTAAGGTTTAATATCACCAACAATTTCATGGAAACATGATAAAGATTCAAAATTCATATAAGTTCATGGACATAATTCATAAAATATGTAATAAGGGCTAATTTCAATGAAAATAGATTGTAAACATCATGTTTAATCAAAATTGATGAAAGCTTCATGGAGATAAATCATTATAAACATTAAATTTCATGATTTAAAATATAAATGGTAGATACTTGGACTCCATGGGTGAAAAAGGCCCATGGATGAACATCTAACATACCTTAGAGCTTTAATCCTGAAAGATAATTCACTTTTCTTGAACGTTCTTGGATTGCAAATTGTAATTTCTTCGTTTTCTTGAAGAAGGGTTTGAATCTTGTTCTTGGGATATGATCTTGAGAGAAAACCCTTATTTTTCTCGTTCTTAAGAGTGGAGAGGATTATGAGTGATGAGAAACTGATTTTTTATCACTTAATAGGGTTTAATGCATAATTTAAGTCGTGGAAGGTGAGGAAGAAACCAAAATACCCCTTCGAATCCGAATAGGAATTGCTGAATTTCATGGGTGACGACTTGGGATAATAAGTCATCACTTAGGTGATGGCCCGTCACCCAGGTCATCACTTTAAAGATCAAATTGATGATTTTCTACCTAAGGCTGACGACTTGGGCTGATAAGTCATCTCATAGGTGATAGCCCGTCAGCTCAGGTTGTCAATTAGTTGACAAACTGACATGATGGAGTAAAATGGGCATAAGTTCTCGCTATGATATCAGATTAAGGTGAAACAAAATGTGTTGGAAATAAGATTCAAAGATCTTTCATTTAATATATATATCTCATGTAACTCATTATGTACAAGGAGTAATAGTCTTTGAAATTTGATCCAAGGTGAAATGTTTGCTAAAACTTAATCAACAGAGGTGTTCTCTACTCTTCTTTGAGTTTTGAGATTTTTATGACCTCGACTAATATAAGAGGAAATTTTTAAACTATGGTATTGATCATCACACATAAACTATGTACAAGGAGTAATAGTCTTTGAAATTTGATCCAAGGTGAAATGTTTGCTAAAACTTAATCAACAGAGGTGTTCTCTACTCTTCTTTGAGTTTTGAGATTTTTATGACCTCGACTAATATAAGAGGAAATTTTTAAACTATGGTATTGATCATCACACATAAATAGAAATAAAATCATTGGGTTGCAGTCTGCATACTTCATAACAATGGTTGCATTCTAGACCAAAAATGTAGGGTGTTACAATATATCCCCATTGGGAACATTCATCCTTGAATATGGATGGTTAGAATAAGAGTACTATACTTAGGTCTCTGAGATCATATACTGAAATTGAACATACATGAATCTGAACGTGTTTTCATAATTGAGTCTGTGCATGATACCAGAACTAAACTGGCCTCGTGGATACATGCACTAAAATGAGAGTGGTTATAAGGCTGAGATAGAAACGAGAGTCAACTTATGAATAACTATTACCTTTAGCTGGGTCTAGTTTCATAAAGAAAATATGAGAGATTTAGGAAATGAAAACTCGGTGTATTATAATATCTCCCCCTTGGGATAGTTTGTCAATCGAATGATACTGACTTGGCTGAATTACTAAGCAATGACTGAGATGATGCACGGGACACTTAGGAAATGAATCATGACTGAATATCTGGAATCTAAAACAATTACATAATGCGTGAACCAAATTGGATTCACAATCCATATGGATCCGAACAAACTATCTCTTGGAAAGGACATATTTATGAACTTCAGATAGTAAGACTAGATCGGAAGACGGTAAAACTATAGGAACTATCTGTCTGAATGCTAATTTTGATTATTGGCTATACAAACTAACTCATATTGAAATCATATACTTAACTGGAGTATTTCTTCGACACACTTTCTATGAAGTTCTAATGACTTTGGGAGAAAAGAATCTATGCATGGTCTGAATAAGACATTTGAATAAGAAATAACAAAATGGCTAAAATTCTTTAATATGGAACACAAACCTACAAAACATCAACTAAACTAGAGCTTCTAAGCTTTATGCACTGCAACTGCTAACTTTCAAGCTTAGACATACTCTTTGAATACTCTCTCAACTGTACCTTCCACCTTAATACTGCACTTCATCTGAGACTACTGAAAATATTCACATGGGCACTAATAACTCTATCTACTGAGGTCTGAGATAGACTGAATTCCCTCACTGTGTTCAAGCGTACTTAAATCTATAAAATGCACACATAACACCGTAATTCTAGTCTGAGTTATGAATTCAATACACTCTGCAGTTTCACAACTTCTCATCTCATGAAAAATTCTGATTTCCCCTTCAATAACTAAATACAACCTCTTATTAGCCATTCACTAACGCGTAATACATTTATCCACTTATACGCCAACATGATATTCAAGCCTATCTTCAAAACTACAGCCTAGAGTAAAACAAGCATGCAATAATCTTTCCTTAACATTAAACATTTACTCTCTCCCATCTAATCAATTTCTCATCACTACATTATTTCTTAAGGGGAGGTCACTGAAAGACTAAAACATGAGGAACTGAAGCATGAATGAATCCTATACAGAACTTGACACTTAAAAGAGGCCTGAGGAGTAGAATATAAATATCACAGATTCATTAAGAGATCTAAACTTAGGATGTATATGACATAAATCTGGATTTCTCTAATCATTAGAAGTGTAGCATGTATGCTGGAACTAAACATACTATAAAGCATGAATACATGAGTCATTAGCTGCATGACTTGAGTTTGGAGTTCATAACTTTATGGAATATGATTTGGACTACTGGGTGAACTGGAACTCCTTTTACTAAGAACTGGAAGCGTACCTGATTTTCTATAAAATGCGCGAATATGAGCTATGATTATAAGGATGATATGTAAGGCATGAGAAGATATCGTGATGACTTAGAAACCTTGCACTGAGAAAAGAACGGGTTGGGCATCATCCTCTCCTACTACTTTTCTACACATATTAACATTACTACTAAAATATGAAAGCTTGACTTGGTTACTTGTTTTATCATCTCCCCTTTAGCTTAAAGTCATCATTCTAAGTCTAAACCACTTAATCAATAACTCTAAAATGAACTATCAAAACCTTACCTTAGAATCTAGGGTATAACAATATGCATATGTGATGAACTCACCCTGAAAAACTACACTTGATAGTGTAAAACCCACTGCTAGTACTTTTTTCTGAGCTAGAACTCTTAACTTTCTATAGCCCCAACATTCATTATACAATAACTTAAACACTAACTAATTTAAAATTTTCAACCCTTCTTTCTATTAGCTCAACCTTGATTTAAACTTATATTCTAATACATAACATGGATATCCCCAAATCTTTAATAACCATACTACTTTCATCATAGCCTACAAATATCACATTCACAACATATGTTTCAAATCGACAAAATTAAATTCTTGTATACACTGCTCCAAGCCTACTAATTCACCTTTCATACAACTAGCCCATGAAATATAATCTTCTCAAATTTAGATAACACTATCCCAACTCCACTACTATTGCTAAACTCTAGGTTTTATGCTTCTAACTCTAGGTCATATGCTATCCTAGAATACAGAGAAGGGATCTGAGGGAACAACTTACTTTGGGTTAGTGCACAAGTTTTCATGATCATGAATAAAATCTTTAAAACTTTAGAACGTACTGGAACTGATGGGATACTTTTTAGCCTGTTGGAGTCCCATAACTGTCTACGGGGACTATCTGAGAAAGCTCTATCTATAGGGATTTAAGTTTGATTGTTTTTGTTACCTTGAATAGAAGGAAGGGATGACATGAATAGAGCAAAAATGAGAATCTATATAACTTTCTTAGAAGATCTTTCTATAGCACGATCTGAGACATAAAAGAAGGAAAACTTTTCCTAAAACATCTTGTAGCCTCTTGTACATAAGTATGGTGCGCTTCACACCTATGCACAAGACTTTACTCAACGTAGCTTGTAGACTCACTAGGACACCTTAAAAGCTTAGGCTCTGAGATAAAGATTATAATGACCCGGAAATACACCCCGGTCACTATATGGTGCTTATGGTCTCAAAAGACCATAAGCTAACCTATGATTGGTACTTGCTTTGAACACTGAATAAAATCTCAAACAAAATATGTACAAAATTAAATGAAATTCCATAAGTTTTAAACTACTAAAATCAATACATTCTCAAAACTACTAAAACTACTGATAATAACAACTGAAAACTGACTATTTGTCTATACTAGTCTAAAAGCCTTTAACTAAATAACTGAGGAGTTGATCGTATAAGCCCTCAACTAACTACGACTGTCTACTAAAACTAAGAAACTAAAATAACATTACTGGTCCTCGAAACATAAGGAATCACCACTGCTGCTACTACTGATGCGCTGGGATAACTAGTACGATCGGGAATCTGAGCATCCGAACTTATGCTATGAAACATCATAGTATAAGAAACTGGTATGTGATCATTACTTTAAATGTACTGGTATGCTAAATAAGGTAAGACTGAGATGTACAGGTTTATGTGCATAAATGATAATCAATTGAATGAATAAGATGGGATAACTAAACATGAAGTAATAACTAGCTGAATGATATGTAGTAACTTAGTAAACACGCATGGAGCAAGGACTGTCATGTTAGCATGAGAAAATTGAATATAAATACGTGAAAGCTGTAAAATATGAGAATCCATGACCAACCATATAATATGTTTCTAATATAGTCTATAACTGAAATATGATAATTGAATAACTGATAAACTGCATTCTATGGTCAAGCAAACCTTAAACTAAACTGAGTTCTATACAGAATACTAAAACTAAAACTATGGAAGGTATCATCTAACCGACATACCCCAGTCTAAGCTGATCGGTAAGTCTGTGACCCCAATTGGAAGGGTGTTAGTACCGTGCCATAGGTACTAACAATAGTTGTGTGGTCAGTCCTAATCTAGTGGGTGACGCCTAAGATCAGTCCTAACTAACGGGTGATCCATGGGAGCGTCAGTCCTAAACTAGTGGGTGACATCATATGACCAATGCCGGCTAAGTAGTTTTGGAACTTAGGGATTGCTTCTAAGGACCCAATCTTAACTAACGAGTGAGTCCTCATCCCTAGGCTCGCTCGATACTAAATCCTACTCCTAACTGAACTGACACTAAATACTGACTGAACTATGTTTAACAGTATAAGGCACTGATTATGACAACTACTGAATGATAATGCTAATGGTTTGTTTGAAATTGTTCTGAAACTATTGAGATTCTGTAAACAGCTAAGTAACGGGTGTTCATAACCCTCCAGGACTTGATTGAAATATCACTAAGGACATATACAAGCTTTGACAAAACTATAATAGGGAATCATTATCCATAAATAATCACCTTGGCAATTTATCAAACACATGGAGATCAATACTTTAACATAGGGATGCTTTTAAACATGATGAGATAGCATGATCACATGAAAAAATCATAAACCGAGTATTTATTCTTAAATACTCATGAACATGATATGTAAACCACAATATTTAAAACATACCAATGCTTTAGGAACAAATTAAGTAGTCCTTGTTCAAAATCCTTTCATCTAGGCATTTTATCGAACACTTGCAATGCATGGTTTAAGCTAAGAATGGGAATAGTATTAAAAATTGTAGTAGTAGCATGATTTTGATACTAAATCACCAATTAAGGTTTAAGTTCAACAAACAACACCATTTAAACATGTAAGGTTTAATATCAACAACAATTTCATAGAAACATGGTAATGATTCAAAATTCAGGTAAGTTCATGGACATAATTCATAAAATATTTAATAAGGGATGCTTTCAATGAAAATAGATTTTGAACATCATGTATAATAAAAATTCATAAAAGCTTCATAGAGATAAATAATTATAAACATGAAATTTTATGATTTAAAGCATAAAAGGTGGATTCTAGGACTCCATGCTTGAGAAGGGCCCATTGATGAAAATCTAACATACCTTAGAGCTTTAGTCTTGAAAGGGAATTGACTTTTCTTGAATGTTCTTGGATTGAGAAATATAATTTCTTAGTTTTCTTGAAGAAAACCTTGAATCCTTTTCATGGGAGATGATCTTAAGAGGAAAGCCTAATTTTCTTGTTCTTGATAGTAGAGAGAAGTATGAGTGATGAGAAAATGATATTTTACCACTTAATAGGGTTTAATGGATGATTTAAGTCGTGGCTGGTGAGGGAAAATAGAAAAATAGCCCTTCGAATCAGAATCGGAATTGCTGAATTTCATGGGTGACGACTTGGGCTGATAAGTCGTCACTTAGGTGATGGCCCGTCACCCCAGATCATCACTTAGAAGCTTGAATTGATGATTTCCTGCCTAAGGATGACGACTTGGGCTGATAATTCATCACATATATGATGGCCCGTTAGCTCAGGTCGTCACTTAGTTGACAGACTGACATGCTGGAGTAAAATGGGCAAAACTTCTCGCTCCGATATCGAATTAAGGTGAAACTAAGTGCGTTGGAAATAAGATTCAAAGTCTTTTATTTGATATATAGTAGTCCATGTAATTCATTATGTACAAGGAGTAATGTTCATTGAAAGTTTACCCAAGATGAAATGTTAGCTAACTTATTAAACAGAGGTATTCATAACTCGTCTTTGAGTTTGGAAGAGGACATTTCACACTATAGTATTGATCATCACGCATATATAGACATAAAATCATTAGATTGCGGTCTGCATACTTCATAACAACGGTTTGTATTCTAGCCCAAAAACGTGGGGTATTATAATTTTACTCTAAATATGGATCAAAGAATGGTTGCATGCTTTAGAATGAAGACTCAAAGATCTTTCATTTGAATGGTATTGGCCCCATAAATTTTTATATTCTAAGATATATACACATTTGAAGCTGACCCTAGTTTAAACTTATCTCAAAATTTAATCAGTAGGATCACTTTCAACTTAAATTTGTTGTAGGGGTGTTGTATGATTTTAGTAAATGTCTAATGCACTCTCATACTAAATAATTCGTCCTATAACTTATGGTGAAAGAAGTCATTGTATTTTTACCATTGATATTTCAGTAAAAATGAAATGGATCATTACATTATATACCAATTTACCCACCGTTTATCCTCGAATGTCATTGGTGAAGAGAAGAGCCCTTAGCATAATTCATATACAATGGTTATGAAACTAATGCAACCTATCATAAACCTCAAACACTATTTGATAAAGCTTAAAGAACCATCATCCCATAATAATATAAACCAACTACATAATTAGCCTACGCCCCACATGTCACTAAGTTCTATGCAAAATTACTAATCACTATGCAATAACATTCAGAGCGATAATGGAATAATGGGGAATGAAAAACTAAAAACTGTGTTCTCACTAGTATTGTAGTATAGCTACAAACCGTAGTGATACCAGTTTGGCAGTAAGTTATCATTGTTGCGACTTGGAAGCCTATTGAGGTTACCCTTGTAGTGTAATTTTAGCGCTACAGTGGTGCCACTACATCGATATGTTTGCTACTATTACGGTACCAAGTAGTAACTAAAGACGCCATCCCAGTTCAATCAATTTCACAATACACCTCTCAAAATTTGACATTATAAACTAAATTTTTCATGGTAATCTCTAAGAATCAAGTTTCATAGATCTTTTTGGGCACGAGAAGTTTCTATGACTTAATGAATTCATTCTTTAATACATTAACCACTAAGCTATACCAATCAACACACCATGAACCATCATTCAAAACTAATTCACACAATGCTATTTTTCTAACCAAAACCATACTACTCTTGGGTTGTCATCTATATATTAGGAAAACGTTTAATGGGGAGCTTACACCCTAACCATTTTCATGACATCACAACACCACCAATCAGACCACTATGGGGTTTCACTATCACATATATTCTCCAGCACAACTCATAGTTTATTTGACCAGACTAGAAACACCAACCAAGTATTAACATATATCAATGGGAGGGATATGAATATGTATATAAACATCTATAACTCTACTCCCGAAATTAATGCTACAACTAATGATTATCAACCATAGCCAAGTTAACTCATTTCACCAGCCTTATCAACGTAACTATATCATATTCAACAAATACTTTTAACCAATGTTTATTCACTACAATAAGCATATATTTAATATCAAATCGTAAGTATCCAACTACAAGGTCTGTCTAGTAGACTTTCCTACTCACTAAGCTGATGAATATTGTCCTATCATTTTAATCATATCCTTAAATCTTAATCTGTTTTATTATTTCATAGCCACCATAGGATTTTTACAATCGGTTAGTCTACCTTTAGGACATCAACATCCTTATCCTTCTAAGATCATTAAATTTAATTAACTAATTAAGATGGATAATTATCAATCATACATTTAAGGTTTAATTTACAAATATCATATAAAACCATTATTATCATCTCCCTTCTTTATATTTCAGGAAACAACTAATTTTATATACCTAGTCAATTTTCCTTACGTTAGTGACATCAACTACACAAATCACCTTATGTTTAAGTCACTAAGGTTGTGCAAATAATTAAGTTTATCTCAATTCAACCAATTACTTTTAAGGCATCATTAATAATTCAACTCATTGACTAGATTATTCACACAAGGATTACCTAATATCACTCCAGGCTAAGATATAATCATAAAATATCAGATCACATATGATCCCAAGAATAATCATCAAATATTGGGGCCACATAAGGATCTCAATAATAATTATTGATGGTTCGAACCACATAAGGATCCTAATTATAATCATCTTAGATTGGGACTATGCAAGAATCCCATGTATAATCATCAAAAGTTTGGACCACACAAGGATGCCAATTATAATCATCATAGCTTACAACACACAAGGATAATAAGTATATCATCAAAGACCAAATAGAAATCAAGGCATACCTCAAAATCATACCCAAAATCACGCCCAACCTTTACGATTCTCTGATAATTCTTTTGTAACAACTTATCTCAAATTACTCATGTCGATCATGTGCACCTAAGAATTTCAAACATCAAATAGCAAAGTAATAGTATAATCAAATGAATAATTATCTACTTATGTAATACACATAGCATCTATCATAACATAACACAAAACTTTTAAGACACACAATATTTTTAGTGGGAATAATGGATCAAGTAATAAAGGACTTATGCTTATCAATGGCAAAGAAATCTATAAAATCACTACATCAAGCAAATTAATGACCTAAAAGTTACACATACTCATAATTCAAAACATATTTCACAACATTACAACATAAGTCCTATGCTTGTTATTGATCTCTACTGGTTAGAATATTACTATTCAAACCTTTCAAAAATTATTAAGATACAAATAAGGACTAAATAATCCTTATTGTAATGGTTGAGATAACAATTAGAATATGCTAGATACCAATTGGACTCAAATCGGGAAGAAAACATCAAAATAGCACGATAAGAGAGAAGAAAGTGAGAAAGATTCCTACATGTCTTGTAACTTCCAATAGATTTAATGTGGACGTCAACACACTAATTCATTTGACTATAATGACATTTTATTTTATAATGGGAGATTGGTAACCTAAACTTTAATACCATGTTATAACAACTTGATCCATGAATCATGTGGGCACCTACCCATTTCTCCGTTAGATAGGAGAACCCTTACCACCCAACTATTCAACTAAGCGCGGAACACCTATATTAATAGTTTAAAACTAATTAATCCCCTAAATCAAACATGATCTTCTATCCAATTACATTAGTTACTAATTACGTTACAAAACAAATAAATCCCCATAACCTAGTCTAAAATATAAGAGCACTAGATATAGAGTAGAAAAATCCATGACACAACATCCATGAAAGATAGAAAGGATATGATCTATTGTAGAATGATTATCCTTACTGCTATAGAGACTTCAATTGACGTATAACTTGGATATATCCCCAAAAGCAGATATAGTAAGTATAGTATCAGTACAAACTACACGTACTGGTAGGTACAATTGGCTAACCATGGTTAGAAATACATAACAACATACATAAAACAAGAAAGCTCATGAAAAGCATACATACTTAAAATTGATCATATTTAAGTTACTTTGACTTCCAATCTTATTACCTTTTTTATTGTAAGCAATATTAATTTTCCTTAGGGCATGAATAACTAACTACCTTGTATGAACTACTCTTAGCTGTCAATTCTTATAAACTTACCGTAGACTAACAGTTTTATATACTTTTGCCTCTTCGTTTCTCTTTCTTCTTAATCCTCTTTCTTAGCAATTCTAGTTCTCTATTATACTACTATTAACCATTGAGATTGTAACAACCAAGAACATTACTAGACTCAATAACTTTGTAAGAAAGGTAACTATAACATATATCAATTTTACAACTCTATACGTAGGAGATCAATATTTATACAAAATTCAGGATATTCCTTATATTCACACTTTGCTACAATGTAAAATCATATCTACCAACATAGCCATTCTACTCAAGTAATCATAGAATCTCATCAATAACTAGTCTACAAAAAAAACCATGACATATCATTAACATAACTCGGCCCACCTAGGGAAACCATGACATGTCATCAACATAACTCTATCACTAAAAGAATGATGTGTGAGAAGATGCTAAAATATTTGAGGCTTTTAACAGAGAATAATTGAAAAGTCTTAAGCAAATTTTGTCGTTTTTGATTATTTTATCTTTAATTTTGTAGTAGAAGCCAAGATGCAAGAGAACCAATAGGGATGGAATCAAAAGAGTTGAAATCTGAAGCAAATAGAAAAGAAGTATGGCAGACGATATTCTTGATAAGTCGTCATCCCTATGATAAGTTATCAGATATACCGTTAGCCTTAAACAATGAATGGACCTCAGCTGAATATTGTGACGACATTTCCTGATAAGTCATCAAAGAGTTGATAAGTCGTCAGAGTCGTCATCAGCCTTAGATAGAACATATGAGCTGAGGTAGAGAAGTAATGACATTGTCTAATATGTCATCACATCAGGATTCATCGTCAGCCTTAAGCAGAAAGTGCTAAAATTGAAGAGGGAGCTGATGATATTTATGATAAGTTGTCAGCCTCCTGATAAGGTTTCACAAAATGTCATCACCTTTCTGAGAAATTACTGAACTCTGTAATTTGTTTTCATAATTAGGGTGAACTATTTAAAGTATTGTTTAGGGTTTTCTTGGGGGCAGGCACTCGATATTCTGGAACTTATTCCAAGGGAGTTTACTTTTCTTTTTGGGGGCTCTTAACTTAAAATTCAATATTCAACTCTTTAATTGGGTTGTAAGATTTTCCTCTTGAACTTGGAAGAGAATCAACTTTAGACTTCATCTTTTGTAAGTTTAGTTACTTTGAATGATGAATATAATTATTGCTATCTCTTTCTTTCTCATATGGAACTAAAACTCACAACTACGGTTGTCGGATATATGATTATTCCTCCATGGATTTAATATTTGGTTAGGGTTCGAGTGATTGTGGGAACAACTTGATAATTCTTTTGTATTAATTATTTTCTATTGGTTACAAACAATAGGACTTGCTTACTTTTAATTTGCTTGATATAAGAAATCAACACTAGTAAGAAGTGAATTATCAACAAGGATTTGGGAAGGTTAAGTTCTCATCTAATGATTAATGCTATAACAAGATTGCTCAAATCAAGATAAAATCAGTATGAAAAGAATGCTTTCGTAAGTTTGAGAGAACTAGGGAGTTCAACATCTAGGTAGGTTGAGAAACACTTAGATGGACTGTCAAAAGTGATAATTTGGTGTTTCCCATATTTCATGAGAATCCAATACTATAACTGTTATTCAATGGAGGATTACTAATCATAGTGATCACAACTCTTGTTTCTCTATATCATCGATTTGAAATATTGTAGTTTAAGATTTGAGCTCTGAAGCAAATTAAACTTTAACATTTGTTTGATCATTGAAAACCCCCATTTTATCTTTTCGTATCATTTGTTTGAATTTAATTTGTAGCTTTAGTTTCAAACTAGTTTAATCACCACTCACATTGTTTTCAGTGGATTCGACCCCGACTCTAAAGTTGGGTAAATATATTGACGATGACTGGCTTGTACTTAATTAACATATAAGTTAAGAGTAATAAAAAATGGCACCATTGTCGGGGATCGAACCCAGGTCACCCACGTGAGAAGCGGGAATACTCACCGCTATACTATAATTTCGGTAAATAGTGGTGAGCAACTTTTGCGTTAAATAGTGTGAGATACTACCTAGTTCCCGTTGTGTGTTAAATCCAGAACTTGTCTGGTTGGTTTTGCCTTGGTTGTAGGATAGCCGTTAGGAAAGGATCATAGGCCGTTGTTGATATTATTCCACTTTTAGTCTAAATGACCTTCCCTATATGCAACTAACCTACTCACATGCTTCATGAAAAACACATCAAGATACAAACTTGAATCCAAAAAACAATCATCAATATGAATATAGTCATAAAACAACTAGGAAATCATAATTTATAATTTAAAACATGATTCTTGAGCTCTATGAATGAAAGGGATCCATAGATGAACGATACGCATACCTTAGAAAGGAAAATTCGATGAGTTGCTGGAGAGTTCTTGGATTGGGAAACTTAATTCTTGATTATCTTGGAAAAAGGACTTGAATCTTTCTTTTGGGAGATGATTTTAATAAAAACCCTAATCTTGTGGTTGAAACTATAAGAGAGGATTTTTTAGATGGTTAACTAAAGAAAATAGGAGAAAGTTACATCCCTTGAGGGTTGTAAGTCATGAGAGGTGAAGGAAAAAGACCAAAATACCTATAGTAAACTGCTTCCCAGTTGCTGAATATCTAAGGCATACAAAATTTGTGATAGGATGTTAGAATTATGATAATTCATCACAAATGTCATCACTGGGGGCTGGAATTGATAGATTTCTGCCTAAGGCTGACGACATTCATGATAAGTCGTCAGACTTATGATAACTTATCAGAAATGTCATCACTGGGGGCAGGATTCTGCCTAAGGTTGACGACGTTTGTGATAAGTCGTCAGACTTGTGATAAGTTATCACGAATGTTGTCACTCAGTTTTTCAGGCTGACATACTAGAGTAAAATAGGTATAACTTTTTGCTCCAGTATCAGATTTTTGTGAAATTGGTATCATTGGAAAGCTAAATCAAAGAGATTTTATTTGAGATATAATAGATCCTCTAATTCAATATATAAAAGGAGTTATGGTCAATTAAAGTTGACTTAAGTTTTGACGCTCACTAAAACTTGAACGATAGGAAAGCTTTCAACTTGTGCTCAAGTTTGGGGACTTCTATGATCTAAATTGATGCTCAAATAGACTGTGTCTAATAGTCCTAAACTGAATACTTATAATGTAAGCTATGATGACTGATATAACTGATATGTTTGTGATAACCGGCCTAATCAATGTAACTGATACTGTACGCCTATATCTGACAGTCTAAATTTTCTAATAATGATTAAGAGTGACTAAGATCGAGATCAGGCCTAACTAACGGGTGATCTCTGGAAATGATATTGAGAATACTCAAATGAATCTGAGACTGAGATCAGGCCTATCTGATAGGTAACCTCTATAAGTACTAATATGGAATAACTTTATGTTAGATAAAGCCTATCTATCGACTGGTCTATAAATATGTGGAACTATCTGAGTTCCTTACTGATATTAAAGACTGTATCTGACAGACCTAATTTCTAAGTTCTACTCTAAAGACTGATACTGAAACTATAACTACAGGAGTTCTCACTTAATCGAGATGCCTCGAGTCTGAACTAGTGGGTTCGAACCGGTAACCCCAGCTGAAAGGGTGTCAATACCGTGCCATGGTTAAAGACCTCTTTGGTCTAGTCTATCTGATAGGTGACCCTCATAGGAAGTTAAGCCTAAGGCAGTATAATAGTCAAGCCTCTCTGATGGTGACAAGCCTTTTTTTGTCGGGTGACTCCTACATCCTGCGCTGTCTATACAGTTCTGGTGTTCAAGGATTACTCCTAATGAATTTGCCTCTCTGATGGGGAGCCGCCATCCCTGCACCCTCTTGCTGGTAGCTCCTACTCATAATTTAAAGACTCTGAACTAATTCTTAGAACTTGTACTCGATCTGAACTAAAGCTGTTACTGAGTTTCTTACTTAACTGACCTGACTGAGTTCACTTAGTTTCGTTATCTGATGGAATACAACTAAATCTATTATTTGACTGAATGGTACCAAGTTCTGAATTGATTTCTTGAATGCTACTGAGATCTGAGATGAGTATTAAACTAAAGCTAGAACTATAATGATACTTAGATTACTGAGATTTCTTAAGTTCTATAACTGTCTGAGAGTTCTGAATTCTGTAACTGACTGAGTTCTACTGCTCATAGCACGACTGAGATTATCTTGAGACTGACTCGGTTCAAGGCACACAGTTATAGTTTTTGGGTACAAGTACCCCCAGGACTCGATGGAAGGAAACTGACAGACATATACTTGTTGATCATAGGAATAACATATACAATTCATAATACCATAAGTAGGGGATTTCATACTACACATTGTTCTCAATTCCTTATACATGAAAGGGTATACACATAACATGGGTATACTTGAATACCTTAATATCATGGACATTCCATATCACAACAACAACTCCCAACAAAAATACATATCAATAACATGGAATTCATGTGGAAACATAAGGAATAGAACATGGACTTGTCATTTAAGCACTATTAAGTCATAAAAATATGGATTCTATCATTCTTGGCATTTTATCAAACACCTTACATGCATAACTTTGGGCTTAGGTATACTTGTCAATATTACAATCTTAATCCATCTAAAATTCATGGGTTTCAACTAACCTACTCACATGCTTCATGAAAAACACATCAAGATACAACCTTGAATCCAAACTTGTGATAACTTATCAAAAATGTCATCACTGGGGACTGGATTGTACCTAAGGATGGCAACATTTGTGATAAGTCGTCACACTTGTGATAAGTTATCACGAATATCCTCTCTCTGTTTTCCAGGCTGACATGCTGGATTAAAATGGTTATAACTTTTTGCTCCGGTATCAAATTTGGGCTAAATTGGTATCGTTGGAAAGCTAATTCAAAGAAATTTCATTTGACATATAGTAGGTCCTATAATTATTTATATACAAGGATTTATGGTCGATTGAAGTTAACCTAAGTTTTGAGTTAGGGGACCTCTATGATCTAAATTCATGCACAAATAGATTCCCACACTACATAAATGATTAACACACTAAATTTACATAGGATTCGAGGCTTTTGGAATATCTATGCATATGAAAAATGGATTTTCATTCTAGTCCAAAATATGGGGTGTTACAGAAAATAAGGGCAAGCCTATGGTATTCAGCATACGTTGATTAGAACTTTATTCTGAGACTGAGTGTATGGTGATTGTCCCCATGGTTACATATGCATTGTCTAATATAAGTGAAGTGGTGGACTTCTTTTTATTGAGGGCACACTGGTTACGTTGCTAGTTTCTAACTTGTTTGGATAGTGTAAGTTTGATACATTCATGGTTATTGTTGCTGAATTGATGCCATATCTTGATTCCTGTGTGTCCCATTGTTGTTCTTCAGTAGCATACACAGTTGATATGGAATTGAATGACCTTGGAGAAGGTATAAATAGTTTTGAGATAATATAGATGATTGACTACCAAATGTACTTTGTATTCTCTTGGTTGTGTTTTAGTTGCTTGAGGACAAACAATTGTTTTAAGTTGAGGGTGATGATGTGTGAGCAGACGCTAACACATTTGAGGCTTTTAACTGAGAAAAATTGTAAGTTCTTAAGCAAATTTTGGCATTTTTGATTGTTTTATCTTTGATTTTGCAGTAGAAGCCAAGATACAAGAGAACCAACAAGGATGAAAGTAAAAAAGTTAAAATCTAAAGCAAATAGAAGAGAAGTGTGGCTGATGACATTCCTGATAAGTCGTCAGCCCTGTGATAAGTTATCATACATACCGTCAGTATTAAACAGTGAATGGACCTCAACTATAAGTTGTGATGACATTTCCCGATAAGTCGTCAAAGGATTGATAAGTCGTCAGAGTTTCCGTCAGCCTTAGGCAGACATGTGAGCTGAGGAGAAGAAGTGATGACATTTTTTAATATGTCGTCACATCTTTGATAAGTCATGAGGATTCATCATCATCCTTAAGCAGGAAGTGCTAAAACTGAAGAGGGAGCTGGCGACATTTCTGATAAGTTGTCACACTCCTGATAAGGTGTCAAAAAATGTCGTCACCTGTCTGAGAAATTACTAAATTCTGTGATTTTTTTCCATAATTTGGGTGAACTATTTAAAGTATTGTTTAGGGTTTTCTTGGGGGATGGGACTCGATATTCTGGAACTTATTCCAAGGGAGTTTACCTTTCTTTTTGGGGGCTCTTAACTTAGAATTCAATATTCAACTCTTTGATTGGGTTCTGAGATTTTGCTCTTGAACTTGGAAGAGAATCAAATTCAGACTTCATCTTTTGTAAGTTTAATTACTTTGAATGATGAATATAGTTGTTGCTATCTCTTTCTTTCTCATGTGGAACTAAAACTCATAATTAGGGTTGTTAGATCTATGATTATTACTCCATGGATTTAATATTTGGTTAGGGTTCGAGTGATTGTAGGAACATCTTGATAATTCTTTTGTATTAATTATTTTCTGTTGGTTGCAAATAATAGTCCTTGCTTACTGTTGATTTTCTTGAGGTAAAAAATCAACCCTAGTAAGAAGTGAAGTATCAACGAGGATTTGGGAAGGTTAAGTTCTCATCTAATGATTAATGTTGTAACAAGATTGATCAACTCGAGATAAAATCAGTATGAATAGAATGCTTTCCTAAGTTCAAGAGAATTAGGGAGTTCAACATCTAGGTAGGTTGAGAAACACTTAGATGGACTGTCAAAACTGATAATTTGGTGTTTCCCTTAAGTCACGAGAATCCAATACTACAACTGTTATTCAATGGAGGATTACTGATCATAGTGATCACAACTCTAGTTTCTCTATATCATTGATTTGAAGTATTGTAGTTTAAGATTTGAGCTCTGAAGCAAATTAAACTTTAACATTTGTTTGATCATTGAAAACCTCCATTTTATCTTTTCGTATCATTTGTTTGAATTTAACTTGTAGCTTTAGTTTCAAACTAGTTTAATCGCCACTCATATTGTTTCCAGTGAATTCGACCCTGATTCCAAAGTTGGGTAAATATATTGACGACGACCGCCTTGCACTTAATTGACGTGTAAGTTGAGCGTTATCAAAGAGCCATCCACTACATATAAATGTCAATATAGGTTCAAATAAATATAAATGAATGTATGAATTCAAGATATTTTGTCCCTTTCTCTTTTCAACCTCATCAACATCATACTCAACATCAGGATTTTAACATCAACATCATCAATCATCCTTAACAATATACCATTATCATCAACAACCATATCTATATTAACGTGGTACCCGCTCCTTCATAACCAAGCAAATCAACCATATGTATGAATATACACTAAAGTCAATAACTATAAAGAGTAGTTAAAGGAAAATCACGATCGACCAAATGAAATCAGATTCAAGAAGCAATGATCGAAATAGAACATACAATTAATGAAGACTAAGTGAATACAATCAACTCACTAGTATATCAGATCGGTTAACAATGAATATCCACTACTACAGGAAATCATAATTATGTATGGATACTAACTTACTACATTCTCAATCAAACATTATTCAATTCAATCATAACTACAAGTTCAAAGACTAATCAATCGGGTATCTATTTAGGAACTCATATTTCACCAAGGTTGATATCTACATTCTAAATCATCATCCTATTTTTTTTACCAAGCAAAATATCTTTTACATATATTGAACTAGTAATTTAGTTACTAAATAGTAACCCTTACTTTTAAGTCAAAGCTATGTTCAAGACACTATCCCCTTTAATTATTTATTCAACCACTCTGGTTTATTCAACATACGATTCTAGCTAGAGGCACCTTCATATATCTTACATTCAATCACTTAGCAAGTTTTGACTTTAGGATTTTAAATTATATCATCACCTCTTTTCATCATAATTAGTTCTCCTGACTATATTCTAGCTGGACTATCTCATACTTCAAATTTGTATAGTAAGTTTGTCCCTTTTCAAGGTATAAAAGACTAGTCATATAGATTGATAGGTCACCTAATCTTTGTTTTATCATTCACATTCACATATTAAAATCTATAAGATCATCAATTAATTCAAGCAATTACTGTCACGACCAAAACACTAAGGGTCATGATGAAACTTATCACGACAAACCTTGATAAGTAAGCCTATTGCTTAATCTATTATGAATAAGGAAAAAATAATACCAAAAACCGACATAAGGATTCTAGAATGAAACCGAACCATACAATTTAGAAATAATGAGAAATACATAGCCAAAGATGCCATAAAATTTGCAAAAACCTTGGTGTCTTTGTGTAAGAACTAACTAATACAACTCGAACGTCAAAATATACATAGGATATCCAAAAAAGGAACAAACTATGTCTCTTAATATAAATAGGACATAGTCTATATAGAAGAGGTAGTAGTCAACTCTGGATGCATAGGTTAACTGCTACCTCGAATTGGCTCCAAGTAACGCCTGAATCAACTATCGTGGGGTGTACTCATACCTGGACCTGCACCAAAAAGGCACAGTAGGGTTTAGTACAACTTGTACTCAGTAGGTATCATTGGACAACTAAGTAAAGTAGAAAATAAATCATACAAAATACACACTATGGGCATGTCAATTACAAATATGAAAGTTTCCTAAGTGGTAGCCCACACTGTCTCCACTAAAAGTTCTAAAATATTCATACGTATCACATTCAAATACGACAAGGAAAATATAGGTACTAAGATATTACACATACAAGTACAAAGAAAGAAATACACATAGATAGGTCATTAAGGAAAATAAATACAACTCAAAAAGAGCACAAGGTAAATATAAATACTATGAGAATAATGATGATGATATGCTAAACGAGGTCATCGCACAACCTCCATATACACCAAACAAGTTGTTCACAAGAGGTAGGACCCATGGGGGGATCGTCAACCCATATACAATTCATATCCAATACCAATATCTATATTTCCTCTCCAACACTTTTATTGGTAAAGTGTTTTTAAGGATATCACATTTTCTATCAAAAAAAGCCAATGTTTGCAGTATTTCTATGGTAGTACTAATTTTTTCTAAATGTATATCATATGAGGATATAATATTCACAACCAACCAGAATGAGAATTTCCATATCCAACCAATATACCAACTAACAAAGCCAAAGTCTACTCAAAATTCCGACCATCCATGAAATCCAACGTAATCCATATGCTAATAGAGTAAAATACACCAATATATGCCATTAATAAAACACAAATTCCAATTTAGGATTTTTCATCAAACAACATACAACCATTTTCACATAGACAGGGCCAACAATATTATATAAGACTCCACATGGTCAAACATATAAAATAATGTCCCCAAAACCACCAATAAGAAATAATATAGGCCCCTACATGGGCATAACATAATAATATTGCCATTTTCATATCTGGTTCCTATTGTAATAACATGATTTTATACCAAAAGTAACTACCCAACCTAATATAAAGAAAGTTAAGCAATAAACTATCTCAAAATTTGAAAATTGGTCCAAAAAGTCATCAATCTGGAGCTTTTCGCTCATAAACGGACTCGGTATCAACTAAAACATATGAATACAAAATGTATGCATAAAAAAAAAGCCAATGATACTCATATTGCCTATTTTTAAGTCAAGGTCAAAATAGACCCCCCAAAATGGGTGTTTTTAAAAAAAGATAGAATCAAATTTTTGTCCAAAAATATGTCATCCATGATTAAAGGAACTAATAGAAGATAACCCAAGTAGAAATAGGGTGAAGTTGGGGTTAAAATCAACAAAATATAATTTTAGGCCTTTATGGCCAAAATTTCCAAATTTCACATATAGGTCTAAGTTTTGATGAAGTTTAAATGATAAAAATAAAAAAAGTAATAGAAATAGGAATTTAGAGCTTAACAAAGCTTAAAAATGAAAAAAATTGCTCAAAAAATAAAAATCCCAAGCTCCAAATCTAAAAAATTATGAAAAATCACGAAAATGGGTTATATAAATGACCCAGGCATCACTTAAGCAATCATCGGGTCACTTAAGAGACTATCTATTAAGAGACCAAGTGTCGGTTATGCGATACTTCACCTGTCAGCATGTGTTGTGTAAGCGACCCCATTGTTGATTAACAGACGGTTGCACACACAACATAGAAGTCACATAAGCAACATCTAGGTTGCTTAGTTTTACTACTTAAGTAAAGGAAATTTCGATTAAACAGGTGCACCAACTGAAGACATGGAGAATTCCAAGTCTCTAGAGGCCCCTTGAAATTCAATCGGAATCTCAAAAACACAAACAAACAATGCTATCTTATCAAATTTGATGCTCCAAACTCAATAGTGATATCAGATGTTTACAAAAACATCATTTTCATAAAGTTAACCCCTGACCCCTAATTTCACAACTTTTTGATGAATGAGATACAAAAGTCGTAAAACCATACCAACCATGTTGCAAACTTAAAATTTATGTTCCTGATTTACTGGCATACTCCATTTTTCCATCTGATACATAGATTAAAAAATATTAATCAAAGTAAACCATAAGGCCTTTCAAGTCACCAAAAATCATAATTTCACATTAATCACACTAAAATGTATTGGGAATTATATCAATTATCCCCACATGTCATAAATACCACAAAACAACCACAAAAAGGGGTAAAAAGGTCAAATAACATAATAATAATTATTTCACATAAATCATCAAAAAATAAAGTCATTACATCATCTACCTCTAAAAATCTAGTTCATCCTCAAACTTAAGGAAAGAGAAGTACCTAAATCAGAAAAACATTGGGGGTACCTTGTACATATATCAAAGTCGACCTCCCAAGTAGCCTTATATGCAGGTCGATAATGCTATTGGACCTTAATCACTCGAATATCTCTAGAACACAATCGTGTAACATCCTTTAAAAATGAAGACAGGAACCTCAACAATAATTAACCTCTCATCTAACTAGACTGAATCCTAACGAATGATATGAGACTCATCCAAAATGTAATGTTGAAGAACAAAAACATAAAAAACTAGATGAACAACTAAAATATCCAGGGGCAATGCCAACTCATAAGCCATATCACCAATATTCCGAAGAATCTCAAATGGGCTAATATACCTAGGGATAAGATTTCCCTTCTTCCTAAACTCATTATGTCATTTATTTGTGAAATTAAAAGGAAAACTCAATTACCAATAGTAAATATCAGGGCATGAAGTCTACGATCTATATAGCACTTCTGCCTACTTTGACTCGCTCAAAGTCGATCCTAAATGACCTATACTCTATCCAAGAACTCATAAAGAAAGTCCATACCTTGAGGTATAACCTCAAAAACCTTAAACCAACAAACTAGAAAGCTATAATGTCTACCCTACAAAGCCTCAAAAAGAGCCTTATCAATTTTAGAATGGTAGCTTTTATTATACATAACCTATGCCAAAGATAGATATTTCTCCTATTGACCACCAAAGTCTATCATACAAACATGAAGCATATTTTGCAAAGACTAAATAGTCTGTTTTGACTGAACGTGGTTCTTGGGGTGGAAGGTTATGCTAAGATCAACTCGGGTATCCAATATCTTCTTGAAAGGTCTTCCAAAAGTACAATGTGAACACTGAACCTCGATTAAAGATGATAAACATTATCATACCATGAAGACCATAATCTCACAAATGTAGATACAAGCCAACCTCTCAGCACTGAAGCAATTTAAACTGAAATGAAATGAGAAAATTTGGTCAATTAATCCATGATGAACTAAATACTATCAAAACCATGAGAAGTACTAGGAAGTCCAGTCACAAAGTCCATTGTGATACATTCTTATTTGTACCAAGAATGGATAACCTTTGAAGCAATCCATTTGTCCTTAAATACCTAGTTTTCATTTAGTGGCAATATAGGCAACGAGCTACAAAATATGCTACATCCTTCCTTATACCATCCTACTAATAAAGCTTCCTCAAATTATGATGCATCTTAGTCACTCCTAGATGTATGGAATACCTATATAAATGGGCCACCTCCAAAATAAATATAATATAATAAATCACCCACTCTCGACATATGACTTGGCCTTCAATCCCAAAACACCATCTGAATCAAGTGAGACTTTCTCAGCCTCACCACTGAACACCTTGTCCTAAGTCACTCTCAACCCAATATCATCAATTGATGATTCCAAATCTGCTCCATCAAAAAGTACCTAGCCTTCATGAAAGCTAAAATATACCAGGTTTCAAAATATCAAGCCAAAATATCTAGTTAGCTAGAAACTAAACCTCAAAGGCCAAAAGCCTCTTCTAGGTCAAGAGATAAACCAAACTACCCATTCTAGTTGATTCCAGCAAATGGAATTTACAACCACCATATCTTTGCCTGGATGATCAAGAATAGTCAAGTCATACTCCTTAACCAAATTAAACCAACAGAGCTGCCCATATTAAAATCTCACTTGGTTGATGTCACCTAAATTATACCTTTGAGAAAGTACATTTCAGTCTTTTTTAAATAAAGAATCCAAGAATATGTTGGGGTTCAAACCACAAGGATTATGCTGAATATCTCTCATGAATTGCGTAAAGTAGATGAACAATGTAGGAAAGTAAATTGGGAAATTTTGTAGAAAATAGTAAAGTAGTAACAAGTCTTGATCTCTTTTGGTTGAAGTCAATATGAGATGAACAATAAGACTGTATTCCCCTGGTTTTCTATTTCCATAGACATATCATGCTCCATCTAACTACGTCAATGCTTAACATGCAGAATCAAATAAGCTATATATCAGGAAATATCTTGGGAGTGACTTTGGTAAATTTCACTCATCACCTTATGGGTATCAGAGTGTCGCCTTACTAACCCTTATATTGGATATTAGATTAACAATCTCTTTTTGGGTGTCAAGTTAATTAGATAAGGCTTGGTAATCTTAAATTATTGTTGTAATCTTTTTTCCTAATCTCAAACTCTTTTTTAAAGGTTATATTGAATACAAACAAGTTCTTAACTTTTGCAGTGGTTCAAAGATCAAAGAAATCAAAGAAGATCATAATACACGCATAAACACTGAGTTAGAAAGACCTTGCTCTTCCTATACTTTGTCATTCTGTCAGGGTTCCTACAACCCTAGTTAGGTGGTTTAGTAGCTCATGTGTGCAAGAACATCCATATAATTCAGAAAGAAAGAATACGAATAATCTTACAATAATTTAAGAATAAAACCCAAGATCTTAAACTAATAATCCACCAAAAAAAAAAATAGATTCCAAGATCAAATTTAAAATATGAAAATCAATGTAGTGTTGTGGATATAAAGCATATGTAAACTAATAAAACAAACCTAAAAAGGGTATTTATAGTTAACATTAGTGACCAAAAAACCCTAACCAAAATGAATAAGGAAGACTGGGTTGGTGACGACTTACAGACCTACTTATGGGACATATGTGGTACGTATGGTCCCTTTAGTGGATCATAGGTGTCAGACAAACTTTAGATCTCCAGAATACTACCAATGATGGTACTTATGAGGGGTGTAAGTGGTACTTAAGGGGTTTAAGTGATACTTATTCCCCTTAAGTGTAATGAATTAATTATAAGTGATTTTTATGAAATATTTATTTCTATCTGATTTGACCACTTTAGCCCTCTCCATTGTTGCTTTATGGTATCTCTAGAGTATGGGGATTATTGGCATAGTTCGTTGTGTAATTTACTGTGATTTATGTGTAATTGTAGTTTTTGGTGGCTTGAAAATCCTTAAGTGGACTTCGGTCAATATTTATTGATTTGTGCATTGAATTCTAAAATGAACTACACCAAAAGATCTGAAACATCAATTTAAGGGTGGAACATGGTTGGTGTGGTTTTATGACTTTTAAATCTCATTTCGACCCTCAGTTTGGAAAGTTCTAAAGTAGAGTTATGGGGGTCACCTTTATCAAAACAATTTTTTTTTTTGAAAATATGGTATCCTCATTGGATCTGAAATATTGATTTTGGGTTAGTAGCGGGGTCGGTTCGATTTTGTCGCTTTTCGATCCCATTTGACCCTTGGTTTTGAAATAGTATAAATAGGGTACCAGACGTTAATTTTATAATAATGACATTTTTTCATAAATTTTATGATTCTACTGGATCTGGAACGTATTTTACAATCAAATTTAACTATTGGAACATTGAGTTTCGGAGGTCAAAAAATATTTTTTGGGATAGTTTTGGGACATTTATGACATTTTTCATAAATAGGGTTCCCAATGAGTTCCCAAGGTCAAAAAAGTTTTTGAAATTTCTTGCACTAGTGTTATCACGTCTGTGAGGTTTCGATCATGTAAGTGATACTTAGAACCTTTGACCACATCTCTTAAGAGATAAAAGTGTCGCATACGCAACCATCACTGAGTATAAGACCTCAAATTCATAATTTTGACATTTTGTGGTCTAGGAAGCTACGATTTTGACAATTTTTGATGCTTTTCTTCTTTTAGAATTTTTATCTATCAATTTAGTATCATATTTTTATCATTTCCCAAGAACTTCCAATTTATTTTTTCATGATTTTCACCTAAGCCGAGAATTAAAACCCTATTTCCATTATTTTTGAGGCTTGAGAGCTCGGATTTGGATGATTCCTAAGGGATTTACATGATTTCTTTCACAAGTAAGTTTATAATCTTATAATTATCATTTTTCTCTTGATTTTATCTTCAAAACAACTTCAAATTATTTATTTTAAAAATGGTTGTCTGGGGTTTTTATCGATAAATCTTGAAAATATTTTTTCTTTGATTAGAATCTCATTTTTCATTTGTTTTCGCATGGATTTTCAGATCTAGACTCCTATTATATTTATTTCTAAAATAAAATTATGATTTTACCCATTATTTTTGAAAATCCATTTTGAGGGCCGATTTATACCCCGACTAAAAAATAGGTAGTATGATTATTGTCTTTGTATGCATAGATTTTATATTTGTATGTTTTAGCTAGTTTTGGGTCAGTTTGTGAGAGAAAATCTCCATGGTGAAGGCTTCTTGGATTGGTTATCGACATTCAATGTGGATTATGACATAATTTTCTTCACACTAGGTTCGGTAGTTAATGATATTATAAAAGTATGCTGTGGGTATGACGTCATATCCTTGAAGACGTGTTAGGTGATTTATGTTCCCGTGTGAGGGCCTATGTGGATATTATTTAGTGGTTTTCAAAACATTATTTGCTATGTGTGACTGTGTGGGGTTTTATATGATATTGTTGGCCTGAAAATAATATATGTATTTTTAGTAGCACTTTTGAAGGTGGAAAGGCATAGATTTTGGGATTTATATGGTGTTAATGATATTTCTTACATATCTCACTTAATGATTTCTTAATTATATTAGATCATGGATTATTGGTTGATTTGAATGGATCTTTGGCTCACATGGTTGGTATATTGGTTAGATATTAGATATTTTTTTTTGGTTTATTATGACCATTATATCATCATATCATATTCATTCATGAAATATTTGTACCACAATGGAAATATTGGAAATACTAGAACCACTGGCTTTTCTAACAGAAAATATGACATCTTTATAACCCCATATTGATGTATGTATTGAAGAGAAGATATGGATATTGGCATTGGATATTCATTGCATACGAGTTGACAAACTACCCATGGGTTCAATGTCTAAAAGCTTTAGTTCTATAGGTGTATATGGAGTTTATGTGATGACCTCATCATCACATCATCATTATCATCATCATCGTCATTCATTGCACTTCATATATTATGCTTATTCTGCAATTGTATTTCTGTATTTGGGTTTATATTCATCCATCTATTTTATCTTCTAATACTTATGTTCGATGTACGTGTATATTTGTTCTTTTTCTCTTTATATACTTGTTATATATATGTATATTAGAACTGATAGTGTATATGGTGTGGGCTTCTATTTGGGACTTTTTTTATTGCAAGTGACTTCGCCCATAGTTTGTGAGTATATGCCTTATTTCTTACTTTATTCAGCTAACCTACGATACCTATTGTGTATAAGTAGGCCATACTCACTCCTACTATGCCTTTTTGGTTCAAATCTAGGTTTGAGTGCGCATACAAAAGTTGATTCTTACAATACTTAGTACTATTTGAGGTTGAAGTGTATCTATTTATCTGAAGCTGATTACTACCTTCACTTATCTAGACTATGTCTTTACTTGTATTTAGAGACAAATTTTATTCCGTTATGGTTATCCTTTATGCATTAACTTTGAGTTGTATTAGTTAGTTCTTACACTTATACACCAAGTTTTGGGATCTAGTATGGTATCATTAGCTATGCATTTCTTCTTGTACTATATATGCATGTGTTTTGACTCCACTCTAGGAGTCTTCTCTTTTGGGTATTGATATCATTTTTCTCAATGTCTATTAGTTTGGGTGATAGGCTTATTTGTAAAGGCTTGCCGTGGTAAGTACTATCATGAACCTTTGGTTTTTGGGTCCTGACAAATTAGTATCAGAGACAAGTTCATTGGTCTCATTAGTGTAAGACCGAGGTGTCTAATAGACTCTTGAATATTTGTATATAGATAATCATATGTGTCTTTGAGAGACTATAAGATGTCTTTAGAAAAATTCTTTTATTTTGTTTATTATTTTGCGTGTCCTTCTATACCTGGCATTCTAAATTATATTTCACTCTTTTTTGTGTAAATGTAGATGGAGTTTCGAGTATGTATGCTCCAGCGGTATCGATATCTATTTATGGTACTCCATAGACTTCGAGTATTATTGCTCATTCAGCACCTACATTTGAGTACATTATTCTGAGATTAGGAGTTCATCCATAATTTATATTGCCTCCTTAGGTGGGATCTAAACTTACTAGATTCACTATGTCTCCTATTATTATATGTACAATTAGGTCTTATAAGGATCAAAAGAGGTTTGAGAGATTCACTTATTTGCGGCCCTCTAGGTTCAGTGGTGCTGTAGGTGAGGATGCCTATGCCTCCTTGATTAACTACCATGAAAAGTTAATTAACTTGGGATGAGTCGTATGATATGGCATATACTACTTACTAGTTGATGGCTACCACCAAAGATTGGTGGAGGGCATTTCATGGTTGCAGACCTCTTGATTCTTTTGATATGACTTAGGGATTAGTTTGCTGAGGCTTTTTTTGGAGAGGTTTGTATCTTATAGTCTGAGGGATCGGATGTGAGATGAGTTTATCACCTACAGCAAGGTATTATGACTATTGCATAGTATGAGGCATCTTTTTCATTCCTTGTCTAGATATTTAATGATAGAATTGCCACCAAATTTGAGAAGATTTAAATATTCATGAAGGGGTTGGATATTTCTCTTCAGTTATCTATGACTAATATTTTAGTTAGAGTATCATTTCAAAGTATAGTGGATCTTGCTAAGATGAATGAGTCTATTCTTTGAGCATCTAAGGGAGGAACTAAGAAGGTGTATCGTATGGGTGAGTTTACAGGTCATACACATCGACGCAGAGATTCTAGAAGTTTCTATGGGTATAATGGTAAACCTTTGCTAGTAGCCTTAAAAAATTTGGGCAGTGGGTCTTTTGTTTTAATATTTATGGGTGTCAATTTGAGCTCAATTGTATCTTATATCATTAAATTAGGAGTTTACTATATTTGTGATGAGATTAACTTTGAGGACAAGGACTTCCCCTACTGTGCATTCAGAGCTACTCTCATTTCAACTGTGAAAGGTAGAGGTTCTACGATCGGAGCATGAGAAAGAGGTGGTGTTTCCTACAATGGTGGTCGGGTTAATTGGTGGTCATGGAAAGTTCTATGTTATACCTTTCGTACCAGAGGCAGAGGCCTTCGACGTTTTTATCACAAGTATCGTCCCTATTTTTTTAGATTTGTATCTATGTTATTTAATTTTGGATTGACTTTATCCTATAAGTCTACATAATTTTCAATAGGTTTTTATTCTATTTATGAGCCTCTTGATGTACCTATTTGTGTATCTACCCTTGTAGGATACCCTTTAGTGATGGATTAGGTGTATCAATCTTGTGTTATGAATTTTGCTAGGCGTGAGACTTTCATAGATCTGATTTTGTTTGATATTATATATTTTGATGTCATCTTGGGTATGGACTAGTTAGCCAATTGCCATGCTGTCGTAGGTTGTTATGCTAAGATGGTGACATTAGCTTCACTGGGTATGCCAAGGATATCTTGGAAGGGTATGCTTTATTTGGGTCCTAAGAGAGTTATATCTTTCCTTTGTGATTTTTGCTTGGTTGAGCAGGAATGTTTGGCTTATTTGGCTCATATTCATGATACAAGTGTTTCTTCACTTCTATCATTGTATTCTGTTCGTGTTGTCTGCGAGTTCATAGATATGTTCCCTATAGACTTTTCTTGTATGCCTCTTTGTTATATTGACTTTGCTATTGATTTTGAGCCATTAACCAAGTCTGTTTCCATTCTCCTTTCAAAATAGCACCAGTAGAGTTAAAGAAATTTAAGGATCTATTGTAGGAGCTGTTGGATAAGTGATTTATCTGACCTAGTGTATCATCTTGGTGTGCGCCTGTACTGTTTGTGAAGAAAAATAATAGGTGTATGCATATGTATATTGATTATAGGCAGCTAAACAAGGTGATAGTCAAGAATAATTATCCTTTTTCTCATATTGATGATTTATTAGACCAGTTTCAGGGTGCTTTGGTGTTTTCAAAGATTGATTTGAGATTCGAGTATCACTATTTGAGAATTAGAGCCTCAAATATTGCAAAGACAATGTTACGGTCTTTATGAGTTCTTGGTCATGTCCTTTGGGCTGACCAATACCACAACCGCTTTCATAGAGTTGATGAACTAGGTATTTCAGCCATATCTTGACACCTTTGTTATTATATTTATAGATGATATCTTGGTTTACTCCAAAAGTGAGGCAAATCTTGAGGAGCATCTGGGAATTGTACTGTAGAGGTTGAGAGATGAGAATTTGTATTTTAAGTTCTCCAAGTGTGAGTTTTTGTTGGTGTATGTTTCTTTCTTGGGTCATGTGGTGACTAAGGAGGGTAGTATGGTTGATCAGGCCAAGATTGTAGTGGTTTGTGGTTGGGCTGGGCGTACTTCTCCAACTGAGATTAAGAGTTTTATTGGTTTGGCAGGTTACTACCGATGTTTGGTAAGGGTTTCTGATTTATGGAAACTTCAATGACCAAGTTGACTGAAAAGAAGATTTTATTTTCAGTAGTACGATACTTGTGAGGCGAGCATCCAAAAGCTCAAGGATTTATTGAAATTGGCTCCTATCTTGACTTTTACCAAGTAGGGTGTGGGATTTACAATCTTTTATGACATTTTAGGTGTTAGAATAGGTGTTGTATTGATGCAAAAGGGTAAGGTAATTGCGTATGCTTCTCATCAGTTAAATCACCATGAGAGGAATTACCCTACACATTATTTGGAGTTGTGCATGGTTATTTTTACTTTGATGTTGCGGGGGAATTATTTGTATGGAGTTTTATGTGTGATTTTCTAGGATCATCGTAGCCTTCAGTATTTCTTGACCCAGTGAGACCTTAATATGAGGAAGCATCATTGGGTTGAGTTGCTTAAGAATTATGACTTAACTATTCTTTATTATTCGGGCAAAGTTAATATAGTTGTGAATGCCATGAACCAGAAGTCGACTAGCACGGTTATCTTGGCCCATTTTTTGACCCAGGAGAGCCCTTTTTCCTTGGAGGTTTAGTCTTTGGATAACTAGTTAGTTAGGATTGATATTTTTACATCGGGGTAAATTTTGGCATTCGTGTAAGCTAGGTCTTATTTAATGGAGCAAATTAAGGATCATCAGTTTGATGATGTTGGTTTGAGCATGATTTAAGATAATGTGTTTAGTGGTGAGGCTAAGGAAGCCTCACTTGATTTGATTGTTGATTGGAGGACTCGAGGCGATGTTTATGTGCTGAGAGTTGGTGATTAGATTAGATTGATTTTTGAGAAGGCTCATTATTCCATCTACTCTATCAATCTGGGAATGACTAAGATGTATCTTTAATTGAGGCAACATTATTGGTAGGGTGGTATGAGAAAGGATTTAGCGGACATTGTATCTCTTTACAGTTTTTGCCAACATGTGAACGACCAGCATTTAAGACCTGGTCGATTGCTTCAGAGACTACCCTTTCTTAGGTTGAAATGGGAATGGACCACCATGTACTTTATGGCTAGGTTACGCCATACTTCTCATGGTTTTGATAGTGTTTGGCTCATCGTGGATCCATTGATCAAATCTGCTCATTTCATTCCAGTTAAAGTTTCTTTCAGTGCTGAGGGGTTGACCTGTATCTACATACATAAGATAGTGCATCTTCATGGTGTGCTAGTGTTTAGTATCTTAAGTCTAGGTTCAGTATTCACTTCTAACTTCTAGAGGGATTTACAGGAAGAGTTGAGTACCCGAGTTGATCTTAGTTTGACATTTCAACCCCAGACCAATGGTCAGCCAGAGTGGACTATTATAGTTTTAGAGAATATGCTCCGCTCTTGTGTGATGGATGGCAGAAGTATCTAGCTTTGACAGCTTTTACATATAATAATAGTTACCATTCCAATATTGATATGGCTCCTTTTGAGGCTTTGTATTGCAAGAGTTGTGGCTCTAGTGGGTTAGTTTGAGTTTTCTGAGATTAGACCTCGTGGTACAAACTTGTTTCGTGAGTCCTTTGATATAGTTTGGATAATTTATGATAGACTCCAAGATGCTTAAGTAGGAAGAAGTGTTGTAACGCTCTGAAAATAAACCCTAGACGTCACACGCTGCTTAAGACTACAAGTAGTCCCAAGCTAACACTTTAAGCCTTCTAACAACTTTGAAACTCATAACAAAAGTAAACTTGAAATACGAAATCTTAACTAAAACTATATTAATATCTTCACTGAAAGTCTTAAGCTTGGAAATCTTGAAAACAAATACTTTTAGTTCTAAAATAGAAACTAGTCGGCAAGCCTCCACTTCTAACTAGAGAGCCACTGGGACAAGCCCTAGCTGACCCAACTCAAACTAAAATCAAATGACTAAAATACTTCATCAATATCAAAGTCGGATAAAATAGGTCCTTGAATAATGAAGACTCACCAAGTATCGGTATGTAGGTGGAGATGCTCGTAGTCTATCACGTTGCTAGTACTGAGCACCAGAACCTTCATTATGAAACAATATAGCACATAGAAATATATGTGGATAAGTACTTATGGATTTACTGAGCATGCGGGGGTGAATGCATAAGTAAAACAATAACTCAATGTGCATATAGGCTTTCAAATAATGCATGCTAAGCGTAAATAACTCACCTTGGGCTTGAAAAAAACAAAAGATGTAAACTCATAACCATGAGTAATGAAGAATAAAGAAAAATTTTTGAGCCATAACACTTAGTTTCAAAAACCTTTGCTTTTACCTTTCTTTCGGGGGTTCTTCTAACCGAAATAAACCATGTAAGCTATCATGGAGTTCAACGTCTTACCCATCTAAGGGAGAGCTGTTCTACCCTTTCCATCAGAATAGAACTTTAACTTAAGTGATAACTGTACTTAACCCACTATGGGACTTAAACCTACAACGGCACATAGTTCTGGGGCATGTGACCTTGGACTCATACCCAACTCGGTGCAAAATACTACTCCCATATTACTTATATGCTAATACTTTTGGGAAATCCATCTTAAAATAGCATATGGATTTATATAATGAAACCAGTTATGCTTTTCTTTGCTTTAATTCAAACTCAAGATGAACAAATGTGGATTCCATATCTTTGCTTAGGATTAAAAGATCACTTCATTCTTTAAATCTTGGTATAAACTTATTGAAGAATACTTAAGAACATAATCTTCTTTAAATCTCAACACTTAAACTTAGGGCTTAAAATTCATGCTTTAAGTCATGGAGATTCACATCAACACTTCACGCTCAATTACAATCTTGAAATACTTCAACAATATTAAGTAAAGATAGTGAAATCTCTTGCATAATATAAATCTATAAGTTAAAACATAAAAATAAACAATTCTTGACATATTGAAAGCTTTAAATATCATGATAATCACATGCTTCAATGATATAGAAACTTGCGTATGAACTGTAATTCAAATCAAGTAACTTGAATCTTAAAATTATGCTATTTTGGCACTAGGGTGAAAGAATACCCTAGTTCATTACCCACATACCATAATAGGCTTGATTTGATGTAGGAAACTTGTCCTTGAAAGCCTTTGAGATGTTATTGAAAGCTTTTCTTGGACTTCTTGGGTTAGGGAACTTAAATTCTTGTTTATCTTTAAGAGAGTGTAATGCGGTTTTGAAGTTCATGGGAGGAGGTTAGAGTTTGTTCTTGAGAGGGAATGCTCTATTTTGAGAGAATTTGTGAATAGAATGACCAATTATACCTTTTGGGACCCTTAATCCTATGTTATGGGTGGGATAAGGTAAAGGAAATGACTTAAATACCCTAATGGACCTGAAACTCATTAAACTGCAACGAACTTGCCGACTAGAAATATGATGCATCTTGTTGCTCTATCAATGAGATGTGCAACGTGCTGCATTGCAACCCACCAATGCGAAATACAATATGCCGCGGCCATGTCACATAGCATCACTGTTTTTACCATTCAAACAAGTATCAAAACTCATCCTAAAAATCATAAACTTACCCGTGATGTGCTATCGACAATACCAATCATGAATCAACTTAAAAGTTTATATTCCGAGGTCTGGAAGGTCAGAAATAAAATCATCAAAGTTTAAGGAGCTTTGGAAATCATTAAGCCTTAAAACTTGGTGAAATTATGCGAAGTCTTGGATCCCTCTAACATGAAATAGTAAGATGAATTGAGTTAGGATCTTACGGGGTCTTACAATATCTCTCCTTTGGAATATTCATCCTCGAATAAGACTGACTAAGATAAGAATACTGAGGGAATGAGATTGCATACTGAATATGCATAACTCGAAACATTATTACATGGCTCAGTCTAAAACATGGTGAATTACTGAAATGATTCGTGAATGCATGCCATAACATGGAGATGATTATTTTGCTGGAATTGAGAATAGAAAAGAGATAATCTAAGATGAATTGTTGCCTTAAGGTAAGTCTGAGTTTGTAGAGAAAATATTAGGGTGCTTCTTTTGCATATCTGCTTCTTCTTCCCAAGTGGCTCACTCAACGGACTGATTCCGCCTAAAAACTTTGACCAAGGGAACTTCTTTGTTCCCTAGTCTACGAATCTGAAGATCAAGGATCTCCACTGGGATTTCTTCATAATAAAGGCTATCCTAAACATTGATTCTTTGTAAAGTAACTACAACAGCTGGGTCACCAATACACTTCTTTAACAAGGAGGCATGAAACACTGATGCACCGATGCCAAAGCCGCAGAAAACTCAAGCTCATACGCCACTTTCCCAAAATGACTTGAGATTCTGTAAGGACCAACATTCCGGGGAATAAGCTTCCCATTCTTTCCAAACCTCTTCACTCCCTTAAAGGAGAGATTTTCAAGTAAACTAGATCACCAATCTCAAACTCTAGATCTCTCTTCCTTACATTTGCATAAGATTTCTTATGACCTTGGGCTGTTTTTAACCTCTCTTGAATTAGTTGTACTTTCTCCATACTTTCAAATACCACATCTAGCCCTATCAATGCAGTCTTACCTACCTTAAACCAACCAATGGTAGATCTACATCTCCTCCTATGGATTGCCCTAAACGAAGCCATTTGAATACTTGAGTGATAACTGTTATTGTAGACAAACTCGATCAACGATAAATGATCATCCTATCTATCCTAGAAGTCAATACATATGCTCTCAACATGTCCTCTAGGGTATGAATACTCCTCTTTGCATAACCATCTATCTAAAGATGAAAATCTATACTGAGATGAACATAGGTACCAAGACCTTACTAAAAAGCCTTCCAAAAGTGAGAGGTAAACTGAGTACCTCTGTCAGAAATGATTAACAAAGGAACTCTATGCAACCTGACAAACTCTCTAATATAAGGCTTGGCATAATCCTTGGATGAATAGGAAGTATAAAATGGAAAGAAATAAGCTGACTTGGTCATTCTGTCTACAATAACCCATATCAAATCATGTTGACGACGTGAATGAGGCATCCCGATCAGAAAATCCATGTTTGATTCTTCCCACTTCCAAGTGGGAATCTGCAACTCCTAGATTATGCCACTAGGACTTTGGTGCTCAACCTTAACCTTATGATAATTAGAAAACTTAGCTACAAACTATGAAATATCCCTCTTCATGCCACTCCACCAATAGATTTCCCGCAAATTGCGATACATCTTAGTGGATCCTAGGTGAATGGAATAATGTGAACTATGCACTTCTGTAAAAATCCACTGCCTCCAACAATCAACACAAGGAAAACATAGTCTACCTTGGTAGTGCAACACACCATCTCCCCCTTGGGAGAAAAACTCTACTTTCTGATTTCTAACTTACTTTTTCAGCTTAACCAAACTAAATTCCTTACCTAGATTCTTCTTCGCTTCGGTAACTAAAGAAGATTTTGAACTATTCCAAACCCATACGCTACCCTCAAGTTAATCAACCACCCGAATACCTAATCTAGCCAACTGATAAACCTCCTAAACTAACTTCTTTTTATCATTCTTGACATGGGCAACACTACCCATGGACATTAAACTAAGGGTGTCTGCCACTACATTTTCCTTTCCCGGATGATGCAAAACACTCATGTCATTATCTTTCAACAAATCCAACCACCTTCTCTGACAAAGATTTAAATCTTTCTATGAGAAGACATACTGCAAACTTTTGTGATCTAAGAACACATCAACATGCATCCTATAAAGATAATGCCTCCAAATTTTCAAGGCAAAAACAACGACAGCTAACTCAAGATCATGGGTAGGATAATTCCTTTCATTAGGTTTAAGCTGTCAAGAGGCATTGGCTATGACCTTACCTCTCTGCAGAAAAACACAGCCCATACTAAGTCTGAAAGCATCATAATAAACAACATATCCATCAGAAATATTAGGTAGTGTCAAAACTAAGGCTGAAGTAAGTCGAGTCTTCAACTCCTAAAAACTCTTCTCACAAGAATCTGACCACTGAAACTTGACTTTCTTCTGAGTCAATCTTGACATAGGAGAAGCAATGGAAGAAAATCCTTAAACAAACCATCGATAATAGCCAGCTAAACCCGAGAAACTCCTAATATCTAATAGGGAGATGGGTCTAGGACAACTTCTCACTACTTTATTCTTTTGAGGGTCAACTATAATGCCATCATCAGAAATAGTATGGCCAAGAAAAACTACTGATTGTAATGCCCCGAGATCCCTTCTCGAGATGTCACACGATGCTTATTACCTCGAAGGACCACAATTTAACCCTTTTACTGATATCTGTACCCGTGCACTGTATAATATCTAAAATAAATGCGGAAACTAGCCATAAGGTTCAACACATCTATGAATACACAAAACTAAAAACTGAATATTAATACATCCATCTGAAAAGCCTCTAAACTATCTGAACTATATAGTTGATGGGACAGGTCCCCAACCAACTCTGTCTACTGAAAATATAAATAAAGTTAGATGGAATAACAATAAATTGAGATTCATCCTCGAAAAAAGAGGTCTTACTGCTATGACTACTGCTGCTGACTGGGACTAAACTGCTGACAAAACTCTTGGTCTCATGCCTCTGAACCTATGGTGCCAAATAAAACACCATAGCATAAATGCGTCAATACAGGGATGTACTGAGTATGTAGACGGGGTAAGGCTAAATGCGGGGCTCATTCATGCATAATATCTAAACTGAATAATCATGAAAATTCTGTATGAGAACACATACACATACATGAATGCATAGACCATAGTCACAATCATCACAATTCTAGAGACTGAAACTCGGATACTACCTTATAGCAACATGATCTTACTACTGATATTGAGATACTGAGACACTGACTCATCTGATACTGATGACTGAGAAACTGGATGTACTTACATCGATGACTAAATTTTGAGCTTACTGATCTCAACTGACAAGATTAAAAATCAGCCTCTATAATGGATGATCAAGGAAGCTACTATCAATGCAAAGGAAATGATCATATCTAAATCTGACAACAAGAATACTCAATAGAATTTGAGACTGTGATCAAGCTTGTCAGGCGGCATATCTATGAATATGATATGATATAACTATATATGAGACGAAGCCTATCTGATGGATGGTCCATGAATCCATGGAACTATCTGAGTTCCTCATAGAGATAGATGATTATTTTTGATATTCCTGATTTCTAAAGATTGATACTAAGACTGAGACTGAATCTAATACTGAAACTAAAACTATGGGAAGTAGTTACTTAACCGACATACCCCAACCCACCACAGGTAAGGTCCAACCTATAACCCTAGCTGTAAGGGTGTCAATACCGTGCCACGGGTAAAGACCTCTCTCTGGTCAATCCTCTCTAGCGAATGACCCTGACCAGAAAGTCGGCCTAAGGCAATATAATAGTCAAATACTCTTTTTCTGGAGGTGATAGCCTTTTCCTGATGGTAACTCCTATATCCTGTATTGGCTATGCAGTTTTGGAGCTCAGGGATTCCTACTAATGACTCTGACCTCTCTTTTGCTAACGGGAGGAGCCGCCATCCCTTCCCTCGCTCGGTGCTAGTTCCTACTCCTAACTGAAAGACTCTGACTAAATTTGTAAATGGACACAACTAAACTAAATCTTATACTGATTATGTTTATCAAAAGATTTAATTGAGCTATGCTGTGATCACTTAGTTCAGTATCTGATGGAAATGGTATTGAATCACGGTATCTAACTGACAATATAGAGCTTGAATAGATTATTCAGTCACTATCGAGATTAGAATTGAACACTTCCATACTATTAGATCTGAGCTGAGTGCAAAGCTGAGGCTAGATTACTAGCGATATGGAGATTACAGAGATTACTGAGCTTTCTTAAGTTCTGTAACTGTCTAAGAATACAACGTTCTATAATTCACTGAGTTCTGAGAGTCATGGCTCAACTGGTATTATCATAAAACTAACACGGGCTCTAGACAGCAGCTAAATTATCATGTATAAATACCCTTAGGACTCTATAACATAAAAGTAAAACATAATCATTCCTCCATCATCACAACCATTCATTAATAATCATCATTAAAATCTTGCTTTCATCATCATTATCATTAAAGCATCTCTTCAAGTATTTAGGAAACATAACATACCTTCACCTTTACAATCATTAAGGCATTGCATCAAGCATTTAGGAAACGTCAACATATACTAGAATAGGGAAACATGCTACTAGATTATACTTCCTTCAACAAGGTCTTACCTCAAGTACTTCACACCAAAATCAGTCTTGACATGTATTTGGACATCACATGATTTGGGGAAAACTTCATACTGTCATTTCTCAACTTACTTGCTAACCACTTGGTATGTATTAAAAGCTTAACATATATCAAGGAGCACATAATAGAGGGATTTACAACCATCATATATCAACTTGTTCGATTTCATACTATCATGGCACATTTCACTTACTAAGGCATTTTATCAAACACTAGGCATGCATGGACCAGCTCATAATTTGGGGTTTCCTATTCAACATACAATAATAGCCCTTACGCTTTACCTAAGCTATTTATCAAACTTATGGGGGACATGATTTCTTTATTCAACCATTTCTACACCCAAATAACATGAACACATCACATAGAAACCACTTCAAGAGGGCTCATCACAAACATAATATAAACTCCATATACTAAGGTCAAAGCTCATAAATCTTGTAAAACAAACATGAAACAAAACTCAAAAATAGCTGGATCATCAACTTCAACTCACATGAATCATTACCAACTCATAAACATAAAATCTTTGAGTTTTAGAAAAGGGTACTTGAGCTTCTTGGATGAAAGGGACCCAAGAATCAATATCTACATACCTAGGGAAACTTTTTTCTTGAAGGCGTTTAGAGAGATTTCTTGTTTCCTCTTGATTCTCCCTTGATCTCTTTGGATTTTTGGTTGAACAAAAATAGAGGGTTTTGATTTTGGAAACCCTAGTTTTGGAGTGGAAGAGAAAAATAAGTATGAGATCCCTTGGCCGGGTATTTATAGAGGCTGGGGAAAGTGGAAAAAATCGAAAACCCCTTGGAATTAAACTAAAAAAAATCCTAATTTTACATGCTAGCGTGACGCACCATAATCACACTAGCTCACTGGAATTTGGACAATTGAGAAACTGCATGAACGCGTGACGTAGTGCAAATTACGTTGCCATCTTGGTTGTGAATTGAAACTATATCGTGACATGGTGGAATTGCGGAGGCACCCTGAAAATTGACAAATTCTAAAATTAAGCCTTCGCGTGACGCGCCATAATCGTGGAGGCTTACTGGATTTTGGCGATTGCTATTTTTGCTGGTAAGGTGCCAGGTGGCACACTGTCTCACTAAAATTGCTCTAACTCTTCATCCATGTATCCGATTTAGGCAAATTTTGTATCGATGGAAAGCTTATTCAATGCTCTACATAACAAAAAGTAGAAATTAGGGAAACTCCACATGATTCAAAATATTTTATACTTAAGAAGGCATTTCTGAAACTTTTAGACTTAGATTTCTGCATTACTGAATACGCTCTAAGGCTCAGACTGGAAGAGGACTTTGTGGGGTATTACACTGATCTTAGCAAAAACTTAAACTTAATAAATTTGACAAAAAACTGATGGTCTCTAAGAGTCTACAACACAATATTGAGATGGTTTGTATGATCATCTTTGCTACGGGAACAGATAATAATGTCATCAATGAAAACTATGATGAACATGTCCAAGTACTTCTTGAACACTATGTTCATCAAGTCCATGAAGGTTGTTGGGGAATTCATTAGTCCAAAGGATATGACTAGAGATTCAAAGTGACCATACAAAGTTTTGAAAGCTATTTTTGGAATGTCACATTCTTTGAATCTAAGTTGATGACAGTTGGATCTGAGGTCTATCTTAGAGAAATAACTTGCACCCTGAAGCTGGTCAAATAAATCATCAATCCTAGGAAAGGATATTTGTTATTGATTGAAACTTTATTCAAATGGCTCTAGTCAATGCATATTCGTAGAGCGCCATTTTTCTTACACACGAATAGGACTGGAGCGCCATAAGAAGAAACACTACGCCTAATAAAACCTTTATCTGGGAGGTATTTAAGCTACTCTTTTAACTCTTTAAGCTCAGCCGGAGCCATTCGATATGGAGGGATGAAGATGGGCTGAGTATGAGGAAGAAAATCAATACCAAATTTTCTTTATTTATCAGGAGGTACCCTTAGAAGATCTTCAAGAAAAACCTCAAGAAACTTATTGACTACACTGACTGACTGAACTGTTAGAGCTTCAAACTTAGTATCTTTGACTCAAAATAAATGATAAACACACCCTTTTGATATTAACTTTTTGGCCTTAAGATAAGATATGAAATGACTCTTGGGAGATTCAGCACTACCTTCCCACTTAAAAAATGCCTTATCAGGTAACTAAAACTTAACTATATGGGTGCGACATTCTATGGATGCATAGCATAAATAGAGCCAATCTATGCCTAGAGTAATATCGATATCTACAATTTCTAACTCTATTAGGTTTTTTAGTATGATCTTATGCAAGACAGTGATGGGACACTTCTTATAGATTCACCTAGCAAAAACTAACTCGCCCACTAAGGTGGAAACTAAGAAGGGCTTGGAGAGGCTTTTGGGACATATCCTAAAATTTAACACACCCAATAGAGTCACATAAGAGAGATTTGACCCTGGGTCTAACAACACATATACATCAAGATAAAAGGCACGAAGCATACTAGTGACAACATTTAGTGAACTCTACGACTCTTAAAGAAATGGTAAAACATCAAATCAATTCTGGTGATGAATGCCACCGAGACCTGATGATGTACCCTGAAGAGTAACTAGGTAACCTGGAGGAGTTGGTGCGCTAGTAGCCTGATTCTTTGGACGAATATCCCTGATTCCCTGCTTAACATATGGATACTCCTTGATTTCCTAACCTAATTTTCCATATTTATAACAACTCCCCTTTCCTATAAAACACTCACCATGATTTTTTCCCACTCTTTGCACATGTATGATAACTAGGCCTTGCCCTACACTATTTTGAGACCTAGAAATAGAAGCAGTGCCCCATTGATTCTTCTTCATTCTTGGTGTAGGGGCAATGGCTGAAGATGGCGCTGGTGCTGCTGACTTACCCTAAAACAACGAATGATTTCCCCCTCCAAACCTTGGTTGCCCATACTTAAACTTTCCCGATCTAGCCTTTTTATTTGTCTTCTCTCTTCCATTCAACTTATCTGCCTTAATTTGCTGAGCACGAGTCATCAACCTAGAAATATCCATATGCCCAATAAGCATTATAGTCCTACACTCCTTGACTGCCCAATTAGACACTCCAGTAACAAACTTACTCATACTAGACCTAGGGTCAGCTTCCAACTCAAGAGCATACTTAGACAACTGAGTAAACTTAATGTAGTACTCCTTTACTGATATAGAGTCCTTCTTTAGGTGTATGAACTATCAAACATATCTCTCATCTCACGCGGAAAAAACCTGTCCAGATATGCATCCTAAAACACTTGCTAACTCATAGGAGCGACATTCTCACCTTTACCTTTCTTTCATTAAAAACCCAATCATAAGAAATAACCTTCAGCCTATAGGATGTCAACCAAACTCTTCTCCTCAATAACATGCATAATCTTACTGATCTTTCTCACCTCATCAATGAAGAGTTGTGGATCCTCACCAAACTTGGACCCAAAGAATTTATCTTGATTTATTCTCATGAAATCATAAATCCTAGATGTAGCTAGATTACCATTTTGCTGAAGTTGGACTATTGCCTTTTTGTTGCCCAGAACATTGGAATTCACAACTTTGGCCAACGCATGTAAAGCAACCCAAAATTCTGCTTGAGACGCCTTCTCATTCAGAGGGTCAGCAAATAAGGGTGGTTGGTCACCATTTCTACATGTATTGGCTTGGTAAGGAGATATATACTATCATATTAAAGCACGCATTAAAATTGATAAATACAACTATAAACATGATAGATCTTGATAGAAAATATGATTCGTAACTCGTTCTATATCCTCTTGTTCATAAATGTGGTGTGCTTTACACCCATTATCAAGACTCTATATAACGTAGCTTGTCTTAATCCCTAGGACTCTTTAAAACCTTAGGATCAGATACCATGTTTTTAACTCCCCAAAAATACACAATGGACATCACATGGTGCTCAAGACTACAAGTAGTCCCAAGCCAACCCTTTAAGCCTTCTAACAACTTTGGAACTCATAACAAAAGTAAACTTGACATATAAAATCTTAACTGAAACACAATTAGTATGTTAACTAAAAGTATTAAACTTGGAAATCTTGAAAAAAAAGACTTTTACTTTTAAAATAGAAACCAGTCAGAAAAGTCTCTACTTCTAACTAGAGAGACACTGGGACACTCTCCAGCTGACCAAACTCAAACCCAAATCAAATGACTAAAATACTTCATCAATATCAAAGTCTGATAAAATGGGTCCTCAAACTATGAGGACTCACTAACCATTGGGATGTAGGTAGAGATGCTCGTAGTCAATCACGCTGCTGGAACTGAGCTCCAGAACGTACATTATGAAACAATATAGCAAATAGACATATATATAGCTCAGTACTTACAGAAGGTACTAAGAATGTGGGGTGAATACCTAAGTAAAATAATAACTCAATGTCTATATAAACTTTCATATAATTCTTGGTAAGTGTAAGTGACTTACCTTGGGTTTGAATAAAACAAAAGCTGTAAAATTATAACTATGAGTAACGAAGCCTAAAGAAAATTTTGTGAGCCATAACACTTATTTTCTAAATGATATGCTTTTACTCTTTCTTTTAGGAGGTTCTTCTAACCGACATAAACCATTTTAGCTATCATGGAATCTAGCATATTACCCATATTTGGGAGAGATGTTCTACCCTTGGCATCAAAATAACCCCTTAACATAAGTTATTACTATACATAACCTATTATGGGACTTAAACCTATTATGGCACGTAGTTTTGGGGCATGTGACTTTGTACTCATACCCAACTCAATGCTAAATACTACTCCCATCTTACTTATATGCTTATACTTTTAGAAAATCTACCTTAAAATATCATAAGGGCTTATATAATGAAAAATAGTTAAGTTTTTCTTTTCTTTAATTCAAACCCAGATGAACAAATGTGGGTTCCATATCTTATCTTAGGATCAAAAGATCACCTCATTCTTTAAATCTTGGTATAAACTTGAAAACTTAAGAACATAATCTTCTTGAAATCTCAACACTTAAACTTAGGGCTTAAAATTTATGCTTTAATTTATAGAGATTCAAGTCAATACTTCAAGCTCAATAATAATTTTGAAATACTTCAATAATATCAAGTCAAGATAGTGTAATCTCTTGCATAATATAAATCTCATAAGTTAAAACATAAAAACATACAATTCTTGACACATTCAAAGCTTTAAATGTCATGATAATCATATGCTTCAAGGATAAAGAAACTTGGGTATGAACCCTAATTAAAATCAAGTAACTTGAATGTTAAAATAATATAATTTGGGTACAACGGTGAAAGGATACCCTTGTTCATATCCTCACATACCTTAATTGGCTTGATTTGATGTAGAAAACTTGACCTTGAAAGCCTTGGAGATAATCTTGCGAGTTTTTCTTGAAATTCTTGGGTTAGGAAACCTACATATTTTTATTTATCTTGAAAATAGTGCAATAGAGCTTTGAATTTTTTGGGTGGAGGTTAGGGTTTGTTTGTGAGAATAAATATTTTTTTTTAAGAAATTGTGAATAAAATGACAAATTATGCCTTTTGGGACCCTTAATCCTAAGTTATGGGTGGGATAAGGTGAGATAAATGACTTATATACCCCTGTTGACCCAAAACTCACTAAACAATACTGGACTAGCCGCCGAGAAATACAATGCATCATGTTACTCTATCAACGCGATATGCGATGCGCTGTGTTGCTACCTATCGATGTGAAATACAATGCACCACGGTCGTGTCGTAGAGCCTCCATTTTTGGCTATCCAAAAAGGTCTCAAATAACATCCTAAAAATCCATAACATAGTTGAGTTTGCTATCGATAACCCCGATGATGAATCAACTTAAAAATTTACATTTCGAGATGGGGAAGGTCAGAAATAAAATCATCAAAGTTTGTGGCTCTTTTGAAATGACTAAGTCTTAACACCTAGTAGAATTTTTCCAAGTCTTGGATCCCTCTAACATGCAATAGTAAGATGAATTGTGTTAGGATCTTATGAGGCCATGCAAGTGCTATGCAAATTGTAGACTTCATGTCTTGAAATTTGATATTGGTGATCGTTTTTCTCCTACATTTTTCCAATCAATGGAGTGATGAAATTTAGGAAGAGAGGCAAGTTTAGACATAGGTATATTGATCCATATGAGATTCTTCAACTATTGGTGATGTGGCTTACGAAATGGCTTTGCCCCCAGACTTATAAGTTATTTATCAAGTTTTTCATGTTTTCTTATTTCAACATTACATTCCAAATGAGTCTCATGTCATTTATTGGGATTCGATTAAGTTAGATGAGAGGTTTTATTTTGTTGAAGAGCTTGTCTCCATCTAAGCTAAGGATTTTATACGGTTGCATTCTAGAGATATTCTAGCGATTAATGTCCAATGGAGGAATAGACCTATAAAATGGACTATTTGGGAGGTCAAGTCTGATATACGTAGTAGTTATGCACAACTTTTATAGTATCAAGTAATTTTTGCCTTTAGTTAAAGGACGAACTATGTTTACATTGGTGAATGATGTAATGACTTGATTTTTGGTGATTTTGTGAAATACTTTTTTTGTTGCGATTTGTCAATTTTACTTCTCCCCATGGTTAACTTGTGGCATTTTTGGGGTGTGGGGATGATTGGAATGATTTATGCTGCATTTCAATGTCATTTATGTTAAATTAGGATTTTTGTTGGCTTAAAAATCCTTATAATTGACTTTGGTCAATATTTATTAATCTATGCATCGGATGGCAAAACAAACTATGCTGGCAAATCCGAAATATTGATTTTAGGGTGGTAACATGGTTGATGTAGTTTTATGATAATTAAATCTCATTTTGACCCTCGATTTAAAAACATGTAAAATCAGGTTTTGGGGGTCAACTTTGTGAAAATGACACTTTTTCAAAAATTCGATATCGCCATTGGATTCGAAGTTTCGAATTTAGAGTAGTAGTAGGATTGGTTTGATTTCATGGCATTTAGATCCCTATTTAACCCATGGTTTAGAAATAATGTAAATAGGGTCCTGGGGCATGTTTTATGATAATGAACATTTTTTCATAAATTTGATAATTTCGTTGAATATAAAACGTGTTTTACAATCAAAATTCACTATTAGACCACGTTCATAAGGTTCTAAATGAGTTCTGGAGGTTAAAAACTAGTTTTCAAAATCGCTAGTGCTGGTATGATCTAGTACGAAAACTTTTGGTCATGTAACCGATACTTTAACCCATTGACCAGGTCGCATAGGCTATCAAAGTGTCACGTACACAACCATCACTGAGTATATGACCCATTGCCCCACCTTTGATGATTTTTGACGTGTTTTTCATGTACAATCATTATCTATAAATTTAGATCTATGTATTCCCTATTTTCCAAGAACATCAATTTTATTTTTTGTGATTTCTACCTAAGTTTAGAATCAAAACCCCATTTCCACCATTTTGTGGTGTAGGAGCTCAAATTTGGACGATTCTAAATGGGTTTTCGAGATTCCTTTCAAAAGTATGTTTTAATATTATAATTATCATTTTCTGTCAATTTTATCTTCAAAACAACTTCAAATTCTTGATTTTTAAAATATGTGTTTGGGGAGTGGGGAGAGGGTTGCTGGTAAAACTTGAAAATTGTTTTTCTTTTATGAGAACCTCATTTTTAACTCTTTTTCGCATGGGTTTTCAGCTTTAGACTACTATGAGTGTGGGGAATATATTTCTAAAATAAAATTATGATGTTTCCCTTTTTTTAAAAAAAATCCAATTCGGGGGTCCTTTTTGACCCCAACTCAAAAATAGGAAATATGAGTATTATTTTCTTTCTTTTGAGGCATAGATTCTATATTTGTATGTTTTTGCTAGTTTTGGATCCATTTGTGCGGGAAAAGTTCTGTGTTTAAGGATTTTTGGACTGTTTGTTGACATTTGAGGTAGGTTATGGATTAACTTTCTTCAGTCTGGGTTGGGTTGTTAAAAATAATATAAAAGAATACTATAGGTATGGGGTCGTATCATGAAAATTGTGTTCGGTGATTTATGTGCCTGTGTGGGTACCTTTTGGATAATATTCAGTCGTTCTTGAAATATTACTTTCTATGTCTGACAGTATTTTTAGTTGCACTCTTGTTGGTGGAAAAACCTAGATAATTGGATTTATGTGGTGTCAATGACATTCCTTGAAAGTTTAACTTGATGAATTCTAGATTAAATTGGATCATTGATGATTGATTGATTTGAGTAGATTTCTTTATCACATGGTTAGTATATTGGTTGGATATTGGATATTCTCATTTTAGTTGGTTGTGAGCATTACATCCTCATATCATATTCATTAATCAAATATTGGTATTACCATGGAAATTCTGGAAACACTGGTTTTTCTAACAAAAAATGTGACATGTTGTTGCGACCTTATTTTTCACAGGTCATGATGAAGCCTACAATGAACCAGCAGTAGGCTAGCCAAACCCATAGTCTGAAATGACTAGTAACGGAATACTCAGTAGAATAAGGAAAGAATGCAGAATAAGTATAACAAAAGAGCAAATACATGAATAATTTCCAAAACATAGGGGTATCAGTACAAGATCTTGTAATATAATAAGAGTACAAAAATGAAATATCAAAGGAATTATACTGATACAACTTATCTCCAAAAATAATATAGATAATAGTCTAATACATAAGAGAGAAATTAATACTCCGAACGTCAGGAGCTAACTTGAAGTCTCCGAAACATGGTTGCTTCACACAATGCACACATCAATGACTATAACCCGTACTATAATCAACAGGCTGCAAAAGAGCAGTATGAGTACCAAATGAATAGTACTCAGTAGGAAACTACTAACTGAGCTCCAAAGATAAAGTAGATATACAAAGCATATAAATAGAATGGAAAAACTATACCCAAATGTCCAATAATCATGTAACAAGCCAATGAGATAATAAGGATGGCCTGTCCTATTTATGTCTAATAGACCAATATAATAAGGCTAAGAAAGTATCAAGGACGAACTATCCTATTCCAGCCATATTCATAAATGTCAATCCTATACGTATATCCTTGACCATTATACGAACGAAAGATCGGAAGAAAAATATATATAATGATATACAAGGCCAAGGAATGAATATAAAATGTGAACAAAAGAAGAAAGGTTTATACAGTAGTACCATAGTTACATATAGCTATTATATATATATATACATATAGAGAGAGAGAGAGAGATTCAAGGTTATCTCTAGGAACAACCTAGATCATCATATCATCTTTATAAGGCCTCATTATAATCCAAACAGGATTTAGTGCTAACCAGCTTAGGATTTCAATCCATATGTCTAGACATGAAATAATCATACATAAGAATGCAATCATAAGATAGGAGAGTGCAAAATCATACCTCAGATCTCAATAACGAATCAATGACCAATATATCATAATCTAAACATATTAATGATCATGTTAATGATAATAACAATATCAATAACAACGCGAGCAATTTGCTATTTCAGAGAACCATATACCTAATCAAGCCTATGTGTTCCTCCACCACCCCAGGCTTTTATGGCTCAATCAGCACATAATAACATAAGGTATAATCATTGCTCATATCTATGCAAACGTCTCATACCAATTGATATACATTGGTTAATACTGGTAATAGGAGATGTACATGCAAGAATGGATGCTAGGTACATAATCAATATCACAACCATCCTCCGAACTCGAACCGGATATATATATCATCATCATAACATCATAACACAACCCTTGTCCTAATAATATATCCAGAATAATCACAACATCATAATCATAACCTTAGGCCCATATACATAATTATGTTTATAAGCCGTAATATATCAATAACCATCTCACATATAGGAGGCATATCACATCTAGGGGGCAAAATATCAACAAACATATCACATCTATAATACATCTCATATCTATAGGTTATGCATCATGAATATAAGGAATATCACCTCTCTAGGCCAATTATCATATCAAGGAGGAATATCAACTCTATAAATCATATATTGTATCTAAGAGGAAATATCGTCTCTATAGGCAAAATAACATGTTTAAGAGAAAATAACATCTCTAAAGGCCCAACATCATTTCTAAGAGGAAATAACATTTCTAAAGGTCCAATATAACATCTACGGGGAAATGGCACTCTAAAGAACCAATATTACATGCAAGAGGAAATGGCATCTCTAAAGGCCCACTATCACATCTAAGAGGAATTAACATCTCTATAGGACATTAATCATAATTTAGGGTAATTCATCACAATTTATAAATTCACCAATAAAATCGCATAAATAAGGCTCATTGGTCTCAACTAGGCCAAACATCCTCAACTAAGTCCACAAGAGCTAATATATATAACACACATCATCTCGAAGAAGAGAAGGTAGAAGCATATCTCAAGGACGAACCGCAAAATCTCTGATCATTCTCCAAGTGCCCATCTTAACTTCACAATACCAAAATTCCATCACACTATAAAAATACTAATCTTCTCCTCGATACGAGTCTAACTATATGCATATTGACTACTTTTTATTAGGGGTCAAAGGGGACCATCGAAATGGGTTTTTAAAAATGAAGGAAAAAATCATAACTTTACGTCGAAAATATGTTTCACATATTTTTAGAAATCTATAGCTGAAAACCCAAGTCAAATCGAATAAAAACGAGGTTCAAATCAAAGAAAAATCATTTATGAGAATTATCAGGAAACTCTTTTAAATTCGGGTTAAAATAAAGAATTGGAGTTGTTTTGAAGGTTAAATTGATGAAAAACTAGTAATTAAAAGATAAAAATATTATTCAAGTTAAAAAAAGTAAAATTGGAGTTTAACATCATGCTCTAAGATTTTTGGAGTTTTGAGAAACTTATCAAGAAATTACTAAGAAAAAGGTGAATTCTTACCTTAAATCTGTAATAGAATCAATAAATAGATGTTAATCTACTTTTTCAAGCTCCCACAATTTTCAATTTTAAGCTCCCACACAATTTTAGGGTTCAACTCTCAATAGGAAAGATGAAAAATGAGCAAAATGAGCCCCAAAATTGCTTTAAATAGTGCAGAAAAATCTGCAACAACTTTTTCCGAGTCAGTACTGAGTTTGATGTGATGTCCGGGATTCATTTGGAGTCTAATATTTGCAAAACGAACTATGTAATAACACTAAATTTGATTCTACGGACTCAATGGAAATATCAGATTCTGAAATATTATTTGTTTTCACAGTGTTGACCTTCGAAATCCAAAATCCAAAATTACGATTTTCTAAACCATGGATCGAAATGAGATTTAAAAGCCATAAAATCCCTACAAAAATGTTATCACCCTGAAGATGACATTCTAGATCTACTGGAAAAGTTAGATTTTTAATACGAGGTCTTTTCGACCAAATGTGGGTCCCAAACCCATATTCTTAATTTTTTAACTTTTTAATCTGTAGGACGAAATGAGTTCAGGTGCATTGGGATCTGAACTAAAGATCTACCTAGCCTAAAATTGATATTCATGATCTGATGATGCAGTCAAAATTTGCATTCGAGATCGTTTCTCCAAAGTTTTCACCCAGTGGCCATTTGGGAACTAATGAAGACTTCAATATAAGAAATTGGCTCTAAAAATCAAACAAACTGCCCGGTAACTAAACTGTTAGTCCCAGCAAGTAATAAATGACTTGGGGCAGCTATGGAGAAGCTCAAACGATAAAGATAAGTGGAAATATAAAAAATGACGGAAAAGGTCATTACAATATCCACTACTAAAAGGACTTTAGTCCTCGAAAGTCAACAGATGGAAAGAAATTGAAAAGCTCGATAGGATGAGATACTGGGCCCGCATGCTTTATGCATAACTTACCAAATGACCTCAACAAAGAGAAAACACTTTCAAGGGATTTCACCATAGGTATCCCTTTTTAACCAGCACCCTCACTTTACTACTAAACAACCAAAACTTAAATTTAACCACTAACTGACTGCTAACTGAACCGAAAAGGCTGATGCACACAAACTAAACCAAAACAAACTGATACTATCTAGATACAAGCATAACCCAACAATGGCTCATCCAGGACAAAAACAAACCAGGAAATGATTCACACCATCGACTCTAAATCCATTTATAATCCTTCTTTAACCATTCCACACCTGTAATCCTCTCCAAGTCTAGGAGGAAAATCACCCGAGTCTTGTTCGCGTAATATTATCACAGAGAACTTAAAGAACTAAAGTTGATTCACTGAATGTCCATATGCTACACATGTGAATAAGCCTATAAGGCACTGCCTGGGCACAAAAATGAAAATAATAAAGGAAGGTAATTTATGCCAATGTTATAACCACTCTGGATGGTAGTCAAACTAAAATTCAAGGGATCAAGGAATAACTACTCATCACTAAATATTCAACTCCAGTATGCCCTATCAATTGAGAATGAAGCCATACTAAATCCAACTCAAGTATAATATACCCATTTAGAATAACATCCAAGAATCCCAAAGAAAACTGTGGACTAAAGGTAAAAGTTAAAAGAACCAATATCGGGTCAATGGGCTATCATTTGAGGACTTATGAACTATAATCCATCCAAAGTCCAGAAAAGCAAATAGGAAACCGCATAGTAAATAAACAAGCCTATAAATTAAATCTGAACTGAGACAAGTCAAAAATAAATGCTGCACGCAAGCTCTACAACACAAAGCTAAAATCTCAATTCCAAGGATGAATCGCTCGATCTCAATTGCCCAAGCCAAACCTGAAGATAGGTAGGCATTCATGTTTCAAATCTACCATACTTCCAAATCGCAATTCCAAGGCATCAAATAAAAAATTTAGCCAATAAGGCTAGGTCAATGTCAACTATCTCGAATCTACTTTAGTGTCCAAATCTGGCTTATTCGAGATAAATCATACCAAGCCACAATCGAGATAAATCTAAAGAACAAAAATCACCATAGCAATAACCAACAACTCAAAATGCAAGCGACCAACTCAATATCATCTAGAGGGTACAAAATATAGCCATAAAAAAATCATGCCAAAGGATAAATCACCGATAAATAATCCAATTAACCCACTCTATAACCGCTGGAGGACATGAACTATCCAAACACACTAAAAAACTCCCTTAGGCTGAAAACCACATCAGTAATGGAGAAACTCAAGCAACTTAGAGAAATGCAACTTTAGCCAATAACTAATAAATCTAACACTCTTTCTCGACAAAGAATAGCCACAGGCACAAATCATAGACGAGAATCACTCCACCAAGCTTCATTAGGCCAAACAAACTCTAAAATATGGATTTTCTAAATCCACCCAAGATTAACATCATTGAAGAAGAAATATACCAATCATAAAATCAAGGTCAAAGTTAAGACAATCACAAAAAATCAACAATTCAATATAAATAATTTTCAATTTGCCAACTTAAGAAGCGATTACAAGAAAGGCAACCTGTCTCTAACTCTATAACTCTACTTAAGGAAAAATTATATCATAGAAAAGGAGCATCCAATCTCCACACTAATAATAAAGGCAACCCACTATAAGGGAATGAACCCAACAAACCTATGAGATGAATCTACGACATCTCAATCTTAATATCAAAGCCACTGTCAAGTAAAGAAATTACCATAATGAATAATGAACCCAAAACTAGAAAATATCACAAATCGATAATATGGGAAGGGATAGCCAAATCAAATGCCTTTGCAACACAAGAGGTGAGTTTATGATTCTCAAACTCAATAACATGCAATATAACTAAATTGCCAATTTAAAATAAAAAACACAGAATCATGAAAGTTCAACTTACCTTTGATACCACAATATATATTCCAAAATAAATCTAACATAGCTAACCAACAGGGAAAAATCAACCTCACCGCGCTATGAGAAAGAAATGATCAAATCAAGATATATCTTCTCAATCCACCAGATAAGAAAATAAATAAATAAATTCTAACTAGATAATAATAGTCTAAACAGCTACCCAACAAGGATTAATTACATCAAGTAATAATATCAAATAATACCAATAACCTAAAGCAGTGATAGCAATAGAAACAATAATATCAACATCAATATAATGAACAACAATATCATGTACCACTTAATGGCCACAGTAAAGCTAATGAGCCAAGATAAATAGGAATCAAACCCAAAAGCTCCTGTAAGAGAAAATATAAATACAGATCTACTCCATCCACTACTAAAATAAATAAACCATGGAGTAGTAACATAATCATGAATTTAATAATAAGGTGCATTATAACCAATATCAATTCATCAAGGGATATAATCATTAATGGGTATGAAAACTCCAATACATATCATAAAAGAAAAATGCAAGAAATAAAAGTACACCTATCATGGTGAAATCTACACTCACATGTCTGCCAGGCATAAGGAGAATAAATTTAAATGGGTCCAAACTAAAAATAATTGACTAAATCATCAGCTAAGTTACCAAGCACACTATCTCTAACTAAAGATGCCAAAACATCATGAGGCTGACCTGAATGAGCTGAATGACTAGAAATCCTATGTTGAGGACACTTTCTAGAGAAGTAGTCGACCTCTCTATAGGCTATATAACATGTCTAAGTTGAAATATCATCTCTACAGCTGACAAAGACGACCCAATAGTAGGCAAGCAGAACCCATAGTTTAGAATGTCTAGTAACAGAATACTCAATAGAATAAGGAAAAAATGCAGAATAAGTATGACAAAAGTGCAAATACATAAATAAAACCAAAACCTTTTAGTATCAGCACAAGTGCTTCTAATATAATCAGAGTATAAAAATAAAATATCAAAGAAATTACACTGATACAACTTATCTTCAAATATAATGTAGATACAAGTCTAATACATAAGAAAGAGATAAGTAATACTTCAAATACCAGGATCTCACTCAAAGTCTCCAAACTATGGTTGCTCTGCATGATACACACATCAATGGTGATAACCCGTACTATGATCTGTAGGAAGTAGAAGTGTAGTATGAGTACCAAATGAATGATGCTCAGTAGGTAACTACAAACTGAGCTCCAAAGATAAAGAAGATATATAAAATATATAAAAAAAATGAAAAACTCTACCCAAATTTCCAATAATCATATAACAAGCTAATGCGATAATAAGGATAGACTATGCTAATAATTTCCAATAGACCAATATAATAAGCTTAAGAAAATATCAAGTATGAACTATCCTATTCCATCCATACTCACAAATGTCAATCCTATACGTATATCCCCAACTATTATACAATGGAACTAATTTAAAAAAGAATATATATAATGATATACAAGGCCAAGGATGAATATACAGTGTGAATAAATGAAGGAAAGGGTATACGGTAGTACAATAAATACATATAGCTAGATATCATATATATATGGAAGAAAGGTTATCTTAAGGCATAACCTAGACCATATATTATTATTATAAGGCCTCAGTATAATCCAAACAGTATTTAGTGCTAACCAGCTCAAGATTTTAATCCACATGGATAGATATGAAATAATCATGCATAATAATACAATCATAATATATGAGAGGCCAATATCATTTCTTAGATCTCGATACCAAATCAATGAAAAATATTTCATAAGCTAAACATAATAATGATCGTAATAATGATAATAACAGTATCAATAATAGTACAAGTAATTGGCTATTCTTGACAACCATATACCAAATCGAGCCTAAGGATTCCCCTACCTCCCCAGGCTTGGAAGGCAAAATAAGCACACAACAACACAAGGCATAGTAATTACCCATGTCTATATAACTGTATCATATCGAGTAATAGACATAAGCATATACTAGTGATAGGTAATATGCCCAAATTACAACTCTTGTTAGAAAGTGTAAGTGGTCGCTGTCAAATATAGAATCCAACTGGGTTGGGTGTTGAATCCCACATGGAATACTATATCACTAAGTATTGTGGTTGTTATTAGACTGTTGAGCGAAGGTTCCAGAATAAAGTGGGGTTTTGATTTATCAATAGTATTCAAATACTTGTCACAAAAATTAATCCAACTCTAGATTGTATTGCAAATAGTAATTCAGTAAGAGTACTCAAACTAGAGTTATGGTTACCAAGATGCTTAAGCAGCTAGGGTTGTGAACTACTTTGAATTCCCAATGAACAATTCTAATTGAAAGAGTAATTGAATTCTAAGGTTTACCCATTAGTTTCTCAACCTAAATGAGCAGCTTATCCCTTAGTTCTTTCAAACTTAAGGAATGTATTGTTTATTCAACTATATTCTGACATGGGTTGATTCGGTTATGGCATCTACCTTTTATCCAAAGGTTAAAACCTTTAGATATATGTAAACCCTTTTTTTTTCAACAAACACTTTTCTATTCAACAAGTGATGTTCTTAGCCTCAATTTTCAAGTTTACAATCAAGAAAAGTCATAAAAGTTAAGAAGGGTTTATGCAATATCAATTAATCATGGGAATCTACTAGATTCGCTACCCCTAATCAACTTATCACATCAAGGCTCCTATAACGCTAGTTATAGGAGCTTAGCCATATATCTCCATCAGAGAAAGAGAAGAAATCATTGTGTTATACATAAGTTAATTTAGAATTTACTTACAAAAGTCACAATTATTGTTCTTCAATCTTCAATAAAGAAAATGATAATGGAATCTAGGTCCCAAATTCTAGAAGGATTCTTAGAGAAAAACTACGCACTATATGTTTCTAGTATGGAAAACTTAAAAGATAGTTAAAAGATAAATATAAGAGATAAACGATAAGAAGAAGATCCCAAATAGAACCTAAAACTAGGTATTTATATGTTTCTAGGTAAAAAGGATTTAAAATTTGAATTTAGAAAAACCGCGTCCAAATTGGTGGTCAAATTGGTGGTCAGTCGCAAAACTGGTGGTCCACCATTTTGGCCGTCACTGGTTCTTCTGAAATCCTGGATTCTGTTTTGGGCCTAGTGTTCAAGTTGGTGGTCAGTCATAAGACTGGTGGTCTACTATTTTGGCCATTACTAGGTCTTCTGAAATCCTAGTTTCTATTTTGGGCCTGGTGGTCAAGTTGATGGTCAGTTGCAAGACTAGTGTTCCACTATTTTGTCCGCCACTGGGTCTTCTGAAATCCTGGATTCTGTTTTGGGCCTAGTGGTCAAGTTGGTGGTCAGTCATAAGACTGGTGGTCCACTATTTTGGCCATTACTAGGTCTTCTGAAATCCTAGTTTCTATTTTGGGCCTGGTGGTCAAGTTGATGGTTAGTTGCAAGACTAGTGTTCCACTATTTTGTTCGTCACTGGGTCTTCTGAAATACTGGATTTTGTTTTGGGCATGGTGGTTAAGTTGGTGGCCAGTCGCAAGACTAGTGGTCCACCATTTTGACCACCAGTGGTGTTTTCCTGCTACTTTTCTTAGTCTTCTCCTTCAACTGGCTCCTTACACCGAAACACTAAGATCAAGCATTAAATGCAATCTTGGTTGCTTGAAAACATACAATTTTCCCAAGAAAAAGATGCACAATGTTTAGTCAAAAGTCGGAACATCAACACCCTTAAATTAAAATAATTGCTTGTCCTCAAGCAACTACATAATACCATACTAAGATGCTTAACCAAGAGAACTATAAGATACCTATGACAGTCAATCATAAATTTTAGTTCAAAACACATTACCCTCTCCAAGTTCAATCACTTTAAACCCAACTGTGTATATTAATGAAATTCAATAATGTGACAAAGAGAAATAAAGCTATGGCATCACATTAGCAACAAACAACCACACATTTGTACAAGTTACACTACCTAAACAAGTAAGCAACCAGCAATACAACCCATGTGCCCTTACAACGAAGAAGTCCCTCCTTACTTATATATGAAATCAAGCATGTCAATGCGGGGATGATTAAGAGACACTTACTCTCAGAAAGAAGTTCCAATCAATGTATGTCAAATACCATAAGCCTACCCTAATTTTCATCACCTAAGTTTTCAGACAGTTAAGTTAGAATCACTATTGGAATTTTCTTCAGCTAGTAACACATGCTTGTGGCTGGTATGATACGTAAAGATATTTAAAGTGACTAGGAATCCTTGACACTACACTAACTTTTGGAGTCTCACTTATTATCCTTTCACTTATTTCTCCCTTTCTTTATTAAATCAAATTCAGGTTAGGTACGGTCTTTTAGTCTTTCATTTTCTTTTTTTCACAACTTTTCTCTTCTTAATCTTTTTTTACTACACCCATCCTTGCATTCTTTTCTCTCATTTTACATTTCTTCATACTCACTTTATATCACGCACCCCTTGATAGCCACCCTCAACTTAGGCTATTTGCCTAAGTCGAAGTGCACAATGCCCAAGGAGGAGCAGCGCCAAATCTGATTTATTGTGATACCAATGGGAAAGTGATAAGTTTAACAAGAAAAATAGGCATATAGGCTCAAAATTGGGATCAAAGGATATCATTCACACATGGAAGGCCATTTAGGATAAAAGTTGACTAATATCAAAAATTGCCTGTTAGCCTTTCCTAACCACTATCCTACAACCTAGGCAAGACTAACCGGGCATGTTCTAGCTTTAACAAACAAAGAAACTTGGTAATATCTCAAACACACTTGGCACAAAGGTATATCACAAACTACTACCTGACTGGGTTATGCAATTGTTAGCAATGATTATTGTGTCCCTAATGTTAATGCCATAAAAATATTCATAATAGTCGTATATAAATGCATATCAAATAGTTACAAAATAGACAATTGGAGAGGTATTTAACATTTGTCCCAAAAATCAACCAAAATATGTCAACTACCCAAGATACATGTTTTTCTCCCAGTTAACCACAAAACATCATGGAAAAAAACACAATACGCCTAAATATGCCAACTATACTAGGAAAAAGACTCCAGGAAAAAGAGACATGGCAACAAAAACCCCAAGAGGAAGACAACACCCACAAGTAGGCCCATCCTCAACTTAAAATCATACACTATTCCTAATGCATCAAACCAAAGCAAGAGAATTAGAAACATACCTATGGCACCATAGGTGCAAAGATCTGATGTCAACCACATAAGATAGATACAAAAAACAAAAAAACTTGGGTTGTCTTTCAAGAAGTGCCTGATTTAACATCGCAGCACGACTCAGTCATCTTGACTGCTGAAAATTCATCAACATACCCTATTGATACCTCTTTACTTCACTTGTTGGATCAAGAGAATGCTTTATTCCTAGTCCAACCACTTTGGAAGAACTACATTCTTGCTTTAAAGTTCAACCATACCAGCTAAGCTCTCCACAGTTAACCTATCCTCAACTGGTACATCTTACTCATTTTCGTAGACTACATCAATGATCTAGAAGACATTTATCTCTTTTTATTATTTCCTGGATTTACACACTTCAAAACTAACCTATTTCCTATTGATCCTAAATTTCAGCTTATTTAACTCTAGGTCAACAAGCACTCTCCAGTTACTAAAAATGGCCTACCCAAAATTATGGGTACTTAGAAGTCCACTTCACAATTAAGAATTACAAAGTCGGCAGGAAATATAAAATTGGCAACCTTTACAAGTATATCATGTAGAATTCTAACTGGTATTTTCACCAATCTATCCACCATTTGAAGCTACATATTGGTGGGCGTAGGATCTCCCAAACCTAGTTTATTGAAAAATGCCAACGGTATAAGATTTATACTTGACCCAAGATCACAAAGGGCCCTATTAAAATTTATCAACCCAATCGTACATGGGACAATAAATGCTCCCGAATTAGCTTTTTTATGCATAATAGATCTTGTAGCAATAGCGCTATAATGATTAAAATTATCTATCATTTCATAGCTCGCAATCTTTCTCTTTATCAATAGGTCATTCATAAAATTAGCATATCCGAGTATCTGTTCCAGTACTTTAACTAAGGGAATATATACTATCAACTGCTTCAACATAGCCATAAATTTGCTAAGCTTTCCATCATCTTATTTCTTCTTTAATCATTGTGGAAATAGAGATCGTGGCCTTTGGATTTTAATTGGGGCAACTTCTACCTTCTTTCTTATGCCTTGCTCTACATCACTAACATGCTTTAGCTTTGATAGTTTTTCCCCTTCTGAACTCTTCTTTTCTAAACCTTTCAACTCTAAAGGGACCACTGGAGATTCATCAACCATCTCCCCATCTATTTTGACCTTATTAATCTAAGAGGATGCTCTCAGACATGGATTATATAACATCTTACCACCCTTAGTCGTGATAGACATACACGATCCATTATTCCATGGATGTTGAACTGTATCACTTGGTAGAGTCCCACTCTTTATTTGGTGAAATGCTATAGATAATTTGCTCATCTTCTGCTCTAGTTATTTGATAGCAGTTGAGTGTGAATTTACTAATTGACTCATGAAAGATAAGTCACTCTTCTTCATCGTTAACCCAGAATTTGTTGCCTTAACTTCATTCAATAGTTTCTCTATTATGTCCTCCATGGACATTTTTCCTAAGTTGGTGGCAGCATTATCATGACTTCTAAGAGGTATATACAGTCTACTCCTGTCATTATTATTCTTCCAATTCCATTGGTCCCTATTTTTATAACCATATTTGTCGTAATATTTCTGACCTTGGTTCCCTTGGCTATTGTCAATAAACCCCTGGTTATTTAGATAGTTTGCCTCTTCTTTTGAATCAGAGTTAGATCCGGCTTGGGATTCTACAACTTTTACTTTCTCAACCTTTCCAGATAATAAATACTTTTTCAACAAATCTATTTTCATCTTCAAGTGTTCCATGTCCTGGTCATGTTTCTCCTCCTTCATGCATTGCTCTATAGTCATACCACCAGCACAGTAGGGCTTGCTACCACAAAATCCCTAGTATTCCAAGCTCTACTCTGTTTGGTTATCTGATCAAGCATCTCCAAGGCCTCTAGAAATGTAAGATCCACCAATAATCCTCCTATAGCAACATCCACAACTGGATTCATAATAGAGTTTAAACCCTAATAAAGAGTCTCAATTAAATAAATATCCGTCATATTATAGTTTGGGCATTGCATCAGCTTTTTCTTAAACCTCTCCCAGGTCTCATGAAGATCTGCAATAAGAAGCTGCCGAAAGTTATTGATTTTATCCCTCAATTATACCCCCATGAAAGGTTGAAAGACCCTTTCTAGGGAAGCCTCTTTCAACTATCTCCAGTTCGTTATAGAATCGGGAGTCAGTCTATTGAGCCATAGTGTTGCCTCTCCAGTCAGAGAAAATGGAAACAAATGTAGCTGAATAGCATTCTGTCCCACTCCCAGGTTATCAAAGGATTTGTGAATAGTGATACAGTTCACTAAATGCATATTAGGATCATCCCCCGGGAGTGCACCAAACAACCCCTCTAGATAGAGTAGTTGAATCATTATGATTGTAATATTAAACTTAGCTCCTGGTGATAGAGGTAGAGGAATAATAGCTCTAGTAGAACCTACTCCATCCATTCCATCCTTGTTATCATTAAGATCAAACTGCACAGGTTAACAGTCTTGCCTTGATTTAAAAGGATGATTTCTATTTACATTTTGGTTCACCGACATTGCTACGTTCTCTACACACCTTGGGTTATCAGGATCTAAAAATTCCTTATCCCCAAATCATCATCGTCAGGATTAGGATAAAGTGCAGGTTGACCGTCATTCTATTGATTAATCTAAGCCCTAGCCATAGGGGCTAGTCTTTCATCTCTCTGAGGGTCTGCCATGCTGCCAAGTAACTACGATTTTAGATGTAATGGTAATAATGGTGCACCCGATCTCCATGTACTTGGCATACACAACAACTATCCTGCACAGATCAAAAAAAAAAGGTAAAATTAGGAAACTTGACCAAAAGTCAACTAACAAACACAAACTTAATTGACAACAATATTCTCTGACAACGACTCTAAAATTTGATATGCCTAAATTATAACTTTCGTCAGAAAATGTAAGTGCTCGCTGTCAAATATAGAACCCATATGGGAGGGTGTCGAATCCCACAGGGAATACTATGTTCACTAAGTATTGTGGTTGTTATTAGACTGTTGACTGAAGGTTCCAGAATAAAGTGAGGTTTTGATTTATCAATGGTATTCAAATTCTTGTCACAGAAAGTAATCCAAGTGTAGATTTATTGCAAATAGTAATTCAGTAAGAGTAGTCATACTAGAGTTATGGTTACCAAGATGCTTAAGAAGCTAGGGTTGTGAACTATTTTGAATTCTTAATGAACAATTCTAATTGCAAGAGTACTTGAATTCTAAGGTTTACCCATTAGTTTCTCAACCTAAATGAGTATCTTATCCCTTAATTCTTTCAAACTTAAGAAATATATTATTTATTCAACTATATTCTCACATGGGTTGATTCGATTAAGGCATCTACCCTCTATCAAAAGGTTAAAGCCTTTAGATTTATGTAAACCCTTTGTTTTCCCAACAAACACTTTTTTATTCAAACTAGTGATGTTCTTGGGATCACTTTTTAAGTTTGTAACCAAGAAAAGTCATTAAAGTGAAGAAGGTTTTATGTAATATCAACTAATTAGGGGAATCTACTAGATTTACAGCCCCAAATCAGCTATTCATATCAAGGCTCCCATAACCCTAGTTATGGGAGCTTAGCCACACATCTCTATCATAGAAAGAGAAGAAATCATTGAGTTATTCAAAAATTAATTCAGAATATACTTACAAAAGTTACAATTGTTGTTCTTCAATCTTCAATAAAGAAAATGAAAATGGAATCTAGATCCCCGATTCTAGAATGAATCTCAGAGAAAAACTAGGTACACTATGTTTCTAGAATGCAAAACCTAAAAGAAAGTTAAGAGATAAAAGATAGGAGATAAAATATAAGAAGATCCCTAAAAAAACCTAAAATTGGGTATTTATTTTTTCCCAAGTAAAAAGGATTTAAAATTTGAATTTATAAAAACCGCATCCAAATTGGTGGTCAAGTTGGTGGTCAGTCGCAAGACTGGCGGTCCACCATTTTGGCCGTCACTGGGTCTTCAGAAATCCTGGATTCTATTTTTGGTCTGGTGGTCAAGTTGCTGGTCAGTCGCAAGACTGGTGGCCCACTATCTTGTCCATCACTAGGTCTTCTGAAATCATGGATTCTATTTTGGGCTTGGTGGTCAAGTTGGTGGTCAGTCGCAAGACTGGTGGTCTACTATTTTGGTCATCACTGGGTCTTCTGAAATCCTAGATTCTATTTTAGGCCTGGTGGTCATGTTGCTAGTCAGTCGCAAGGCTGGTGGCCCACTATCTTATCCATCACTAGGTCTTCTTAAATCATGGATTCTGTTTTGGGCTTGGTGTCAAGTTGGTGGTCAGTCGCAAGACTGGTGGTCCACTATTTTGGCCGTCACTAGGTCTTCTGAAATCCTAGATTCTATTTTAGGCCTGGTGGTCAAGTTGGTGGTCAGTTGCAAGACTGGTGGTCCACTATTTTGACCACCAGTGGTGTTTTCCTGCTACTTTTCTGAGTCTTCTCCTTCAGCTAGCTGGCTACCCAGAAACACTAAAATCCAGCATTAAATCCAACCTTGGTTGCTCAAAAACATCAATTTTCCCAAGAAAAAGATGTACAATGTTATGTCAAAAGTCGGAGCATCAATAAGCAACAATGCAAGGTACATAATTTATATTACAACCATCCTCTAGACATGAACCATGTATATTTATCATCATAATTATATCCTCTGGCCTTTTCGCATATCAACATCATCATCACTGTATTCTCCGGCATTGTTGGGTATCAATATCATTATTATAGTATCCTCAGGCCTTGTCCGATATTAATATTTCATCACAATATCCTCTAGTCTTGTTAGGTATCAATATCATTATAACCATCTCTCTCTCTCTCTTTCTATCTATCTATCCATCTCTCTATATATAGATAGATAGATATGGATATATGATAGGTGCACAAACTTAAGTCTCACCTAAAAGAGTGTAAATACATAAGTCTATTACTCGAATGATCTTCGGGACTAAACAATTTCAAAAATGTAGAAAGTGTTAGAATATCTCGCGACTGAAGTAGATAGTAGTGTCAAGTCATCGACCAAAATCTATCCCAAAAAAATCTTTAAAATAATATCTTATACCTTTTTTATATGTATTTATATTCCAGTTAGTTAGGCAATTATTATAGTCAAGAAATCCATTGTTAAGGTGAAAAGTGGATTTTAATCCTCATTTTTGAAAATCAGTGATAAGCTCGTATTTCAACTAGGATCACATCAATACTAATATATTAATAATGCATGTATCGAATCTATGCATGCCATCACCAGTATCCAGTCAATGAAATCGTAAGTAAAATAAACATAACCCTTTGCCCAATAATATTTCCAGAATAATCATGACCATAGGCCAAAATAAATATTTGGAACTCATTATTAATTATATTTATAAGCCATATCATATCTATAACCATCTCACATATAGGAGGCATCTCCCATCTAGTAGGCATAATGTAATACCCTGAGAATTCCAACCGATAGTAGAACCATGCTTCAAGATCATGATAAATAAATAATAGTTATTTGGCATTTTTATAATCAAGTTTGATGTATATTAATGCATTAAATATGTCCTACCTATTGGACAAATTAAAATATCCCTTATCGAATGAATTCTTGAGAAGGATATTGGTATAGTCAAATTTAAATGAGCATATCTCTCATTATACTATGAATTTTTGAGAGCATGACCCATCAAAAGTTAGATAATTGAATTAAATTTCCAACGATACAAATTTTGCAAAAATCCAGCATCGGAGTAAAATGTTATGGCTATTTTACTGAGAGCTGCCTGAGCTGTCTAGAAGCGATGACCAAAATGATGGACCGTCAAGTCAGCGATGGACTGTCAATTTGGACGTCAAAACTGAAGCAGTAAGTCCATTTTTTGGACCAAAAATGATAGTTGGAGTGACGGTTAGTCACCAGAGTGATGGTCTGTCACTCAGACCATCAGTTTTGCCCGAAACAGCGCTGAAACATCATTTTAAAGAGATTTTTAGGTCTTTTTCCACCCTATTTAACACCCAATCACATAAAATCAATGCACATAACATCTTATTCATCAATAACATCAAAATTAGGGTTTATTTCAAAATCAAAACCCAAGAACAAGATTCAAACCCTTCTCCAAGAAAACTCAAGAATCAAAGAGTCGCCATTGAAGAACCTTCAAGAAAAGTTAACCTCCTTCAAGATTTAAGCTTTTGAGGTATGCATAGTATTGATTCATGGATTCCTTTTATCCAAGAAGCTCAAGAACACTCTTTTAATTAGGAAATTATGGTGTTTATGATATGTATTGTTTACAAACATGTTGTTGATGTTGTAAGATTCCCAAGTTAGATTCTTTATGTGAATCTATGAAACTACGTTAGTATATGAGAGGAAATCCATGAATTGAGTTGATTATGATGTGTTAACTGATGAATTATGCCTATTCCCTAATTGGTGCATCTAAGGTGTTTGATAAAATGCCTACAAGGATAGAAATTATGTATTATAGGTTAGGGATGAACTATATGATAAATTTATGCTAGTCTATTATGTTCAAAGGGCTCACATATTGTTGTTTTGCAATATATATGTTAATGGAATGTACATGATGATTGGAGAATAGATGCATATTATGTCTATATGCATTCCATGTTATGTACAAGGTCATGATTATGAAGTACCTCATGAGTTATTCCCTAATTATTACAATATGAACTAAATATTACATGTTTGTCATTCCCTTATGTTTAAATAGTTTCCATGCTATAGTTATGAAAAGTATATGTTTTCGGAATGCCATGATATTAGAATATGAGGTTTATGACTTGATTACAAGAATTCCCATTCATGTTAGATATTATGATGTTAGATATTATGATGACCGTGTAGTTTATGAAATCCCTCACTGATGTATTATGGATTATTATTGACGGCTATGTAATCAAGAAAGTCACGTTGTGTCAGTTTCTTTCCATCGAGTCCTGGGGCTATTGTACCTAAAAAATATAGCTGTGTGCCAGAGCCATATCATGTCATCATGATACTCTCTGTCAAGCCATGATCTATAGAATTCAATTAGTCATGTGACTCAGGAAAACTCAGAAATCTCAATAGTCTCAGTAGTTCAGTAATCTCAGTGCTCAGTAATATTAGTAATCTCAGTAACAGCAGTATTCCTAGCAATCTCAATAATTTAAGTACTCTTAGTCAGTCCTCAAAACTCAGTATTATTCTGTAAGTCACAGAACTCAGTAATCTCAGTCCAGTTCAGTTTAGTAATCCATGTTCAGTTTCTATTCAGTTGGGAGTAGGATTTAGTACTGAGTGAACTCAAGGATAGGGATTTGCTTGAGTCAGAGGGTACAATTCTTAGAAACAATCCTTGCATTCCAGAACTATATAGCCAGCATAGGTTGAGATATACCTATATATAGGACTAATCATCTCATTTGAGTTTACCTGATAGCAAGGGCAGACGAAAAGAGCTCCCAAGCAAAATAGGGTCTACTCACATGTTGTCTCTACCTGTGGCACAGTATTGACACTCTTCCAGCTGGGGTTACAGGTTGGAACTCACCAGTTTAGATTCGAAGCATGTCGTTTAGATGAATACATCCCACAGTTTCAGTCTCAGTCTCAGTTTCAGTAATAGAACTCAGATAGTTCTTTAAACTTAGGACTATTTGCTACAGTCAACCAGCAATACGGAACTCAGCTAGTTTCACAATATTTAGGGATGTCAGATACAGTCACTCATGTTATCAGTTATACCAGTTATCATAATTCATATTACCAGTATTCATATTCATGACTATCAGATACAGTCAATAAGCTTAATTCTTTATAATTAGACTACCAGATACAGTCAACCAGGCCAGTTCTTCATAATCAGAACTGTTAGAAATAGTTATTCATGTATTAGTAATATAGTTTCAGTCCTTTAGTATTCAATAATACAGTATCAGTTCCTCACTTAGTAGTGACTTACATATCAATATCAGTAAACTCAATCAATTAGTATCTCAGGATTAGTAAACTTATGTTGTCAGTGTTTAGGATCTGTATTCAGCATCACCATGAGTTTAATTATAGTTATTTATGTATGTATGTACTCTCACATTTATATCTGTCAACATTGTTCATGCATATAACCCTTTTGAATTTATCTTACCTCATTTATATACCAGTAAATTCAAAGTACTGACGCATTTGCTCTATGGTGTCTTATACCATAGGTTTGGAGGCACGAGCTCCAGATTGGCAGTAGATTCTAGTCTTAGCAGTCAGAGTCAGAAGTGAGTCCTCATCTCTCGAGGACATGTTGATTTCATTACCATTTTAGTTTTCAATTTATTTTAGTAGTTGAAGTTAGTTGGGGATATGTCCCATCAACTCTTTATTACAGTTTAGAGGCTTTCAGGCTATAGCATGTCAGAAAGTTATTTCAAATTTGTTTTGGTATTTTTATACCATTTTCAGACATTGTTCTTATCAGATGTTTATTCAAATATGAACCTTATGGCCTTTCAGTACATGTTTCTATATTTTCATATTATATTATACAGTGTACAGGTATAGATATAAGTCATGGGTCGGCTTGTGGTCTTATGGTGTCATGAGTACCATGTAGCATTCCGGTTTAGAAAATCGGGGCATTACGAACTTAGTATTAGAGGCTTAGGATCAACAGTGTCCTAGGAAGTCTGAAATTCACATCTAGTAGAGTCTTGTACATGCGTGTGTTGTGCACCACACTTATGTTGAGGAGGCTATGAGATGTTTTAGGAACAGTAGCCTCTACTATAGTAGTAGATAGCAGATCCAGAATGAGTAAGTTTGTGTCAGGGGTATTAGGTAGAGTAGTTAAGGAGTGCTGGACTAGGGTATTGATTGGTTACATGGACATATCTAGGCTTATGATATATGCCCATCAAATCGAGGAGCAGAAGCTTAAGAGGAAGGAGAGAGAAAATAAGAGAGCCAGAACAGGTAGTTATAGTTTTGCACAACATTTCCATAGGACGGTAATTGTTTTAAGTTATGTCAGAAATGTTCAGCTCTAGTTAACTCTTCAGTTAGGGCCTCAATACCAAAGTTCAGAAATAACTGTAGGAATAGGGCATCTGGCTCCAAGGCCCAGAGTAGTGAGAGCAGGATTCTTACTCATCTGGTTTGCGAAGAGTCTAGTAAGCATCATAAGGGTGTGTGTAGAGCCAGCAGTGGTATGTGTTTTTGATATGGTGAGTTAGGTCACAAGGTCTAAGACTGTCCTAAACCCGGTCCTCGAAGTCAGCATGGTCATTTTTTAACTCAGTTCGGTTGCCCAAATCAGCAGGGTGCCTATTTTAGCGCTACCAATGGGCAATGCCCAAACAGACTCCATCACCTTCAATCCCGACAAGATCAGGAAAGTCCTCCTGATGTAGCCATTGGTAAGTTACAGATCCCTTATTTGCATGTTCATGTTTTTCAGATTTAGGAGTTTCAATTTGCTTAGTGTTACAAATTATGTTTCGTGAACATAGAAATTTCAGACTTAGGTCATGCAACTCATAACTCAGGCACTCCTATCATGTTTTACCATATGTTCAGTCCACATAACTTATGATCTACTCCTAGTGATGAGTCAAGCTCAGATTATGTCATGTTTACCCTCAGTTTAAATCTCTTGATAAATCCATAATATTGTTATTCCATTCCTCAGTCCTTAGTCGAGTGTTGAGTTTAATATAGTGTTTATTTGAGCATTGGATCCTTCCATATGTCAATCTTCCCTAAGTAGTTATCAGTATCCTATCTTAGTACTTCAATATTAGTCTAAACCTCAATTATCAGTAACCGACATTCAGTTCCTGTATGAGCCCCCAATTATAGGCTAAGTTACAGTTCCTACTATAGTCTTAGACACAGTGTTAGCTGCAGTTTCAGTTCAGAAATCAGATCAGTTCTAATTTAGTCCCTAGGTTCCTTGTGCATCACCTCAGTCTCCCTGAATAGCTCAGCCAAGTCAGTATTCTTGGAGAGGGCTAGTGTCCTCAGGGGGGAGATATGCTATAATCCCCCAAACTTTTTTGACTTAAACATCCTACTCCTTTTTTATGTAATCAATCCATTTTAGAGTAGGGTATACTTATAAGTTGAAACTCAAGATCTAACCTCAGATGTATGCTAATTATTCAAGACTCAGTTCAGCTCATGAAATTCAATTCATGCATCACATTTCAATCTCAGTTATGTTCTCATGTTCTCATGTTCCCATTCATGCATACTCCTAGCCTGATCATGGATTCATTCGTATTCTCAGTTAAGTAATGGGTTTTCCTCAAAATTACTCAGTTCCATGAATAACTACCATTACAAACATGATATCAGATTCCCACTATAAGCTTAGTCTCAATTACCATTACAGTTCAATCATGCATTCATATGTTAGCTCATTCATGTAATCATGCATCAGACATGCATGTCCAGTATGATATATTCAGTTAAAAGTCATGTCAACCATGACATCATCTTCCAGTTATTCATGTTCAGTATGTACGTCAGTTTATGTTCTTCCCCTCTTTCACACAATATTATTCGAGGATGAATGTTCTCAAGGGGGAGATTGTAATACCCCAAGTATTTCAACCAATAGTAGAACCATGCTTCAATATCATGAGAAATAAATTATATTTATTTGGTATTTTTATGATCAAGTTTGATGTATATTAATGTCTTAAATACGTCCTAGCTATTGGATGAATCAAAACATCCCTTATCGATTGAATTCTTGAGAAGGATATTGATATAGTCAACTTCAAATGAGCATATCTCTCATTATACTATTAGTTTTTGATATCATAACCCACAAAAAGATAGATAATTCAATTATATTTTGAACAATACCAATTTTGCCAAAATCCAGCATCAGAGTAAAAAGTTATGGCCGTTTTACTGAGAGCTGCCCGAGATGTCTAGGAGCGACGACCAAAATGACGGACCGTCAAGTCAGTGATGGACTGTCTATTTGGACATCAAAACTGAAGCATTAAGGTCGTTTTATGGACCAAAAATGATATTTGGAGTGATGGTTAGTCACCAGAGTGACGTCCGTCACTCAGACCGTCAGTTTTGCCCGAAACAACGCTGAAACATCGTTTTAAAAGATTTTTAGGCCTTTTTCCACCCTATTTAACACCCAATCACATCAAATCAAAGCACATACCTCCTCATTCATCCTTAACATCAAAATTAGGGTTTATTTCAAGATCAAAACACAAAAACATGATTCAAACCCTTCTCCAAAAAAACTCAAGAATCAAAGTGTCACCATTCAAGAACCTTCAAGAAAAGTTAACCTACTTCAAGATTCAAGCTTTTGAGGCATGCATAGTATTGATTCTTGGATTCCTTTCACCCATGAAGCTCAAGAACCCTCTTTTAATTATGAAATTATGATATTTATAATGTGGGTTGTTTATAATTATATTGTTGATGTTGTATAATTCCAAAGATGGAATCTTTATGTAAATCTATGAAAATAGGTTAGCATATGAGAGGAAATCAATGAATTGAGTTGATTATGATGTGTTAATTGATGAATTATGTCTATGCCTTAATTGGTGCATGTAAGGTGTTTGATAAAATGCCTAGAAGGATCGAAATTATGTATTATAGCTTAGGGATGAACTATATGATAAATTTATGATAGTCTATTATGTTCAAAGGGCTCACATGTTGTTGTTATGCAATATATGTGTTAATGCAATGTACATGACGATTGGAAAATGGATGCATCGTATGTCTATATCCATTCCATGTTATGTACAAGGTCATGATTATGAAGTACTGCATGAGTTATTCCCTAATTATTATAGTATGAACTAAATATTGCATGACTGTCATTCCCTTATGTTTAAACGGTTTCCATGCTATCGTTATAAAAAGTATATGTTGTCGAAATGCCATGGTATTAGAACATGAGGTTTATGACTTGATTACAAATATTCCCATTCATGATACATATTATGATGTTAGATATTATGATGACCATGTACTTCATGAAATCCCTTAGTCATGTATTATGGATTATTATTGATGGCCATGTATTCAAGAAAGTCACGTTGTATCAGTTTTCTTCTATCGAGTCCTGGGGGTACTTGTACCCAAAAAATAAAGTTGTGTGCCTAGATCCATGTCATGTCATCATGATACTCTCAGTCAAACCATGATCTATAGAATTCAGTCAGTCATGTGACTTAGGAAAACTCAAAAATCTCAGCAGTCTCAGTAGTTCAGTAATCTTAGTAATCTTAGTAACAACACTATTCCTAGTAATCTCAGTAATTCAAGTTCTCTCAGTCAGTCCTCAGAACTCCGTATTATTCCATCAGTCACGAAACTCAGTAAACTCAGTCCTGATCAGTTTAGTAATCCATGTTTAGTGTCTATTCAGTTGGGAGTAGGATTCAGCACCGAGTAAACTCAAGGATAGGGATTTACCTGAGTCAAAGGGTATATTCCTTGGAAGCAATCCTTGCATTCCAGAACTACGTAGCTAGCGTAGGTTGAGATGTACCATATATAGGACTAATACATCTCATTTGAGTTTACCTGATAGCAAGGGTAGACAAAAAGAGCTCCCAAACAGAATAGGGTTTACTCATATGTTGTCTCTACCCGTGGCACAATATTAACACCCTTTTAGCTGGGGTTACAGGTTCGACCTCACCAGTTCAGATTCTGGATATTTTGGTTAGATGAATACATCCCCCAATTCCAGTCTAAGTTTCAGTAATAGAACTCAGATAGTTCTTTAGACTTAGGACTGTCAGCTACAGTCACCCAGTAATATAGAACACAGCTAGTTCCACAATATTCAGTGTTGTCAGATACAATCATTCATATTATCAGTTATACCAATTATTAGAGCTAATATTACCAGTATTCACATCCATGACTGTAAGATACAGTCAATAAGATGAATTCTTTATATTTAGACTGCCAGATACAGTCAACCAGGCCAGTTCTTCATAATTAGAACTGTCAGAAATAGTTATTCATATATCAGTAATATAGTTTAATTACTTTATTATTCAAAAATACAGTATCAGTTCCTCACTTAGTAGTGACTTACATATTAATATCAGTAAACTCAATTTATCAGTATCTCAGAATTAGTAAGCTCATGTTGTCAGTGTTCAGACTCTGTAGTCAGCATCACCATGAGTTAGTTATAGTTATTTATGTATGTACATACTATAACATTTATATCAGTCAAAATTTTTCATGCATATAACCCTTTTGCATTTAGCCTACCTCAATTGCATACTATTATATTCAAAGTACTAACGTATTTATGCTATGGTGTCTTATACCATAGGTTTAGAGGAACGAGCTCTAAATTGACAGTAGATTCCAGTCTCAGCAGTCAGAATTGAGTCCTCATCGCTAGAGGACATGTTGATTTCATTACCATTTCAGTTTTTAGGTTAGTTCAGTAGTTAGAGTTAGTTGGGGACATGTCCCATCAATTCCTTATTTAGATAGTTTAAAGGCTTTTTGGCTATAGCTTATCAGATCGTTATTTGAAATTTGTTTAGTATTGTTATACCATTTTCAGACATTGTTCTTATCAGATGTTTATTATGATTTGAACCTTATGGTCTTTTAGTACATGTTTCCGCATTTTTATATTATATTATGCAGTGTACAGGTACATATATCAGTTATGGGTTAGCTTGTGGTCCTATGGGGTCACAAAAAATTAGGGCGTTACACATAATATAAATAAGCATATCACATCTATAAGGCATCTCATATCTATAGGTCATAAATCATGACTATGAGGAAAATCACCTCTCTAGGCCAATTTTCATAGCTATGAGAAATATCATCTCTATAGGCCATATATTGTATCTAAAAGGAAATAGCATCTCTATAGGAAAAAATAACACGTTAAAGAGAAAATAAATGTAAGGTTACAACATAATGTCTAAGATGAAATAGCATCTCTAAAGGCCAAATATCGCATCTAAGAGGAAATGGCATCTCTAAAGGCCCAATATCACATCTAAAAGGAAATGGCATCTCTAAAGGCCCACTATCACATCTAAGAGGAATTAACATCTTTATAGGCCACCATAATACGGGAAAAGTCATCACAATTTATTAATTCACCAAGAAGGTCTCATAAATAAGGTTCATTAGTTACAACTAGGCCAAACATCCATAACTAAGTTCTCAAGGGCAAAAAGAAATCTTGTTCTAAGTGGGTCGTACGAACCCGCTTCTAATCCTCAATTTCCATATTTTGACAATCTGTGTCCCCAAATTAGGCTAAGGTATCTAGTTCACTTTTAGATTTCAAGTAAGCCATAACCAAGGTTAATCATGGTAACCTTTATTTCAACACTTAAAGCACATCCCAAACCTATCATTCTATTATATTCATACAACAAATTAGTCCAATCTAGGTAGTAGAAAATAAGATTCTAAAAGGTCATAAGGATTCCATTTTACAGGTCTAAAACCCTCATCCAATCCCCAAAATACAATAATCTAGACTAAGTCATTCAAGTCATAATCAAACTCAACATTCACATTCATTTGCCATATGTAACTCACATCATCTTCGAAGAAGAGTAGGTAGAAGCCTAACTCAAGGCCGAACTGCAAAACCTCAAACTTTCTCCAAGCACCCATCTTCACTTCACAATCCCAAAATGCCATCACACTATCAAAATAGTAATCTACTCATCAATACGAGTCTAATGATATCCGTATTGATTACTTTTAGTTAGAGGTCAAAGCGGACCCCTAAAATGTATTTTTAAAAAAGAGGGACAAAATGATAACTTTACTCTAAAAACATGGTTCCCATATTCTTAGAAATCTACATCTAAAAATATACGTAAAGAGAATAAAAACAAGGTTTAAATAAAAGAAAAACCATTTTTGAGCTTATCAGATAAAATCTTTAAAATCCAGGTTAAAATAAAGAATCAGAGTTAGTTTGAAGGTTAAATTGATGAAAAACAATAATTCTAAGATAAAAACATTATTCAATTAAAATGGATTGAAATTAGGGTTTAAAATCAAGCCCTAAGATTTTTGAGGTTTTGAGAAATTTATCAAGAAATTACAAAGAAAAGGTTGAATTTTTAGCTTAAATTCATAATAGAATCAAGAAATAGATGTTAATCTAGCTTTCAAGCTCTCACAAGCATCACTTTTAAGCGTCCACACAATTATAAGGTTTAGCTCTTAAGGGAAAAGTTGAAAAATGAGCAAAATGGGCCCAAAAACTATTTTAAATAGTGCAAAAAATCTGCAACAACTTTTTCCTAGCCTGGATGGACTTAGATAGGGTGTTTGAGATTCGTTTAGAGTTTGATATACGGAAATGGAATATGTAACCACACTAAATTCGACATTTCGTACTCAATGGAAATATCAGATTTTTGAAAAAAATACCATTTTCATAGAGTTGACCTCCGAAATTCAAAATTAAAATTTTTCAAACTAAGGGTCAAAATGAGATTTAAAAGTTTTAAAATTACACCAAACATATTTACACCCTAAAATTGATGTTTCATCTGTTGGAGAAGTCAGATTTTTAATCTGAGGTCGTTTCAGCCAAATGTGTGTCCAAGACCTATATTCCTAATTTTCCAACTTTCTAACCAATTGGTTGAAATGAGCTTAGGTGAATTGGTATACGAACCAAAGGTATACCTAGACTAAGATTGATATTTAGATCTTTTGATTCAGTTAAAATTGGAATTCGAGATTGTTTCACTACAATTTTCACCCCGTGACTATTTGGAACTAGCGAAGACTTCAAAACAGGGAATAGACTCTAAAAATCAGATGAACTGCTTGGTAACCAAACTGTAGGTCCCAGCAAGTCATAAATGACTTGGAGTAGATATGGAGAATCTTAAACAATAAAGATAAGTCAAAATATGAAATTGATTGAAAGGATCATTAAACATCTTTAAAACCCTCTATCGATGTATATACTGAAGAGGAGATATGGATATTGGTATTGGATATTGGTTGTATGTGGGTTTAAGAACCTACATGGATCCTACGTCGAAATGCTTTAGATCTATAGGTGTATACAAAGGTTTTGTGGTGACCTCGCGCATCAGATCATCATCATCATCATTATCATAATCATCATCATTATCTTTGTTGCACTTCATATATTATGCTTATGTTGAGATTGTATTTTCGCTTTCAACTTGATATATATCTATATGTCCTATAATCCTATACTTATGTTTGATGTGCATGCAGATGTGTTCTTTTTTTCTCTACCTATATTTAATATATATGTGTATATTAGAAGTATTAGTGGAGATGGTGTGGGATATCATTTGGGATATTCTCTAATTCAGGTGACAAATCCATATTTTAGGTTTATATGCCTTATTTTCTACTTTACTTAGTCAATCAATAATACCTATTGAGTATGAGGACCATACTCACTCCTACTGTGCCTTTTCGGTGCAGATACTGCTTTGAGTGTGGTTCACGATGTTGATTCAGACGATATATGGTCCTATTCGAGGTAGCAATTGATCTATGCATCTGAAGCTGACTATTTTCTTCTCTTATCTAGGCTATGTCTTTACTTGTAATTAGTTCCTTCTTGGTTATCATAGTTACATTGACTTTGAGTTATATTAGTTAGTTCTTATTCTATGACACTAGATTTTGGGATTTGGATTTGTATCATTGGCTATGTATTTTTGCTTTTAAACTATATGTATGTGGTTTGAATCCTCTCTAGGAGTCTTGACTTGGGTATTGGTATTATTTTTCTCAATGCATATAAGTTTTGGTGATAGGATTACTTTTCAAGGCTTGCCGCGACAAGTGCCATCATGACCCTTGGTTTTTGCATCATGACGGAAAGTTGTGCCGTCGTAATTATCATACTAATAAGAAAACCTCATGTCACGACTAAACGTTACCCGCAGTTGAAAGCAATGGGTTAACTTTGTGGAAAAATTCCCAAAAACGGGCGAAAATCAACAACACACTTTATAATTAATAAATTGGAATAAAAATAATATCAAATATAGTCAATACATTGAAACTATATCCCGCGACAAGGTAAATCCAGTACAAGAGCGTCCACTCATACAATCCATGTATCTAAAAATAGAAAATACAAAGCCTGTCTCAAAACTCAAAACTAGACATAGATAGATTGAAGGAAAAGGGGAAACTGGTACTTTGATTTGAACCCAAAAAGGTACAGAAGTGTAGTATGTGTCCCAAAACCATGGGTAATCTGTAGGCATCATCGACCGACTGAGCTAAGTCATGACGTAAATATATTAAAATGCAAGATAGCATAACTAAGTAAAGGTATAGAAGCAAACTTGAAATAACTCCAACATTGTTTTGCATAAATAAGGAAATAAACCAGAATAATGACATAACATAAAGAATGAATATATTCAACTATAAATACAAAATTGACCCCCACAGGCCAATGAGTACGGAAATGTAAATAACTTAACGCAGGCCCCTATAAGTCTTAAGAGTACAATCAAATATAGTATAACCCAACAATCCATCGTTTACCAACTGACCATTGTTGACATCTACCCATCATTTATCAATTAACCATCAACTATCAACTATCCATTATTTATCAATTAACCAGGATTTAGCAACTAAACATCACTTATCAACTAACTATTGTTTATCAACTAATGATCACTTATCAACTAACCATCATTTATTAACTAAAAATCACATATCAACTAACCATAACTTATCACTTTCACGGTACCACTAGAATCCATCCATGTCATACCACACTATAACCATTTTCCACCTTCTAGCTTAAATTGGTATCCCTATCCAACATCACACCCCAATATCCGGACTCAATATGGTAATCATATATATATATATATATATATATATATATATATATATATATATATATAATATCCTATCATAGTGAATAGCTGGACTTTAATCATTAAATGTGTAAATATATCATCAATCGTGTAACCATCCTCCAGTCTCAAACTGGGTATATACACATATTCAGTATCATCAATGTCATCATCAATATTAAGACTTAAAAAGATAACCATATCATTATTATCATACAAATATCCAGACTTGAACTGGATATTATATAATCCATATCATTATCGAGAGCATTGTTACTAGAATAATCGATTGCATGAATCACTTAGCATAATCAATAAGCATGATCACTAGTATAATCATTAAGCACGATCACTAGTGTAATCAATAGCATATCACTATCATAGTCAATTGGCAGGATCATTAGAACATAATCTATAGCATGACCACGAGCATAGTCGATAACATAATCACTATAAATGAATAACTAGAATAATAACTAATCATAATCGCTAGCATAATCTAGAGCGTAAGCACTAGCATAATGAATAGAGCAATCACTACCATGATCAATAGCATAATTGCTAGCATGGTCAAAAAGCATAATCACTAGAATGATCAATAAGCAAAATCACTAGCATAATCATAAGCATAATCACAAGAATGATCAATAAGCATAATCATTCGCATGACCATGAACACAATCACTAGCATGATCATTAAGATATCCAATGAGCATGATAACTAGCATAGTCAATAGGCATCAACTCTCATTATCAGCCATCGTAACCATAAAATGCCAAAGATTTTCAATATACCTCAATAAGCGTTTCGAAGGCATACATTAAGCATGTAATAGTTTTTGAGAACTAACACCAATCTTGTCCTTAGGTCGGTCGAAGGGCCTACTTCTAATCCCTAAAATATATTTTAAGACAATTTCTACCCCGAACTAGGCCAAGGTGTCAAAATACATTTTTAGCTATTAAACAAGCCTTAATTAACCCTAAGATAAGAATTTTATCTAAAACATGAGCAACTAGGTCAACTGTACCTATGTTTATGGGTTTCGAATATCCTAAATGGTCCAACTAACTGAAGTATTCCAATTCAGCACACCAACTTCTAAAATCCATCCCAAACCTAGCACAATATCAAAATATACTAATGAATTAGCTCAATCTTTGGAGAAGGGGAACCTAGACTACCTGGACATGGAAGAAAGCTTGAACAATCCACTAAATCACTGACTTTCCATTCTGAAAAGCTTTTACAAAATGCCACACTATCAAAATCATATTCTACTCATCAATTCAAGAACAATGATATCCCTATTGCACCATTGTGTTTTGGATTGAAAAATACTTAACAATCCTATGTGGGTCCTATTTACAGAAATCACATTTTCGAGGTCAACCAAACTTCCCTCATGCTTAAGGAGTAATTACCCTAAAAATAAATGAAATTTGAGTTACATTGGGCTAAAATTAAGCCAACAAGTTTTAAGGATTTCAAGAAAGAAAGGTGAAAAATCAACCATGGAAAAGAGGAAATCTTACCAAGAATCCAAAGAAAAATTGAGTCAAAGTTGTTACCCAATCTCCCCAAATCACCCAATCTCTCCAAGTCACCCAGATGCTCCAATCCCAAGCTTTCCCCATTTCTAGGGTTTATGTCTCTTGAGAATGGATGAAAGAATTGGAAAAATGGGCTAAAAGGGGGTATTTATGGGAAAAAAAGTCTAGAAAAAAGATATTTATACCCTTCCTAGGTACACAGGAGTCATGATTGCTACATCAGTACTGCGAACAATGTACTCATCCCTAGTGGCTATATCGCGAATTCGATAACTAACAATCGTGTTTGAGACTCTAATGTTGCTTCTGTGTCACATTCGAGACTGAAACATTGCTTTATGACTTCCACTAGGACCTTCCATCTCGCAATGACTAGCCATGAATCATGGTTAGCGAGTGCACCAGCACAGTTGAGACTTAGAAATTTGTCAATTTTCTGCCAACCCCTTGGGATTCACTTGAAATCTTGTATACGCAAATGGACTGTGCTACCATACCAAATTCAACGTTCCAGACTAAGTGGTATTGTCAATATTTCCATCCAAGGTCATTTTGATAAAAAGTGGGTTCCACACCTAACTTTCCATTTTCTTAACTTTCGACCAATTGGTCAAAATAAGCTTGAGTGCCTCGGGACCCAAACCAACAGTCCTTCTAGCCTAAAATAAATATTTCATATCTATTGGAAGAGTCATAATTTACATACGAGATCATTTGGCTGATGTTTCTTTCAGTGGCCATTTGAATCCAACAAAGGCTTCAAAATAAAGAATTTGATCTAAAAACCAAATAAACTGCCCGATAACCAAGTTGTCAGTCTGAGCATTTCATAAATAACCTGGAAAGCTATAGAAAATCTCTAACCATGAAAATATATGAAAATATTTGGATAATGAATAAAGGGTCACTATAATATTTACTACTAAAGAAACTTTCATCCGTAAAAGTTAAAGGATTAGGATGTACCTGAAGTCTCAAACAGGTTAGGGTACTAGGTTCGCATCTCGCTCATGATATCCTAAGTAGCCTCCCCTACTGGGCAGTTCCTCTACTATACCTTAACTATAGCAATCCTTCGAGTGCGCAACCGTCTGAAATCACTAACTAAAACAAGTATAGGCTTCTCCACATAAGTGAATTGCTCATCTAACTTAATTGAGTCCCATCTATGAACATGAAATGGATCAGGAATGTACCACTACGCCATGGAAATATAGAAACTAGGTGAACAATAACAAAATCTAAAGGTAAGTCTAACTCATAAAGATAATGCCTTCAAATATTAAGCACAAAAACTACCTCCACTAACTCCAAATTATGAATGGAGTAGTTTCGCTCATACACCTTAAGATGCATCGATGCATAAGTGATGGAATCATCTTGCTGCATAAATACAAAAACCAAACAAATATAGAAAGAATCACAATACACGATGATTCCCTCACCCTAAAAAAGAAGAGGTAAGATAGGAGATAAAGTTAGAAACTTTTTAAGCTTTCCAAAGCTCGACTCACACTTCTCGCACCATCAAGAAGGAACCTCATTTTGAGTCAGTCTAGTCATAGGGCTAAAATCATAGCAAAACCCTCAGCAAATTGTCTATAATTACCAGCCCAGTTAACAAAGCTATGGACCTCAATAAGAGATATAGGCCTAGCCCAATCATGAATTCGCTCAGTGTTCATAGGATCTACCATAATTCCATCATTAGATACCATATGACAATGGAATATCATTGAATCAAGCCAAAAATCATACTTAAAGAACTTGGAAAACAACAAATGATATCTTAAAGTTTGGAGCATGATCCTCAAATAATTAGAATACCCTCTCTACTCCTCAAATATACAAGGATATCATCGATGAACACAATTTTAAAGTAATCTAAATAAGTCCTGAATGCCATATTTATTAAATCCATGAACGCAACTGGGGCATTAGTCAAACTAAAGGACATTTCCAAGAACTGACAATGGCCATAATGGGTCCTAAAGGCTATTTTAGAATATCCTTAGCTCGAGCCCTCAACCGATGGAAACCAAATCTCAAATAAATCTTACAAAAAATAGCAGCACCCTCAAGCTAATCAACTAAATCATTAATATGAGGCATAGGATAATGAATCTTAACCAATAACTTTCTAAGCTATGTGTAATTAATACACTTATACATGGAGCCATACTTCTTCTTTACAGCAACATAAGAGCTACATAAAGAGACACACTTGGTCAAATAAAACTTTATCAAGAAGATCCTGAAGTAGAGAATTCAACTCCTTAAGTTCGACAAGATCCATACGATAAGGTGCCATAGAAATATGTCAGGTGCTAGGATCAATATTAATAACAATCTCAATCTCATAGGAAGGAGATATACCAGGAGATCGGTAGGAAAATTATCTAGAAACTCATAAGCTATAGGAAAAGAGCCATGTGATGGACTCTCCACACTAACATCATAAATATAAGTGAGACATATGATATGCTATGGATTTATAGCAGTTATGATACTTAAAGTTTGAGAATATGCATGTACTTAAAGCTATTTTATTGGATTTGATGAGTTTTGGAGTGTTTTGCAAAAAACTAAGTTTAGGATGCCAAAAGGAAGAAAATGATGAAAATTTGAAGTTTGGCCTACTTATATAGGCATTTTTTGTTGTATGTGGCACTTACTTGGCATATGTGTGCAAAGTATGTTGAAGAACTGAAAGTCTAGATAATAAGATACAGGAAAAAGCAAACTCTTCCACTTATAAAGTGCCACATACAGTTAGTATGTGCTACATATGGTCCATATGTGACCATTGTATGTACAAGAATGCAAAGTATAGAGAGTTACAAGAGCTGAGAAAACTTTTGTCACTTACAAAGGGCACATACAGTTTGTATGTGTTGCATACAGTCCATACGTGTCCTTTGTAAGTAGTCACCAACCAAAACTTTTTTGGATCATTCCAAAATCATTTCCTTGGGTTTCCATGTATCATACATGCACTTTTATTATATTTATAAGTCTTATAATGTATGTTTAGTTAAGTATTTATATTTATTTAGGATTTGATATCTAGGGTTTCATGTAATCTATAAATTACTTTAGGCTTTATTTAGACACTAAACTGACCTTCGTTAGTAATCTAAAGTGCTTCCTAAATAGTTTTACTAGGATGAATCTAAGGATGATACGATGGGCGTGGAGGGTATCTACCCTGGGAAATGCTATCTCTGAATAGAGAGCTGCTACGGCTCCTACTGAAACTGCCTTGAGATCTAGATCTCTTATCGCTACCCCCTCGGGTCTTATGATGCTTCTTCTCCATCAACTGAGCATGGTGTGATACCTTAACAAATGACCTACCCACAGCAACCTGACACTGGGTAGACATACGAAGGGGAAGTCTTAACCCCTTAACAATGCAACAAACTCTCTCATACTCACAAATTAGTTTAGAAGTACTATGACTAGCCAAATCATGAAACTAATCCTCATAATCCTCAAAAGACATAAAGTCTTACTCCAATCTCAAAAACTAATCTCTTAATATATCCTTAAGTCTACGAGGCATGTACTCCTCTAAGAAGATCTCGAAGAACAAAGTCCATGTAAAAGGAGAAGATACAGCTGGTCTAGAATAAAGATGACCTCTCCACTAATGTCAAGTAGCTAAGTCCAACTAAAAGGTAGAGTATTCCATACCACGAGAGCCTATCCTCAAAAGAAATCAAAAACATATAAACATCATCGTCTGGTACAATAGAAAACCTAGGTGAAGCACAAATCAAGAATCTGCCCAATATCTTCAACTCCTCAGAAGATATATAAGGCTAGGTAACCACTGGCTAAGAAACTATCGACTGAGCAACCAACGGTTTAGGAGGGACCTCAACTCTGGGAGCTACAACTATAGGTTGCGCCCTCACCTCAGTACCACTCTGATTTGTAGACTGTGCACCATCGGTCGATGCACCACAAATAAATCCCAAAAGATAAACCAAAATATCACTAAGAACTAAACACGAAATGAAACAAATGGAGCCTGGGCTAGTCCCTAGCCCACCGTTGGCTGGGGCAGAAGAATGTTTAGCTGACGTGCTAGGATAGGGTCTTGCGATGGCCTCATATTGTGGCCCCTAGATGGGGACACATCTCGAGGTTGTCCATGAAATCTGGGTTATCCACGAATAGGTGTAGGATCCCTAGGTTTGATCTTATGACCCTTTGTTTTGTGTCATGACGGTAAGTTATGCCCTCATAATTGTTAGACTAATAAGCAAGCCTCATGTCATGACTCGACTTAAAAGTCATGATGGTACCTACTCTATCCCACCAGTAGGTAAGATAAATCATTGCCCTTAGATGCAAGCAATGGGTTTACTTGGTGTAAGAAAGCCCAAAAAGGGGAGAAAATTAGTAATACACTTTATAAATAAGCAAGGGAATAGAAGTATCTAAAAGGATATTCAATACATAGAAACTCCATCCCCTGACCTAGTAAAGCCAATACAAAAAAATCTACTTATACAATCCAGGGATAAAAAAGATAATATAAATCCTATCTCAAAACTATACTATGCATGACTTGATCTTACTGAATTCTGTTGACTGGCGGAATGTTACTAATATCTGACAATTGACTAAGATCATGAGGTTTTCCTGAGTCACATGACGGACTGAAGTCTATGGAATCATAGCTTGAGTTTGGATATCATGAAACATGACATGCATCTAGGCACACAGTTATAGTTTTTGGGTACAAGTACCCCCAGGACTCGATGGAAGGAAACTGACATACATGACTGACTTGATTATAAGAGTAGAGTCCATAATTTATAATATCATAAGTAGGGATCTCATACTAAGCATGGTTATCAATAATGTATTGCATGGAAAGGATTTCATATCACATGGAAGTATTTGCACAATCTTAATATCATGTTCAATGCATAATCATATTGGCAACACATACCAATAGCATGGAAGTTCATGTGGATTGCATGGTTATCATACATCTCGTTCATAAGTAGGATTTGGAAGTAAATATAGCATAATCTCATAAGAATAGTTCATGAGTATTCCAACAACATTTACAAGGCACATTATCAACATAGAAGTCATTGGAACGTAAAGGCATATCATGAATCCTTCACTTAGTCACAATTTAGCTATATTGCATGGTTTGTAGTTCCTTAGGCATTTCACCAAACACCTTACATGCACATCTTAAGCATAGGTGAAATCACCAAATTATACATCATAAACAACCAAATTTACATGTTCCCAAACTATATGATATCATGAATTCACAAAAACATATAAAGATTCCATCTTGGGAATCACCCAATATCAACAACATGATCATCAACACCCAACAATATAGAAATCATATTTTATAATGAAAAAGAGGAAAAGAAACAAGCATCAACATGGTTATGATCATTTCACCACAATCAACCAAGTTTTTTGTATTTTAAAGATTGATTTTTGAACTCCACGGACGAAAGGAATCCGTGGATGAACACTACGCATACCTTAGAAGGAAGATTCTTGATGATTGACAGAGGAATCTTCCTTGAAATCAGATCTTCTAGCTTAATTATGCAACCCTAGTTGTTTTTCTCCTTTAGTGCTCTTAGATGATGAGCTTTGAGATGAAAATAGTGTTGCAGTATGTTTAGAAGATATATATTTCGTAGGGTAAAGTTTAGGGACGTGTAAGGAGTATTTTAAGACTTAATTACCTTTAAAATAATTCAAGATGGAGTGTTTATGACACCTGGAATTTACTTAGGCGGTGCTCAAGTGATAGCCTATGCTTGGGTTGGGCGGCACCTAACCAATCACCTATCCTTGGGTTAGGCGGCGCCTAACCAATCACCTATGCTTACTGTCTCTCAGAAAAATGGGCATAACTTTTCGCTCGGGTATTAAATTAAGGCGAAATTGGTATCGTTGGAAAGATAATTCAATTCTCTACAATTTTCTGGGTCTAAATCAGTCAAAATACCATATTAACATCGAGTTATACTCGTTTAAAGATGACCCTTGCAAAATCAAACACTAAAACTTGATGGATTCAAAAACGCTTAGCTTGCATTACCTTAAGTGACTTATATGAACATGCTTAATGCATCATAAGCTATCCTATCACTAGGATATTCATTGTAAGTCATGTACTCAAGTATGAACCATAGGATTAGAAACATGTGGAGTATTACAGAAAGTAATAGGGCAACTTTAACTTTGAGAGCTCACCCTATCTCTGAAATTAACTATGGCATGATTATCAATCAATGGTGGAAACTAGTACTCTGATCATCTACCAAAAAGGTACAGAATTATAGTATGAGCATAAAAACCACGGGTACTCAGCAGGAATCATTGGTCGACTGAGCTAAATTAGGACATAAATATAATAAAATGTAAGATAGCAAAACTAAGTCAAGGAACAGAAGCAAACCTTAAATAAATCCTACATTGTTATGCATAAATAAGTAAATAAACTAGAAATTTACCCAGAAGGATATTATTCAGATTAAGAGATGTTAGAATATATTAGAAAAACTAGAGAAAATCAAGATAATCTAAATAAAGAAATTAATTATAGAAACCGAATTAGAAAAATAATGGAAAATCTAAAAGAAAAGTTAATATGGATAGAAGAAACCTTAGAAAATTTAGAAAAAAGTACATGTGATAGTTTATATAATTTAAAAACTCACTACGAGAAGAACAACGCAAGATAATAAATAACATAGAAAATCTAGAATCAGATATATATTACAGTACAGTTAGGATAAATTATTATACAGAAATTTGTAACTCTGCAATTACTACAGGATAAAATAATAAACCAAACAAATTAATGAATACATCTTACGAAAAGAATAAATCATCAAAAAATATTGAAACAAAATTTAAGAAATATCCACGCACAAAGAAAAATAGATTCAATATATATATATACTAAATCTATTTCATAAATTAGTTATCCGCACCCCCTACAATTTCATAAATTAGTTATCCGCACCCCGCTACAAATGGTATCAGAGCTCAGTCATTTAAAAAGTACAGCAGTGAGATATCATGTTAGATATGTTCAGTGAGATATATGTTAGATATGTTAGAATTTATCTATGTTTATTGAATTAATTATGAGAAGACCATTTAAAAATAGAGAAACTTTTAGAAAAATTAAAGATTCTTTAATTAGTAATTATTCAGAATATACAAGTCTAAATAAAACAAAAGAAAATCCACAAAGATTAGCCTACCTAATTACCTTAATATCTGGTATTGAAGCAAAATTAATAATCCATTTAAAATCTAGAAGAATGAAACACATATCACCTAATTATGATAAAATTAGATTTAGATATCCACTAAGATATTATAAACATGGTTTAAATGAATAAAGTGCAGAAATACAAAGAATTAAAACAAATTATTTTTGAAAAACGTAAAGAATTAAAAATAAGAATAGAAAGATTACATTATAATATATTTGCTGGAGTTAGTGAAAATTCAATAAATACAC